>NC_089253.1:29690494-30028635 GCF_963930625.1 Muntiacus reevesi | reverse complement strand
ACATGCAGCCCTGCCACTTTTGTCTACACTCCCATGGTCCAGTGACCTGTTTCCTTCTCCATCCAGCAAGAACCAACTGCCCCCCACCCCCAAGTCCTTTCTCCTTAGAGAACCACATAAAACAACCATAGTTATCTAACTTAACTCTCCACTTGGCAACACAGAAACTTATTCTAAGCGGGGGTGAAGTAGGGTGGACCTGACAGCCAGCCACTCACTGCACTAAGAGAGTCTGGATCATCATTCTGAGTCTGAAATTAATGTTCTTATTACTCTGTCCACCTCTTAATTGATAAAATTGCATAACTTCAACAGTCACCTCCTCCACGAAGCCCGTGATGATTGCACCAGATAAGCATAGTTCTCTACATTTCATAATAGATCACAGCACTTCCTCACTCTAGACCCTTCACCATTTGACTGTCAATTTTAAACAGTCCCTCATTTCAAATGATGGGGGTAGGGGAGATAACTGAGGAAAATGAGGCCCAGAAATACACGAGAGGCAGGAGAGGCAGGTTGAACACAGAGCAGTGGCTAGATATCCCTTCAGTTTACAAAGAACAAAGTGTAACTTCATTTTGGTGAATCTCACTTATTCAGACACCTCCTCCTCCTATTTTTCTTCCACATTCTTCTACTCAGTTGTCTTTAATGACAAAGGGACCCATTGCCTCTGTGTCCTCTTTGGTTTTATCCTGATGGCTATAATAAGATTAAACCAAAACCCTTTTGTGTAGCGACCCAAGCTCTGTACTGTGCTCCATATTGCATCTTTGTCATCAGTTTTCTGCCAGTCCCAACCTTGCACTCTGTCTGGCAGTGGTACTGAAGTTCTTGCTCATCTCGCCACACCACATTGTTTCAAGCCTCCTCTCTTTCTTCATGCCGTTCTCTTGGTCTCATCATGCCATCTGTCTTTCTTTGCCATGCTATCTCTTAGGGTGCCTTCAGACGCTGCACATAGATCTTCAGTCTCTGGAATTTTGCCCTTAACTTTCACACAGAGCACCCTATACTCTCCTTTCAAATGCTTCCCAAGTATCCTCTTCTTTGGACACAGAGCACTCTGATTATGAGTTTGTCAAAAACAAGGCTGCATCTTTGTCATCTTTATGCTGTTATTTAGTCTCTAACTTGTCCCCAACTCTTTTGAAGCCCCATAAACTGTAGCCCACTTGGCTGCTCTGTCCATGGGATTTCCCAGGCAAGAATACAAGAATGGGTTACCACTTCCTTTTCCAGGGGATCTTCCTGACCCAGGGATTGAACTGACGTCTCCTACATTGTAGGTGGATTCTTTACCACTGAACCACCAGGGAAGCTCTTGTCATCTTTTAGCCCACCACTAAACTCATATTAGCTATCCTGTGATGGTTTTGGAGTGGGAGGTCCAGTCCGAGGGAATTGATTTTACCATATGTATCAGCTATGAAGCAGTAACTGAGTCAGTAGATGTGATGGCATGAAATTGCTCTCAAGATGTTTGTATTTAGGCTGTCCACAGTGAATCAGAGGATGGGGAAAATTTCCTATTATGGTTCCTACTAGACTCTCAGAGAAAATTGGGATTTCACATATGTGGCTTCACCAATTCCATATGCTTTATAAACTCTAGATTATTGTGCAGCTTACAATATATTTACTCTCATTATAAATGTCATACTATTAATCTAGAAATCGAGGCTAAATTTTAAATGGTAATGAACTATGTAACAACATCTAATGTAATATTACAGCAGAGAATGTAAATAAGGTTTTTCTTCAGAATACCAGAGTGGACAATTTTTCCATTGTGGATAAGCACAATGCTTTTCACTAATTTATCAAACTGCTCCACATCAGACTGTTTATAATTTGTAATTAAGAAATCTCTCAGCAAGTTGAAAAGTCGTCATTTGTTTTGGATATCAAAATGTTATTGGGACATTCAATATATGCTGATTTTCCTCTTCAGCTTGTTAAGGCTTTAAATAATTTTCTCCATAATTGCTCCTCCCCAGTGCCACTTTGCAGAGAAGGCAATGCCACCCCACTCTAGTACTCTTGCCTGAAAAATCCCATGGATGGAAGAGCCTGGTAGGCTGCAGTTCATGGGGTCACTAAGAGTCGAACACGACTTAGTAACTTCACTTTTACTTTTCATTTTCATGCACTGGAGAAGGAAATGGCAACCCACTCCAGTGTTCTTGCCTGGAGAATCCCAGGGACGGGGGAGCCTTGGTGACCTGCCGTCTATGGGGTCGCACAGAGTCAGACACAACTGAAGCGATTTAGCAGCAGCAGCAGCAGCAGCAGCAACATTAAACAAGGCAAAGTTCTTAAGTTCAGTTCAGTTGCTCAGTCATGTCTGATTCTTTGTGACCCCATGGACTGCAGCACCCAAGGCTTCCCTATCCATCACCAACTCCCGGAGCTTACTCAAACTCATGTCCATTTAGTTGGTGATGCCACCCAACCATCTGATCCTCTGTCGTACCCTTCTCCTCCTGCCTTCAATCTTTCCCAGCATCAGGGTCTTTTTAAATAAGTCAGTTCTTTGCGTCAGATGACCAAAGTATTGGAGTTTCAGCTTCAGCCTCAGTCCTTCCAATGAATATTCAGGACTGATCTCCTTTAGGATGGACTGGTTGGATCCTCTTGCTGTCCCAGGGACTCTCAAGAGTCTTCTCCAACACCACAGTTCAAAAGCATCAATTCTTTGGCACTCAGTTTTCTTTATAGTCCAACTCTCACATCCATATATTGGAAAAACCATAGCCTTGACTAGATGGACGTTTGTTGGCAAAGTAATGTCTCTACCTTTTAATATGCTGTCTAGGTTGGTCATAGCTTTTTTTCCAAGGAGCAAGTTTCTCTTAATTTCATGGCTGAAGTCACCATCTGCAGTGATTTTGGAGCCC
This sequence comes from Muntiacus reevesi, assembly GCF_963930625.1. Lineage (NCBI taxonomy): Eukaryota > Metazoa > Chordata > Mammalia > Artiodactyla > Cervidae > Muntiacus > Muntiacus reevesi. The sequence goes on along the minus strand of NC_089253.1, from coordinate 30,025,732 downwards.
CCCCAAAGTAAAGTCTGTCACTGTTTCCATTGTTTTCCCGTCTATTTGCCATGAAGTGATGGAACCAGATGCCATGATCTTAGTTTTCTGAATGCTGAGTTTTAAGCTAAATTTTTCACTCTCCTCTTTCACTTTCATGAAGAGGCTCTTTAGTTCTTCTTCTTCACTTTCTGCCATAAGGGTGGAGTCATCTGCATATTTGAGGTTGTTGATATTTCTCCTGGCAATCTTGTTTCCAGCTTATGCTTCATCCAGCCTAGCATTTCTCATGATGTACTCTGCATATAAGTTAAATAACCAGGGTAACAGTATACAGCCTTGACATACTTCTTTCCCGTTTTGGAACCAGTCTGTTTTTCCATGTCCAGTTCTAACTGTTGCTTCCTGATCTGCATACAGATATCTCAAGAGGCAGGTCAGGTGGTCTGGTATTCCCATCTCTTGAAGAATTTTCCACAGTTTATTGTGATTCACACAGTCAAAGGCTTTGGCATAGTCAATAAAGCAGAAGTAGATGTTTACCTGGAACTCTCTTGCTTTTTTGATGATCTAACAGGTGTTGGCAGTTTGATCTCTGTTTCCTCTGCCTTTTCTAAATCCATCTTGAACATCTGGAAGTTCGTGGTTTATATACTGTTGAAGCCTGGTTTGGAGAATTTTGATCATTACTTTGCTGGCATGTGAGATGAGTGCAATTATGTGGTAGTTTGAGCATTCTTTGGCATTGCTTTTCTTTGTGATTGGAATGAAAACTGACCTTTTCCAGTCCTGTGGCCACTGCTGAGTTTTCCAAATTTGCTGGCATATTGAGTGCAGCACTTTCAGAGCATCATAGCTCAACTGGAATTCCATCACCTCCATTAGCTTTGTTTGTAGTGATGCTTCCTAAGGCTGACTTGACTTCACATTCCAGGATATCTGGCTCTAGGTGAGTGATCATTCCAGTCTAATATTAAACAGGGCAAATTTCCTAGCCTGTTTGGTTTTTTGGTCCCTTTTCTGGACAGGATTCTAAATATTTATGCGTTTCTTGATTTTATCTTTCAAGAGAGAAAGATATATTTATTTATCATAGACTCTGTGTCAGACGCTGTGCCAAGCATTTTACTGTATCATCTGCACCATCCCATAATTCTTCACAATTCTTTACTATTTATTGCATTCAGAAGTGCATATTAAGTACAGTCTGTTCTATCTTATTTTTGTAATGCAAATTAGCTCACTCACATAAGGGAATGTCATCAATAAAATGCAGAAATCCTGTAGGTTAATAAGTGATTCTTTTGCAGCCCATTAAATTTTGTGCCACCAAGTAACAACATCTGAACACAAAGTATACCAACTCAGCTGAATGCAGCAAGCTAAAAAAAAATACCGTGTTGTGCAGAATGCCTGTTTACCCCATGCTCCTTCTTTTGGCTCATTCTAACCAAATAGTCCCTTTTGGAGATTTTATTGGTGGTTATCTGGGTCTCTGTGCCTTTCAACATGGTCTCCATGCTCTGTGTTGCCATCCTTCCTTATACTCCCTTAAATCAAGCATCCTTTCATTTGTTTGTTTGAATTTTTATTGGAGTTCTAGCTGCTTTACAATGTTGTTATTTGCTGCTGTATAGCAAAGTGAATCAGCTATATGCCTACATATATATCCTTTCTTTTTTGGGATTTTCTTCCCTTTAGGTCACCACAGAGCACTGAGTAGAATTCCTTATGGTATACAGTAGGTTCTTATTACTTTTCTATTTTGTACACAGTCATTCCCAATCTCTCAATTCATCCAGCCCCCTCCTTTTACCCACTTTGGTGTCTATATGTTTGTTCTCTATGTCTATGTCTCTATTTCTGCTTTAGAAATAGGTTCATCTGGACCATCTTTCTAGATTCCACATATATGCATTAATATATGATATCTGTTTTCTCTTTATGACCTACTTTACTCTGTATGGCAGTCTCTAGGTCCATCCATATGCCTACAAATGGGACAATTTTGTTCCTTTATACTGCTGAGTAATATTCCATTATATATATATATGTGTGTGCCACATTTTCTTTATCCCTTCTTCTGTTGATGGACATCTAGGTCACTTCCATGTCCTGGCTATTGTAAATAGTGCTGCAATAACCACTGGAATGCATCTTTTGGAATTATAGTTTTCTCAAAGTGTGTGCCCTGGAGTGGGATTGCTGGGTCATGTGGTAGCTCTGTTTTTAGTATTTTAAGGAATCTCCATGCTGTTCTCCATAGGGGCTATATCAATTTACATTCCTACCACCTGTGTAAGAGGAAAGGTTTCCCCTTTCTCCACAGCCTCTTCAACATTTATTGTTTAAAGATTTTTTGATGATGGCCATTCTGACTGGTGTGAAGTGATACTTCATCATAGATTTTATTTGCATTTCTCTATTAACTAGTGATGTTGATAATCTTTTCATGTTGCTTGTTTTCTATTTACCTTTTATTTATTAAGACTTTTACATTTTTAGTTTGTTAGTTTAAAATTTTTGTTTTTTATTTTTATTTATTTATTTTTACAGTTTTTGTTAGTGTTTTGGTTGCCAAATTCTGTGTGTACATCAGTGTTGTGTGTATGTGTAAACACATAGGCCACACTGAACAGTTTGTGGGACCTTAGTTCCCTGACTGTGGATTGGACTCACGTCCTTGGCAGTGAAAGCTCAGTGTCCTAACCACTGGACTGCCAGGGAATTCCCCAAACTGTATATATTTTAATAGTCTGCACCTAACTCTATTTTCCTTTATCTTGTTATATTTACAGCAAGATTTTTGAGAATATCAGAACTGCGGGTAAATCATTATAGCAGAAACACTTGCATCCACTAAGTACCAGGCACAGAGCTGAGTATTATTTTCAAACATGTACTAATACCTATGGTGGTCACAAGGCTCAGATTAGGTAACCTGACTCGAGTCACTGAACAAAGTGGCACATCTGGAATATGAACCCAGGTCTGTTTCATCTGAAGCCACTTGCTTTCCCATCATATCATGTTGCTTCCCAATCTCCCTTCTTCCTTTTCACCACCTCCTGATACCCCAAAGCAAGCAAGAGTGCAAGGGGAAGATTACGGACACGCTGTGTGCATGTGTGTGTGCGTCTGCGTGTGTGACTGAGTGTGCCCGCGTATGCATATGCGCACAGGTGTTTATCCCAACGGTCCTGCATCCCACCTTTAGGGGGTCAGAGGATGTCAGCACTTAGGTGAATGCACACGTGTCCCTGAACACGGTGCCTTCGGGGAGAGCGAACACCTGGCTGGAATCACACTGTTGCACTTGGCTCTCAGAGCAGCCTGATGAGCAGTTACAGCAATTACCATGCCGCGTGCAGATGACTCGAGCTTGGCCAGCATGAATGGTCTAATGGAGGACGGAATCCAGGCGGGAGTAGAATATCTCCATCATAAACTGAAACGTTTTGCTGTTTGAACTGTTGCCAGTTTTTATAACAATTTCCATCTTAAGCTGGCTCAATACATATTTAATGAATTCTTCTATAAAACCTTTAACAGCCCTCAATTCATTTCAAGTGGCAAATGACTCAGCAGTTTGAAATGATGAGCTGGATGCTGCCTCTATATTCATTACCTAAGAAGAAAAAGTGGATTTTTCTTTTTTAAATGTTATTTCCTCCTTGGGTTCACATTCGTCTGATGTGAAAACACTTATGTCTGCCAATCCTCTTTGGCTCAAAGATGTGATTTTATAAGAAGCATGCTGTAATTCTTTTTTTTTTTTTTTGCCTTGAAGAGTTGTGATACATATTAGGATAACACATTATGTAATATTTGTGTTGTTATATATCATCATGCCGTAATGACCTCTTTTACACATGTCATTTATTCATTCAACAAATATTATTAGGGATTTATTTCTTGGAAATAAATGGAAAATATGAAGGCAAATCAGGCAAGGACACTGTCCTCAAGACGCTTGCACACACAGGCTGTCCTAGTAAGGAATTAAAAAGACATGTTGAATCAAAGAAATGCCTCTTGACTTCATCCTGGTGCCATATGCATTATGATAGACTAGAAAAACCTCTGCAAACTTGGAAAGCTTAAAATGCTAGGATATATACTGATGGGGCTTCCTTGGTAGCTCAGATGGTAAAGAATCTGCTGGCAATGCAGAAGACCTGGGTTCAGTCCCTGGGTTGAGCGGTCCCCTGGAGAAGGGAATGCAACCCACTCCTGTATTCTTGCTTGGAGAATCCCGTGGACAGAGGAGTCTGGTGGGCTACAGTCCGTGGGATCACAACAAGTTGGATGAGACTGAGCAACTAAGCCAAGCACATATACTGATATTTGGCCTGGACTATCTTTGGCCTTGAGGTCCCTTTCCAACTGCAAATGGCTGACACTTGAATGGGTACAGGACAGTGCCCCCGACCCCACCCCACACACACCTACCAAGCATGCCCAGGAACATCTCCAAAGTCCTTTGCTTCCTCTCCATCCTAATCCTGTACTGTCTTTCTCTTTCCTTGATTGGCTCCTGAAAGTTGGTCTAGCATGTTCCTTTCTGAGTTGCTGGTCCTTCTACCAGGAATGCTTGTGCCATCACTCAATCGAGTTCAGCTCTTTGCCACCCCATGGATTACAGCCAGTCAGGCTCTTCTGTCCATGGGATTTCCCAGGCAAGAATACTGGAGTGGGTTGCCATTTCTTCCTCCAGGAGATTTTCCTGAACCAGGGATCAAACTCATGTCTCTTTTCATCTCCTTCATTGGTAGGTGGATTCTTTACCACTGTACCCCCAGGGAAGCCCTGGGAATGTCCCCTGTTGAATAGTTGGTGACTCAGTTTTATCAACTTGTTGGTTCAAAAGTTACCTTATTTATAACTGCTCTGTTTATGATATCCCTCCCAGGACCCCCCTTCTCTTTTCACGGTGCTGTTTCTCCACATCAAACGTACCACCTCTGTCTTACTGTATATTTTATGTTTTATCTGATACTTCTGTTCCTTTTTTTAAACTTTTTATTTTGTATTTGAGTATACCCAATTAACAATGTTGTGATAGTTTCAGATGAACAACAAAAGGACTCAGCTTTACATATACATGTATCCATTCTCCCACAAACTCCTCTCCCATCCAGGCTGCCACAAAACATTGAGCAGAGTTCCCAGGGCTATACAGTGAGGACTTGTTGGTTATAAGCAACTACCTAAAGCAGGAATTGCTGCTGTATTTCCAGTGCCTAGGAAAAGTATTTACCACAGAGCAGGTTCTCACTAACCATTTGCTATATGACTGGATGGATGAATGAATGAGTGTGTCTAAACACCTACATGCATATAGGTTTTGTTTAGTACCCAAAGCCATTCATACCCCAAGGTTCCCACACTTGTGCAGAAAAGAAGAGAGGATTCTTAGTGTGTGAGTAACAGTTAAATTATTGTAAAACAAAACCCTGGAATCCACCCTGTATTCCACTTTAGACATCATAGTCACTCTTGGAGTATACCTTTTCCAACCTGCCTAAGATCTGGCGAAATGAATTTTTTCTATGAAAATCCAGACAGCATTTTTACACTATATTTTAGAAACATGGCTTCCAGTTTACATATATTTGCATATTATATCCAGAAAGTCCTAAATTACAATGACATTATGTAAAATAAAGTAATCCAAAAAGGCTGATGGATGACAATTGTGTATTCTAATCAAGTGTTCCTGGAGTCAGCGCATTTTTCTAAGGGGTAAAGGAATTATTTCTAAGCCTCATCCTCCAAACTCATGGCGCCGTTGCTTGTTTTGAGAAGTAACTCAGAGGTGTCAGGTCACAGGTCATCCTAAAAGTTTAATAACCACAGTTGACTTCTCCCACTTACTGACATCATATGCTCTATGTCACGTGTACTCCTAAGTTTTCTAGACTGAGAAATGAAGTTCCTCCTGTGAACTCAGGTTAAATAAGCAAAGGTGAAAAGCTGAATTCTAATAGTAAGTAATAGCCTCTCTTTCTGCACTGTGTATTATTATTATTTTAATTGGTGAAGAAAAGACCCTAACCAATAATGTCAAGATGTACTCTGTACTCTTCTCGGACATCTGCTCTGGTGTGGTCTTCTTAATGAGTCCCCTTCAAAAGTAGATTTTTCTGAAATAATTTTCCCAGCAATCTGAAATCACACATCTGCTAGTTCATGTGCGGCTCAGCCAACAAAGAGGACACAGCATCCAGTATTCCGCCTGTGTCATTGCTGCCTAAGGCAACGCCTGTTAGGGAATCAGGTATTCAAGTGCTACTGATGAGTTCTTGTTTTCTAGGGAAAGCTAGCATAATTTTGTTTATTCCCTCTTCTCCAGTGAAGTAGCCAGGGTCTCCTCTGTCTCCGTACACCTGCTGGACTGCTACCTTCACGGAACAAAAGCAAAGTTGGTTTTGTAATGAACCACCAGCTCATTTACTGGAATCAGAACTTCTGAATCACCCTTGTGATGCGCTCCTTTATAAACTTCACAAGGCTTGCAAAGTATTTCTGCTTCAAGGCTCCCAGAAATGTCTGGCCCCGTGCCAGAGATGAAGCAGACGCTTCTGAGCACAGTTGGTTCAGCGAAGGAGTGAGTGCACAACATTCAAACTAGGACCAACTGCGGTGGGTGTTTATTTGAGACCTCTTCCAGAATCACACCCACAGATCTCTCCTGCCTCATCAGAATGACATCAGTCACAGGCTGTTGCTTTGTTTGTGCTTGAAATTGGGTGAAGGAAGGGAAGGTAAAGGGGACTTGATTTCTATCTGTGCCCCCTTGTTGTCACTGGCCTGGCCACACAGGCTAAAACAGGTGAATGGCCAGCCCCTTGCACTTGCTCATCGCTTCCCTCCTGGGAAGGTACCAGTTACATGTCCTCCAGGCCATAGAGGAAAAGAAAGGACCTCTGCAGATGCACTAGCATGTTCTCCTGCAGAGGCTTTCAGCCCACTTCATCCCCTGTATCTTTGATCAGGCTGCCCTCTCAGCCAGTAAACTGGGAAACATTGATCCCTCGGGGACCACTCTAAGCCCTTTCTCCTCTATTAAGTCTTCTCTGCTTCCCTTCCCAATGAAACGCTGGCGACTCTTTTCCTGTGCTTCCACTATAAATTTATGCAGACCTCCAAGTTAGAAGCAGAATTCTTTATTTTCCATTTTATATCTATCTCGTTTCCTAAACCATAGGCGTCTCAGGAAGAGAATTCTCCCTTTTCAACTTTGATTTCCTAATGCTCACAGAAGTGCCAGAGTCCACACACTGAAGAAACTTTGTTGAATGGGTGATAGACAAAACAAATAATCCTTTGGATATTCTGGAACTCAAGAATGATTATTGTTTTGCTAGTGTCTCATCTTTTGGACTTCCTAGGTGGTGCGAGTGGTAAAGAACCTGCCTGTCAATGCAGAAGACATTAAGAGACTTGGGGTTCCATCCCTGAGTCAGGAAGATCACCTGGAGGAGGGCATGGCAACCCCCTCTATTATTCTTGCCTGAAGAATCCCAGGGACAGAGAATTCTGTCCATGGAGGCTCCAGTCCACAGGGTAGCAATGAGTCAGACACACTGAAGCGACTTAGCACATATGCCTTCTTTTATTTCTCCTGGGCCCAAGGATAGATTGATAAGGATTCTGAATTAGAATGAGTTTAGATACTAATATTTAACCACAGTAGCAGTGGAGCAACAGATAGAGGTAGAGACCTATTAGGAAGAAGTGCAGCACCTGGTCCCTTCAAACCTAGAAGCCATATTCTTTGGCTCTAGGGATGAATAAGATCCACGTTGTAGAGCTCTGTGAGGCTTCCGTCCCTAGTGTGTCTCACTTTGCCTTATGCCACCTGTAAATGAGTAAATGAACCAACAGATGGCTGAGGTCTATATTTGTAGACTAGAATTAGAGAGTGAAAAAATAAATTCTTGTAGCCAGCTCCTAAACTTAGAGAAAATATTTTTTTTTTGCCTGCTTATAGATACGACCTTGAGAAAGAGCTGAGGTCAATGACGATCAACCTTGAGGAGCAAGTGAACTAATCGCCTCAAAAAGTGAAGTAAGCGGTGTTCCATCTATGGCTCCCTGACATGGTTTAGCAATATCTGTGGGACTATGATCAATCGCTGGTCATTGGTGAGGCAAAGGGGACCGTGCCCAGGGAAGTCCCCATCATGAACATTAACAATAGAGGAAATTCTCATTTATGGACCACATAGAGTTGTTTCATGAAGTGTTCTGAATATACACCAATTACATGGAGATTATGTACAAGAGGTCATGTGATTATGAAACACTTTGCCATTCAAGTGCAATTAGGTTTTATAGTTCATTACAGACTGTTTAAAAGTGGTCCCTCCAAATGTTTTAAAATATTGTTTTAAAATGTTTTAAAATAACTGAAAGCCACTGGTCTTCCCATGGCTTCCCTGGTGGTGCAGTGGTAAAGAACCCACCTGCCAATGCAGGAAATGCAGGCTCAGTCTCTGGGTCAGGAAGATCTCCTGGAGAAGAAAATGGCAACACACGCCAGTATTCTTGCCTGGGAAATCCCATGGACAGAGGAGTCTGGAGGGCTACAGTCCATGGGGTAGCAAAAGAGCTGGACGCAACTTAGCGACTAAACAACTAGTCGTCTAAGCACTGTAGGTGCTTAGTTGTCTAGTTCACTGTAGGTGTCTTCTCTAAAGTGAGATGCAAGTAAATCATTCTTAAATGGATACAAACATTTCAGTTTATAGACATCATGTACCTTTTCTGTTTTGGTGGCAGATCATGTTTCATTTATTAAGAGCCACTGATTTCATTCAGGTAAGATTTCATAATACCACAGACAATAGCACTGAGATAGGAGCTCACAGTGTATTTTTAACATTACCTTCAAAACAATTCAAAGTGAGAAGCAAGAGAAGTCTCCTTGGTTTCTTTAAGAACTTCCTTCTAGTCATTGGGAACTGAACTGAATACAGAAGAGCCATTAAGAGAATTGGATTTTCAGCACACTGAAACCCCAGCTTTATAAAGACAAGGTGGGTCTCATGTATATCCTTAATTTTCCACCACAGCTTTATAAAGACAAGAAACTATATATCCTTAATTTTCTACTGAGCAAGTGCAGTTGAAGTCAATTGACTTCCAAGTCTTTGCTCTTATGTTTCATAGGGAATGGGGCCAAGACATGGAGAAATTTGCCATGTTGAATTGGGCCATGTTGAATTCAAGAAGTTGTGGGAAGGCCAAAACACATTTAGCTGAGTGAACACCAGTATAAGTTGTCATAGCATATATACTTCTATTGAGTTGTATGGACTTAAAGGGCTAATGAATAACTGGGAGTAAAGTAAAAGAAAAGTTCATTACAACTCGCTAAAAATGAATACAATTCCAAATCAATTTCCATTAGTTAAAGTGTAGATATTATACATGTCTTGGAAAATTTTTATTATAAATTCATGCTAAACCTGTGAGTAAGAGTGGTTAGTCCATGTCTCCTTCCCTAATTAAAAAAAAAAAAAAAAGAACAGGAGAGATGGCATCCAGTTACTTTCTTATTAAATGAAATATTTAAAAGGCATCATCTTGCTTCTCATGGCCATGTCCTGATTATGTCAAGTCAAATTAGTTAAGGATATAAATTGCAGTAAACACAAGTGACAGATAAATGAAATGCATGGCGACACTCCCATGAAAACCAACTATGGACTCCATACTAGGTGGCAATTTCACAGTCACCATCTGGGGATCCAAAAGAAGAAGAAACCAGTCTTCAAGTGGAATTATGCCGGTGCCAACACTGTACTTTTCTCTCACCACCTCTGCTGTATGCTTAATTTTTTTTTTTTCACCCAAAGCTCTAGTACTTGTTCTCTGAAGATAAGTGAAAGAGTAAAAGAACTCTTTCATTTGTTTTTTTTTTGGCTTAATTAATCTAGTCTAGCCCTACACTTTTACTTTTGACTAAAGCTACTACATGGAATGCATGGGATATTATCTCTAATATCTGGTAATAAATGTTCTTAGATTTCAGTGTGTGGATTGCCTTTCTCTCACTTATAAACACCAATTAAAACACAGACAATTGTCAATTGTTTAGAAGCCTGATTCACAGTTTCTGGGAGCTGACCATGTCCTAATTACTGTGCTAAGCCTTAGAAGTAAAGTTATCAGCAGTACAGAGGAGTATCATCACCTCAATAACTTATTAGTGAAAGAGAAGGGCACATATACATATAATTGTAATCGGGCATGAAAAATTTCAGGTTTCCCAGATGGCACTAGTAGTGAAAAACCTGCCTGCTAGTGCAGGAGACTTAAGACACACAGGTTTGATCCCTGGGTCAGTAAGATCCCCTGTAGGAAGGCATGGCAACCCGCTCCAATATTCTTGCCTAGAGAATCCCATGGACAGAGGAGCCTGGTGGGCTACAGTCCATGGGGACACAGAGAGTTGAACATGACTGAGTACCTTTGTGTGGATGGTAAATTCCATGACAAGGGCATTTGAGGTTCTCTGGGAACTTGCAAAGAGGTTCTTAAACTGCCCTGGGGGATCAGAGAATGTACCAAGGGAAGAAACTGATAATCAAGAATTAAAAAAAAAAAATTTATTTGGCTGCATCAGGTCTTATTTGTTGTACTCAGGCTTCTCTCTAGTTGTGGCACCTGGGCTTGCAGTGGCCTTAGTTGCCCCAAGGCATGTGGGATCTTAGTTCCCTGGCCAGGGATTGAAACTAAGTCCCCTGAGCTGTAAGGAGGATTCTTAACTGCTAGACATTCAGGAAAGTCCCAATATTTAAGAATGTAGGGATAACTAGAAGTTACCTAGGTAAAGACATAGGTTGTTTAAATCAGTGGGAGCAGATGAGGGGAAAGCCCAGAGGCAAGTGACCATGAAATACCAAACAAAATTTTTTTAAGTTTTAAAAATGCAAAAAGAAATATGACAGTAGCATTGGCAGGAAATTGGTCCTGGTGATCCTGAGAAGGGGGCAAAGGTAGGGTAAGGAAAGGCCTTGTAGGCAAGGTTGCATATTTTACCTGAAGCAGGGGAATAATATGGTACATTTACATTTTAGAAAGTATACTCCAGCTCCAGTGTGGAGAATGGATTGTAAGGGAGCAAGCCTAGGGGCAGGGAGATGTGTTACAATAGTGGATGTAGCCATAATGGAAGAATAACTCAAATATATTGAGAGCTTCCTTTGTATCAGCAATTATTTTAACATGTGTATTAACTCTTTAATTCTAACCACATCCCCTTACGGTCATGTAACTATTATTCCTATTTTCTGAGTGAGGAAGTTAAGATGGGTCAGCAGTTTACCCAAGTTTACAGAGCTGGTAAAGAACAGATCCAAAGTTTTAACCCAGAACGTCTTAGCCTGGAGTTCACTTTCTTAATAATCACTGCCCTAAAATCTTAGAAAAGGGTAATGTCAATAAAAACAGCAGGCAGATCCTAAGGACTGAGAAGTAAGCCAGTTCTAGGTCAGAGTGAAGTTTTTCATGTTAAATTTGAGCTGAGCATAGAATCAGGTAAGCAATTCCTAGTGGAAACACACCCAAACTACAGAGGTTGAAGGTCAAAATAAGGGGGTCACAATGCAGATCAGTAGAGAAGGTCAGAACAGCCAAAAGTAGAGATTGAACATTTTGAAATGTGAAACAAAACAAAAAGCAGAGCAAAGCAGATTGTCTTAAGATAAAAACATTCAGAAACCCATATTCTCAGCAACTCAAGGAGGAGAGCCGAAATGTAGGAGTACAGATGTGCAGTAACGAAATGAGACAGAGTAGGTTATGTGAGACAGGTTTTTGCCTCAGGCCTGAACTTTTTTATAGTTCTTGTTGAGTTCCAAACCAAAGTCTTTGTGACTTCTGGGCTATCCCACCTGGGGTCCAGGTAAGGGAGTAATTGAGAACATGTGATTGAATTGACGTCTGTCGGAACATAAGTAGCAATTGATAGAGGGTTCTTCCTGAGCAGAATATGGCTGATCTATTATAAATACTTGGTGTTAATAGATTGGGCCTCCCAGGTGGTGCTAATGGTAAAAAAGCCGACTGCCAATGCAGGAAATACAAGAGACACAGGTTCGATCCCTGGGTTGGGAAGATCCCCTGAAGGAGGGCATGGCAACCCACTCCAGTATTCCTGCCTGGAGAATCCCATGGACAGAGGAGCCTGGTAGGCTATCGTCCATAGGGTCACAAAGAATCAGACACAACTGAAGTGATTTAGCACACCAGGTATTAATAGCTTAGTGGGTTCCTCTGAACTGCAGAAACTCAATAGAGATTTATTGTATGACTAGATAAGTGAATAAGTGAAGTATCTGTTTCTTACATTGAATTATCGATGGCTAAAATAAAGGGGGTGGCCATACACCTAAATTATCTAATATTGAAAGATAGTGGAGGACTTCCTTGGTGGCCCATTGGTTAAGACTTTACATTCCAGGGCAGGGTTGCTGGTTTGATCATCAAGCAGGGAGCCAAGACCCCATATACCTTGGGGATGAAAATAAACAGAACAGAAAACAGAAGCAATATTGTAACAAATTCAGTAAGAGAGTTTAAAAAATGCTTTTCACATTTTAAAAAATTTAAAAAAAACCTTTAAAAAAGGAAAGATAATGGGCCTCTATTTCCGTGATAGGCCATTATTCAAGATAAACCCTAGATTCCTGATCCTTTTGTCAAGATTATGAAAGTCTAAAATAATAGTTTTCTCTATTGTGAAGTCATTAAAAAAAACCAAAAGAGTGTGATGGTTAGAGAGAGGAAGATTTAAATTTGGGAACTTGTTCTACCACTGACTAGTCTCTGCTTCATCATCTGGAAAACTGGGATAGTAACAATCAAATCTCAAGCTAATTATAAACAAAATTGGGAGTACAGAAATACACCGTAGGGGCTTCCCTGGTGGCTCAGGCGATAAAGAATCTGCCTACAATGTAGGAAACCCGGGTTCGATCCCTGGGTCTGGAAGATCTCCTGGAGAAGAGAATGGCTACCCACTCCAGTATTCTTGCCTGGAGAATTCCATGGACAGAGGAGCCTGGTGGGCTACAGTCCGTGGGATCGCAAAGAGTCAGATACAACTGAACGACTTTCATACACACACACACACACACACACACACAGATACACCCTTTGATTTAGAGTCAACTGATTGTTTTACCAAGGTGCCAAGACAATCAATTTGTTGGTGAAAGTATAGTCTTATCTGCATGTGCAAAATAATGACCTTAGATTCACCTCACACCAATGCACAATAATCACCTCAGCTTAAATGTAAATGCTAAAATAATTTTTATAACACCATAACAGAAAATCTGAGAGATATTTTCCCAAAGATTTCCTAGATAGGACTCCTCAAGAGGAAAAATAATGATAAATTGACCCTCATCAAAGTTCAAAACTTTGGCACTTCACAAAACATTAGAAAGAAAATTAAAACAAAAATAAAAACAGAGTAGGTGAAATGTATGTGTCACAAAGAAATAGCACAAATGTGGTAAAATCCCACTATCCAGAATTTAAAAGAATGCTCCTAACTCAAATTTTGCATCAATAAAAAAAAGTGAAGGGTGCTAAAAAGTGTGAACAGATATTATCCCAAGTGGATATGGATGGCCAATAAGTACATGAAAAGATGCTCCGTGCATTATACATTAAGAAAATGCAAATTAAAACCACAACAAAATAGCACATTTCACCTGTTAGAATGGCTGAAATAAATGACAGACAATAACAAATATTGGTGAGGCCAAGAGAAATGGGAATACTCATGCATTGCTGGTGAAAATATAACGTGTAGCAGCCACTTTGGAAAAGAGTTTGGGAGGTTCTCAAGAGGTTAAACATAAAAATACCATATGATCAGAGGGAATATACACAAAAGAATTGAAAATATATGTTTACACAAAACTTGCAGGTGGATATCCATAGATGTTCATAGCAAGATTATTTATGATAGCCCAAGAACCTACATGCTCATCAGCTGGTGAATGCATTGACAAAATGAGGTGTGTCCTACATGGAATCATGTTCAGCGGTGAAAATGAAGGAATTATGGACACTTGCTAAAGTAGATGGAGCTTCCCAGGTGGTGCTAAGTGGTAAAATACCCACCTGCCAATGCAACTAACCTCAGAGACACGGGTGTGATGTCAGGAAGATCCCCTGCAGGAGGGCATGGTAACCCACTCCAATATTCTTGCCTGGAGAATCCCATGGACAGAGGAGCCTGGAGGGCTGCAGTTCATAGGGTTGCAAAGAGTCAACACAACTGAAGCGACTTAGCATGCCCACACCCTAGGGTAGATGACTTCAAACAATAAGTTAAATGAAAGACAGCACATTGTGCATAAGTTGTTTGCAGGCAATGTCTCAAAAAGCAAATTTAACCAGAACGTAGACTGGTGTTTGCCAGGAGGTAGGGAGGAGTAAGTGGATCATGATTAGCTGTAAATGGGCAAAACGGATCTTACTGGAGAGAAGTGTTCTAATACGAATTTACTGTGTTAATTGCACCACCAGGTAAAACTAGTGAAAATCAGTGCACTTTAACATAGATGAATTTTATAACATGTAAAAGATTTTTCAATAAAATTGTTAAACAAAACAAAGAAAAATCCAAGTGATCAGTCAGTTTTTCCTCTTAGAAAACTGCTTTCGCTACATTTTTGAGAGAGAGGGCTCTGAATAAGCAAATCTGAATAAGGACTCTGCTGCCTGAACAGTCTTCCCACCTTCCCTCCTTGGCTCACGACAGCGCAGATGCTCAAAACAGGGCCCAGCTGGTGGAGCCCAATGTCGCTGGCTTTGCTGCTTGCCTGGGTGAGGACGCTGGCCTCAGCATGTTAGCAACCCTTATTCGCTGGCTCTAATAAATACATTTTGCCTCCGGCAAAAAGTCTGCAAGTAGTTAATAAGAATAATGAGCAGTAGCAGAGAATTAATGGTCTCTTTATTATGAGAGATGAAGTCCAGTGTTCAGTGTGCTTGAATAGGAAAATTGTTTTATAGGCAAAATTAACTGGAGAGACCTTATTTAGCCAATTTTAAGGTAATGGGTTTTGGCTTCTAAATGTCAGTAATGCAGAAAGGAAGAGTCCAGGTAAAGTCTGAGTCACTTGCATGGCACTTGCTCAATTATGAAACGGAAGATGAGGCATGACTCCTCTGTGGCAGGTGCAAGGGTGACTACTTGCATCTCTTACAAAAGGAGAAGGAAGGAGAGCAGTCTTTCAGGTGTGCACGAGTTCAATTGCATCTTGCACCTTACTTCTGTTTTTCTAAGGATGCCAAAACCAACATGGCATCCATGTTAGCACCAACTGGGGCCACACTATACTCATTTCGGTGAGAATCTGTTACGTATCTCATTGTGAACGTGACTCATGTTCATTGCAACGTGTGTGTCCTGACAACACTGGGCCAGACCCCAGATGGCCAGGTCTGGAGTGGATCAGATCTGAGATTCCTTGTTAATGGCAGCTCTGGACCCCTGGGTACCCAGGTATCATCAACAGTGGTGTAATGGTCCAGGTGACAGGTATATTGGCACTTGCTACTTGGAAGGAAAGTTATGGCAAACCTAGACAGTGTATTAAAAAGCAGAGTCATCATTTTGCCCACAAAGGTTCAACTAGTCAAAGGTATGGTTTTTCCAGTAGTCGTGTACAAATGTGAGAGTTGGAACATAAAGAAGGCTGAAGGATG
Source organism: Muntiacus reevesi (assembly GCF_963930625.1). Classification (NCBI taxonomy): domain Eukaryota; kingdom Metazoa; phylum Chordata; class Mammalia; order Artiodactyla; family Cervidae; genus Muntiacus; species Muntiacus reevesi. The sequence goes on along the minus strand of NC_089253.1, from coordinate 30,010,009 downwards.
AAGAACTGATGCTTTTGAATTGTGATGATGGAGAAGACTCTTGAGAGTCCCTTGGATGGCAAGGAGATCAAGCCGGTCAATTCTAAAGGAGATCAACCCTGAATGTTCACTGGAAGGAGCGATGCTAAACCTGAAACTCCAATACTTTGGCCACATGATGTGACTCATTGGAAAAGATGCTGATGCTGGGAAAGATTGAAGGTAAAAAGAGAAGAGGATGAGATGATTAGATAGCATCAAACCTCAATGGGCATGAATTTGAACAAATTCTGGGAGATGGTGAAGGACAGGGAACCCTGGGGTGCTACAGTCCATGGGGTCCAAAGGGCCGGACACAACTTAGTGACTGTACAACAATATAAGAGAAAAGACTTTTTCCTATCATGTATTTATTTAGAAAGAAATTAAAAGTCGCTCACTCGTGTCTGGCTCTTTGCAACCCCATGGACTGTACAGTCCATGGAATTCTCCGGGCCAGAATACCGGAGTGGGTAGCCTTTCCCTTCTTCATGGGATCTTCCCAACCCAGGTCTCCCACTTTACAGGCGGATTCATTACCAGCTGAGCCACCAGGGAAGCCCAAAAATACTGGCGTGAATAGCCTATCCCTTCTCTAGTGGATCTTCCCAAACCAGGAATTGAACCAGGGTCTCCTGCATTGTGGGAGGATTCTTTACCAACTGAGCTACTAGGGTAAAAAACAAGTTAACAAAAAAACCAAAAATAAACCACAACACAATGACAAAGCTCAGAGCGAAAGTTGTTGAAATGGTGGTAAGAGATTTCCAAGTACTAGCGTCAGATTGCTAAAGCTGGCCAGGCAAGGTTGGGACCAATATACATAGAAAGAAGGGCCACCAAAAGAAAGGGGCTCATGACAAACTGGCCTCACTCTACCCCTCAAAACTGTCATTATTCAGGCAATATTCACATCCATGTCACAGGACAGGTCTTGCTGAAGAACTGAGGCAAGTTTTAATACCTGCAGTACTTTAAAAACTTAAAAAAAAGAAAAAAGTTTTTATACCATTAACTTACATTTTTTACTTCTTTGAAAATAATATGAGGGCCTCCCCGGTGGTTCAGTAGTTGGGACCCCACCCTTCCAGGGCAGAAGGTGTGGGTTTGATCCCTGGTTGGGCAACTAGGATCCCACATGCCTTGCAGCACGGTCAAAATTTAAAAAAAAAATAAGAAGAAGAAAGCCATGATAATGCACCAGGCACTGTGATGAGCTTGGCAGGGGAGAGAAGATGCTAAGACAACCCTCTCAGGTCTCAGAGTTTTCAGGGGTGAAGGACAGGTATGCAGGGGGTCTCACGGGAGAATATGCAAAACGCCTTCTGAAAGGTTAAAGAGGTGGGAGAGTCAGGTAAAGGGAACTTAACAATTCATGAAACAGGTGCAGAAAGACTGCACAGAGGAGGTACTAACTGAAACATGCTTTAAAGAATGGTTAAGGCAGGAGACCAAGACATTTTCAGGGCCTCCTTCCAGAGGAAGACCACAGCACAGGCAAGTCCCAAAGACAGAAAAGCCAGAAGGCTTTAGGGACCAGTTGGAAGCCCAGGTTGATTGACATGCAATATATTTTTTCAGAAGAGCAGGACTACCAGGTCCAATGCGCTATGGAGTATCAGAGATAGTAGACAGAGCAGTTGATCATGATAGTCACTCTGTTGAAGACCTTAGTGTTGAGTAACAGGAATGCACAATAGGATGGTCAATCTGGCAGTCAGGTATGGAATGGGTTTAAATGAGGAGAGCTGAAGGGCAGGGAGTTTGGTTGGAAAGTTATTGGTTCCTCTAAAGTTGTGTGAAGGTTTACTTGAATTGAAGGGGTTCCTGAATGAGCCTGGAATCCAAAAGATTACTTCAGAAGCTACTGCAATCCAAGCAAAAGATAACAACCTAACTTATGTTGGTTGTGCTAGAAAAGGGAGAACAGAAATGAACATTTTGGAGATAGGATTTGATTACAACTAATGATTCAATTCCAGCTGCTATTAAGAGACACAGATCTATGGCTCAGATCGGGGTCCCTTCCTCATTTCTGCATGTCTATCTGCTTTCCTTTATTCCTCCCTTAACTGTCTCTTACCTTCTAATGTATTCTTTTCTGAGGGAAAAATGATAGCAAACTTACAGCCTTAAATCCTCTTCTCCTTGCCAAAGTCAAGAAAATGCAAATGAAGATTCTTTGGAACAAGCATTAGGGAAACTGTTTATAATCTTAGGGGCAACCTCAGGCCTGGGACAAGTAAAGTGACAATAAAGGTTTGCTGAATGAATGAATAAATGAATGAATGAAGACACAGTTTCTTTATGTTGTTGATTAGTCGCTAAGCTGTGTCCAACTCTTTGTGACCCCGTGGACTGTAGCTTCCAGGCTCCTCTGACTGTGGGATTTTCCAGGCAAGAATATTGGAGTGGGTTGCCATTTTCTTCTCCAAGGGATCTTCCTCACCTGGATATCGAACCTGTGTCTCCTGCTTTGACCGGCGGCTACCTCAGTTCAAATCAAGATGAGTTGATTCTAGGAGTTCTATCTTCTTTACAGGGTTCTATTAGGATTGAAATACCTCCCATTTCCCCAGTCTTCTCCTTCTCCAGACTCAACACCAACAACAAAGTTTGCTGGTTTGTAATGTAATGTAATGTAATGTAATCAGCAGATGTCTTGATACCAGTGGATTATGCTTTCATCTACTTCCACAGCTGTCTTTCACATGGCAGAGCTAAACCCAGCCGGGTAAGTCACCTGAATAGTCTTCTCATTGAAATTTTTTTTTCATTTATTTTTATTAGTTGGAGGCTAATTACTTTACAATATTGTAGTGGGTTTTGTCATACATTGACATGAATCAGCCATGGAGTTACATGTACTTTTTAAGAACTAAGGAAATGAATTATCTTGGCCACCCCCTCACAAAGCTTCCTTCCCTCAACAAAATTCAGCAATTAAGCATATTTCCCTCAGCCTCAAGACAGCTCCCACTGCATCCCTTGAACTGCCTTTCTTTGGGGACCTGAGAACAATAGAACAAAGTGGCAAAGGATTCTGGGATGAAAACCGCATGCTGGCATCAAGCCCCAACGTTTTATAGAACCAAGTGGAAGGTGCCACAGAGGTGAGTGGCTTTGAAGGAAACTCAGAGATAATCAATTTGATCACACAGGCAGACACTGAAGTATTTGTCAAAATGTCAAGGTTATGGATAGCGCCAATCTATTTGTTTTTCGATGCATTAGTCTTTTTAAAAGCCTGCATCTAATGCGACATTGGACATAGTTTTTTGTTTCTTTTTTTTCCATCATAGTGTTCTATTAGGAAATACTGCATGCTAGTTTTCTTTGGGAGCTGAATTCTATACATGGAGATTTCCTGCCACATAGAAAAGAAAGTTATTCGTGTGTGTCTTTATCGTTTATTTTTGAAAGGTTCGAGAAATACATAATGGTAAGTGACAATCAAGTTCCATTCTTCCTCTGTGCTAAACTTAAAAGCCAGCTGAGAGGGGGATCTTTGGGAGAACTGGAGACTTGGCGCATGACAGAGCCTTGGACCACAGCCCTACCACACACCAAGCTGCATCCCACACCTCTCATTGATGTTAACCAAGACAGCCTGCTCCTTGTCCGCCTCTTGATATCCACAGAAAATGACTGAGGTCCAGATCAGCCCACTGGTTTCAATGAGATGTCTGGTTGCCCCCCCAAAGGACCTTAACCCTGTATTGCAAGGGGTGGCTTCTTTAATGCCCAAAGATCTGCATGACTGATCACCCTCACTCAGAGATTATTTAAAATGGGAAAAGTAAAAATATACTCTTACTGAAAAGACACAGTATGCATAAGCTACTGTGGCACTAAAATGATATTTTTAATTAAAAAAATTATTTTGTATTGGGGTATACCTGATCACAATGAATATTGTGATAGTTTCAGGTGGACAGAAAAGGAACTCAGCCATATATATATATATATATATATATATATATATATATATATATATATATATTCTCTCCTAAACTCCCAGTCCATCCAGGCTGCCACATAACATTGATCAGAGTCCCCTGTGCTATAAAGTAGGTCCTTGTATGTTATCCATTTTAGATATAGCAGCGTGTACCTGTCCATCCCAAACCCCCTAACTCTCTCTTGCCCCCATTCTTCCACTCTGGAAACCATAAGTTCATTCTCTAAGTCTGTGAGTCTGTTTTTGTTTTGTCGATATAGTTCATTTGTATCTCAAATGTTATTTTTTTCCTATAAGAAATATTAAAGAGGAACAGTCTGTTTTTCCTGTAGTGAAGTATTAGGACAGCAAGAGAAAAAAAATTAAGTTCTTTGTAGGATAATTCTAGGAACAGACTGGTCAGCTGTAAAAAATGCTACTTGAAAGACTCCTGTATACACTGGGCTGTTGATTATTTTAGTTTCTGTAGATTTCAAGGAAGATGCCTTGTTTTATTCTGAGGAAAAGTGGTATACTAGGTAGGTAATCTCTCTCCCAGATTTCTGCTCTTTTGTGAACAGAAAGAAAAGAGAGCTTACTTTTTTCTGGCCCATAATAAAGAATTCTCCCTCCATCTCCCACCTTCTCTGCCCACGTGTAGCTGGATCTGTGTATTCTGCCTTGGAATATTTGCTTTGTGTGACAGATTTAAGGTCTTTTCAGCTAACAACATAAGAATACTTCAGATATGTCACGTGGTTCTTCCAAAATAACTTGGACTTGAATTTCTGTCCTACTTTCTAATCAGCTGAGAACTTGGCTGGATGTATTTAAAATTCCAAGTCTAATTTTCCTTTTTATGTAGGTAATTATAACAATTACAATTACAACAACAAATATTTTAATAAGTACTGGATACTATTAGAAGGCTTTATGTGCATCAACTCATTTTATCCACATGAGAACTTCCAGATAGGCATCATGGCTCTACATTATAGATGGGAAAACTGAGGCCCAGTGAGGTCAGTGAGGATGAACTGAAATAAATGGAAAAGAAAAGGTGATCAGCACTGATCTTGGGGACAGTGCTCAATAAATGTTCTCCCTCCATCCTTCCTTCATCCTTCTCTTCTTCCTTAACTTCCAAATCCTCAAAAACACTTCTCTACAAGCCTTAAAATCCACCCTAAATATGAAGAATGGAGCATAAGGCACTACTTTCAGAATTCTGTCACTTTTGCTAAAAACACAAAATATGTAATAAAAGTTAAAGTCTGGTCATTTTACAACTGTGCAGTGATTGCTTTGTTCCTACTCTGAGGGTCTAGCCCAGTATCCTATCTTCCCTGAAAAAAACAGTGTGTATGTTTTTTTCTATAACACATATGGTCTGCTATATGAGCATCGGCTGGTGTCAAGAAGCCGGTGGCCGGCCTAACTCCGTAGCTCTGACTGTGACAGACTCCTGCTTGTTTCTTGGGTACGATGCAATCACTTGGTCTTGGTTTATCCATCTATATAGTGGGATTTAAAATAACCTGCATCTGACTCATGGTAAGGTTAAAATTATACAACTGGATAGGAAAATAACTAGAAACATCTTTTAACAGAAAGCAACTGACCTCACAATCCTGAAGGAGGAATGTGTTCTCAAGCTGCAGAGCTGCATCTGTATCTGCTGGGGATGGGAAAATGCAGTGATAAAGCCCTTTCACCATTGGCAAGTCTGCTCTGAGCACCAGCCGGTTAGAGTGACGGAGTCAAAGGACATCTCTGGCCACACTTCAAGGGGTCATTTATATGCCTCAGTTCAGTCTGCAGTCTCTACTAATCCCACTGGATAAACTGTTAGCCATTGGCTATCACTGGATTTAGCCCAAAAGGTAGAAACAGGAGATTACCTGGGATTTCCATGGACACTAGTCTTACAGAGTAGTTCTTCTAAAAGGTAGACAGCAGGGTAATGACAGCTGTACCATGCCCATCTTAAACCATGGGATCTTTCCTCTCTCTCTCTCTCTCCCTTTAGATGGTCTTTTCCAGAGAAAGAGAAAGGGGCTCTAACTGCATAAGCCAAGAAACATGCTGAAAAGCCAAGACAAACTTTCTTACTATACTGAGCACAAGAACATTGAGTCAGCTGAGGAAAGAGACAGATGACATACCAATGTCAAGTTTTCATGGCAGAAATAAGAAGAAAATAGCAATTAGTCTTCCAGATGAGAAAATACAGAGATTCATTCTACTCCACAGGATACAATTGTTACTGGCTATTCCTTCTTCCTCCCTCTGATAGTCATGGAGCAGAAGGCTAATGCATCCGAAGCCCTCTGATGGCAGATATTTACAAATGTCCTCTCATTTAGGTCAGACAAACCTGGCTTCATTGTGATCACTGTGTTGCTTTTGACACTATGTACATGGAACTGCATCAAACCACTCAAACTCTTTGCCCAGGTCTCCCTCAGGAACCTGAGTGCTAGTTTGCAGGACAGTCAGCTGATAGGGTTTGTGTGTGTGTGTGTGTGTGTGTGTGTGAAATTCACTCAGTCATGTCCAACTCTTTGGGACCCCAAGGACTATACAATCCATGGAATTCTCCAGGCCAGAATACTGGAGTAGGTAGCCGTTCCCTTCTCCAGAGTATCTTCCCAACTCAGGGATCGAACGCAGGTCTCGAACCCAGGTCTCGTGCATTGCAGGCTGATGCCGACTGAGATCAACGAACAAAGCAAAGCCCCGGACAGTCTCCTCAGCATTCTTCCCTAGGAATCTAAGAACTATTCATAACAGACTTGTCTTGGCTCTGTTACAACCTTAAGGTAGTTATGCAAATTGGCAACTGATTGAAAGACACTGCGGCACTGGTCAGTAGAATTTTTTAAGGCAATGTACATCACTTAGCCATTGTTCTCGCTTTTGTTTAAATGCCATAAAAGAAGCCTCGCCCACATGCCCCAGGTTCGTGGACTGAATTCTAAACAATCTGCTTTGACTGCGCCACAATCCACTGTCACATTCGCTCTATTTTTCACCCTACTTTCCCTGAATCTCTTGGCTGCCTATCTTCCTATCTAACATTTACTTTCTATGCTGGTCCTTCCAGCTACTCCTTTACCTGTTCTCCTTGGATCTTGCTCACTATTAATCATCTTTCAGGAAGAGTCTTCCCTGCTTGGCCTTATTCTCCAGATATCCTTGTCTAGATGTAGCTTTTCTGTATCACACTCAAACCCAGACACAGCCATTTAATTGGACAGGATGATGTGAGAAGGGATCTGAACAAAGCTTATCATCAAATAACAAACATCGTGCATCTCTTATATCCCCAATGGCTCAAGTGGTAAGGAATCCTTCTGCAATTCAGGAGACACAGGTTCAATTCTTGGGTCAGGAAGATCCCCTGGAGAAGGAAATGGCAACCCACTCCAGTATTCTTGCCTAGGAAATCCCATGGTCAGAGGAGCCTGGCAGGCTACAGTCCATGGTGTTTCAAAGACTTGGACACAACTGAGTGCACACACACACATATGCAAAGTACTCTCTCAGCTAGCATGGGATTAGTGAGAATCATAAAATTAGAGCATGGATACTTTTGATGAGTTGTCAAATAAAATTAGATTGTGGATACTTCTGTAGTTGTACAAATCTACTAGACAAGGAAATGTCATCCCCCAAGTTTTCTTTCATCAGTGAGTTTTTTTTTCCCCTTTATAATACTTATGACATAGGATGTCTTCTTTCCATCTACCATCTAGATTTTGAGACAAAAAGCATGTGGGAGTGCAGGAAAAAAAAAAGAAAACTAAACTATCCAATACTCAACAACAAAGACCACAAGATAAGAGATGTCCCAGGTGAGAGTGTGATTAATTGCTAACTGAGAAAAAATCATTGAAGTTGGTGAGTTTAGGAGCGGGGAGGTCACTGTATACCAGAAACCTTCATGACAGGGAGATATTGGGAGTAGACTTTTAGCAGAACTTCACTAGAAGAGAAAAGTGGGAGAAGGAGAACAGAAGGAGAATAAAGACCCTGACACAGGGGGTTAGCTTAGTTGATAGCTGGGAAGTCAATATCTAGCTACCAGTTCCGTAAAGGAAATTTAAGATATTAAGACCAAAGTTAAACTGAATTGACTTCTACTTTGCTTTTTTCATTAAAAAATAAAAACCCAAATCAAACAAATATCCCTAGAAAATCTTTTAGAATCTAAGAACTGAAGTCTTATTTTAAGCTCTTCCAAGGTAAAAGAAATCATTGCTTGGGGCTTTTTCAGTGGTCTGGTGGTTAAGACTCCATACTTCTGCTGCAAGCAGCACAGGGAAACTACCATTCCACAGGGTCCACAGAGCAGTCCAAAAAAAAAAAAAAATCACTGGTCATGCCAATGGGCTTTGGAATGACTTAAGTTTTGGTATTGTATTCCCAAGTAAGACTTCACAGAAGAGCAGCAAAATTTCATCTCTGGAAACAGGGATGCTCACCCAAGTACCACTGAAATGCAACCTGAATGATGCTCAGTCTGTTCAAGTTTCCCTTCTCTTCCACTGCCCATAACTCTGATTTCAGGGACTGGATGCCTTTGAAGCCTAACAATGCCTTTGATCCATTCTGACTCATTATTAGCTCAAGTTATTTGATCTCTTACAGGTCATAAATATTCTCATACTGAGATTTCCCAAAGAACCACTTACTTATATAACATGAGCCGGAAGCAGCCCTTCCTAGAAGATGCCTTTGCCCCTGGTCATGTGAGACCCATCTGCCCCTGACTTTGTGCATAAGGTCTTATGAAGATGATCCTGAGCCTTCCATCTACTGGTGTTCATAAAATGGGGACAACTTCAGGCTCGAGGTGGTGATGCCTTTAGCCTGTTTAGTCACTAAGTCATGTCTGACTCTTTGGGACCCTCTGTAGCCTACCAGGCTGTCTGTGGGATTCTCTAGACAAGAATACTCTAGTGGGTTACCATGCCTTTCTCCAGGGGATCTTCCTGACTCAGAGACTGGACCTGCATTTCCTGCATTGGCAGGTGGATTCTTTACCAGTGAACCACCAAGGAAGCCCCATGTTTTTAGTAGTCGAGCACAATTAAGTTCTGCTCTCCTACTTTTAAAGGCAGAATTTGTGTGGCTGATAGATCTGGGAGACACTCTACTCACCAGCCTTTAAAAAAGCAGTGGGGTTTAACAATCTAGGCAGTACAACATGTAATGCAAATAAGACCAAGTACAGCTGTGATAAATGTGTCTTATCCAGGGTAGTGCCAGCAACATGATCTGAACTCACAAATCCCGATCTTGGGTTGCAATGTAAATTCACAGGGATGTCTTATCAGCACCAAAGGGCAGGGGGAACCTGTGAAGGAGGGGCTTGTCTCTAAATCTCGGCAAAGGTAAATAAATATCTTCAGAATCTAGATGATCATCCTTTCAGAAGGCGGCCCGCAGGGACAGATTTATTCATCCTGCACTGAAAGCCACCAGGCCTAGATGAAACCCCAATCTGCAACCATTTGTCACAAGCCAGGGAAAGCATGGAGTAGTGTTGTCCCTCAGATTTCCAAGAAAGCATCATTTTATTTTCTTTCAGTCTTTTTCTAAAATTAATTAATTTATTTTAATTGGAGGATAATTGCTCTACAATACTGCAACGGTATTGTACAAAATACAAAACGGTATTTTGCCATACATCAATATGAATGGGCCGTAGGTATACACGGGTCCCCTCCTTCCTGAATACCCTTCCCACCTCCCTCCCCACCCCATCCCTCCAGGCTGGCACAGAGCACTGACTTTGGATGCCCTGCATCATACTTCAAACTCCCGCTGGCTATCTATTTTACATACATGCTGGGCTTAGTCATTCAGTCATGTCCGACTCTTTGCAACCCCGTGGATGGTAGCCTGCCATGCCCCTCTGTCCATGGATTCTCCAGGCAAGAATACTGAAGTGGGTTGCCAAGACCTACTCCAGGGAATCTTCCCAACCCAGGAAACACAGAGCATCCAGCTAAGCTCCCTGTGTGGTATAGCAGCTTCCCACTAGCTATTTGTTTTACATTATGGTAGTGTGTATATGTCAATGCTACTCTTTTATTCTTTCATATAAAATTGAATCATTATACTTCTATCTTAAAGCATTAGATCAGTTGGAGAAAAAGCCTTCATCATAAGCTGGAAAGCTCATGCCAGTGTCAAGGTCTGCCTGGGTGAAGAAGAGCTCCTACGTATGACTTTCTGCTTTTTGGCAAGAAACAATGGATACAAGAAAAAGACAATTGAATTTTATGTTTACAAACTTCTATCATAATATTCATATCACATACAATTAGGATAACACAACTTTAATTTTATATTATACTTTGTAATTTGCAAATTGTTTTGTGTGTACTAGTAAGACACTCCTAATAGGAGGATGGTCTTTATTATGTACATTTTGCAGATAAGGAAATTATGGGGAGAGAAGAACAGAAGTGGGCAAGGTTAGAGGGTGAGTAAATATTAATAATCGACCTGCCTGAACTGCCAGATCACAAATGTTCCCAAGAGATATTCTGCTCTGCTTACTCTCCCACATTCTTATTTATTCATGTTTTTGGTTGCACTGAATCTATGTTGCTTTTGGGCAGGCGGCTGTGTGTTGACTTATTGCAGTGGCTTCTTTTGCTGTGGAGCTTGAACTCTAGGGTGCACAAGCTTAGTTGCTCTGTGGCATGTGGGATCCTCCCACACAAGGGGTCGAATCCATGTTCCCCTGCATTGGAAGGCAGATTCTTAACCACAGACCACCAGGGAAGTCCCTCCCATACTCTTACAGGGGCTTCAGAATCTCCTGGATACCCAGGGAACACTGGAGAAAGAATGAGATAACAAGGAAAAAACGTTGCTACTGTGCAAACTTCCAAAACTCCAAGGAGCAATTTGCTTTGAATAGTAAGAATAGTTACAAGGCTGATTTTTAGGAATAAAGAGACCTCAAACCTAGCCAAAGGAAAATCACACTTACCTTGATGAAGACACTGTGTGCTTTTTTGATGCACTTCTCACCGTTGAAAATTTAGACTTAATTGTGTGTGATCATTTAATTAAGTCTTCTCTCACCAGCCTGAAACTTCCATTAAAACAGAGATTTTATTTGCTCTTCTGCTCACCATTTTATCCCCTGTCTAGCACAGTGTCTGGCACTCACTACATATTAACTGAATGAGTGAATAAACAGACTAAGGGGAGGACTGAGACCCTAAAGAAGGATAGAAAGAAAAAAAAAAGGACTTTCAGTTAAGTGTGAGAAGAATTAGAAGGGGCAATGTGATCAACACAAGCCACGTTTTTGATTCTGTGTTTTGGGGTAGAATTGTATCAGTTGAGCCTTAATTTCAGCTCCTGGTGTCTTATCATTGGAGATCAAAAAAAGTCAATTCTGTTTTGACTGAAAAGGAAAGAAAGATTGGAAGAAATTATTGCCTGATTGAACAAAAATAGAATAATCAGCATAGTGGGATGGCCACAGGTATGGAGAATATTATTTCCCAGAAGATGCAGTTGGAAATAGGCATTGTAACCATAGCTTCTTAAAGAGATAACTAACTTCAGTCTTAGCTTAGAACGCAGGGTGTATGATGCTCCTTGGGTGGAGACTCCTTTGCTTTCTCACTATATCCACTAAAAGGTGGATAGCCAGCTTTGGTTGAAGAACTGTCTATAGAATGTACAGGGATGGGCAAATTTGAGTGATTGGAGTGGGGCTAACCTTGAATCCTGGCCTTCTTAATGGTAAGTGGAACTGTGCTGAGCCAAGTCTCTTTGATTCTAACATCAGCTTCTGTATTTTTCTCCCGTGTTTCCTCTGTCTTAACTGCAGTCTCAGAAAGGTCATTGTGAGGTCAAGTTGACATATGCAGCATCTTAAAATACTAAATGAGGCCTGTAATGAGGGCAGTGATTGCCATGCACTCGGCACCACTGATTTCTTGTAAAAGAATATTAGCTGCTAAGAGCAGTAGAACACTCCTAGAAGACTTCAGACATGTTGCTACTGAACATCAAATTTCTAATTTGGTGCTTTTAAATCAGGTAGAATTTTTGCTTCAATAAGAAATAAATTATTTATGTATAAATATAAGTTCCCAATTTGCCAATGTATCTTTTTGCTTTTAAGTTTTAATACCATGTTGGGGTCGGGGTATTGATTCTCCAGTCTCCCATTGACTGGTAATAGAAGTGTCTTATTGACACTTAGATCCAGCTTTCTGCCTATGTTAATATTAATTAGTGAAAAAGTGGCATATTAGTCAAACATTAGATTGGGTCTTAAAAGTGAGGTTCTCTTCATTCTCAGTGGCCTGTTTCTCCCACTGTAGTTCACTCTTCGGCTGCCCTTTTCTGAACCCTTCATTTCTCCCTTGTTATATGACTCATTGCCTCAAGCCTCCATTTCAAAGCCTCAGAATGCTTAATATAGGCTGGCTATGTAGACCTACAGTCCGCAGTTCTCGCGAGAAGGAGCTCCCAAACATGGCTGCCTCCAACGTCTGTGTTTCTGGAAGGAGCCACAGCCAACTCCCCACCACCTCTCCAGAAGATCTCCAAGACCCACAGGCAGGCCTCTTAACAAATAACTGTTCCTGTGTGAGATTTTGTTTGCGCCCTCTAAGAGTGAAGCCTCTGTTTTCCTCAGTCCTGGGGGCCTCCGGGGCCTCCTAGGCCTCAAAGCCAAATGCTCTGGGGGCTCATCTACCTGGTGCTGGACTCCTGGGCTGAGCCTGACTGGGGGCTCTGAACTCTCACACCTGTGGGAGACCCTCTGGAGGGTGTAAATACCCTCCGGTTTGTGGGTCACCCACTTGTTGGTGTGGGATTTGAGAATACTGGGTGTCCGCTCCTCCTACCTGTGTCTTCTTGTGGTTCCTGTCTTTAGTGGTCAGAGATCTTTTCTGGTAGGTTCCACGGTTTTTTGTTTTTTTCTTTCTTTCTTTGTTTCTAATCGTTTTCCGCAGATAGTTGTGATTTTGGTGTGCTCCTGAGGGGAGCAAACTCAGGGTAACTTGGCTATTCCAAAAAAAACAAAAAAAAAGAAAGAAAAAATTGGAGTTTTCTTTTATTTGCCTTCTCTCTGCTTGCTTGTTCATTTTTTATTTCATAGCTTTATTTGCTGAAACTTTACCTAGAAAATTCAAGAATATGTTTAAAAAATGGGAAAGCAAAAACACTCCTAAAATCCCATCAGTTAGAGATACACACTGGTAATATTTCAACCACAGTCTCTTCAGATATCTCTATATACATTGAAATGTGATGCACTTACACACCTAAACATGCATACTACTCACAGCTATATGGTGAGTGAGGTAGTTCTTGTTATATATTTGGGGTGAAGTCCAAGTGATGCTTAAAACATAGGCAAACAAGTAACATGTTAATTAACTGTGACACATTAACAGGTGTTAAGCATATTGGTAAATGATTGACTAGAAGACATGGCTGCATCAAGACTAAGCCTCTTTCTGTCCAAAATCCCATTTTCTTCATCCCTGACACTCGTCTTGAAATCAATCTCATAAATGTATACGCTAGTATTTTTCTAAAAGCCTGCTCCCCAAGGAATTCTATTACAGCAAACTGTTCCTGAAAACCAATCAAAGAGAATACTCAACCCTTGGGGCCTGGGACCCAGGTGGAGTGAATAGAGAAATTTCTAAGGTATAAATGGCTCCCCTGGTAACTCAGTGGTAAAGAATCCTTCTGCCAATGCAGGAGACGTGGGTTCAATTCCTGGGTCAGAAGATCCCTGGAAGAAGGAAATGGCAACCCACTCCAGTATTCTTGCCTGGAGAATCCCATGGACAATGGAACCTGGTGGGCTATAGTCCATGGGGTTGCAGAGTCAGACATGACTTAGCAAATTAATAGCAACAACAACATAAAGTAGGTACTGAAAGACATTTGTTGAATAGTTCAATTAAGAGGCAAACTCTCAAGGCCATTAAGAGTTATGCTCTCCCTTGGATAGACTTGTTAACATGAAAAAGTATGTCATGAATTAAGGCACCAGAAGCAACTCTACCTCAAGAATTTAATAGAGTTCAAATAAAGACATCATTACTAGATCCCCTGGAGAAGGAAATGGCAACCCATTCTAGTATTCTTGCCTGGAGAATCCCATGGACAGAGGAGCCTGGCGGGCTACAGTCTATAAGGTCTCAAGAGTCAGACACCATTTAGCAACTAAACCACCACCACCACCACTAGATTGTTTGTAACAGACACCCCATCTGTGTCTGGAAAACCAAATTCTGTTTATTCAAGTTTTCTTCTAACACAGGTTCTAAGTCTTTATCAGTGTTTATGAAACATTTGAGATTTCCCTGAAAGTCATTAAGGAATAAAATGCTGGTTATAGTTCTAGCTCATCAAACATCAAACATCATGGGGTGCCAAGTTCATCAAACATCGCAGGGAAAAATTCTCCAGCTGATTGGACTTTTCTTGTTTTCAGACACCTGCCAGAATTTTTTTTTTTCACATCCATAGGTCCTTAACTACATTATAATTTCTGGGATTTGCTTTTATCTTTTTTTCCGGTTGTTTCCAGAAAACATCCCTTGCATCAGTCCCTTCATATTTTAAGTGCCCCCATGAAACATGACGAGGTGGTAGTGAATGAACATTCAGACAGACAATTTTGAATTGGGGCTTCTCAGAAAATGTTTTCTTCATGTAATGAGTCATGGTAAAGCTGGAACAAGAACACAAATCTGCCATTCACTAAGGGATGGAAGGAAATCTCCTGATATTGTTGTTTCAATTTATAGGCAATGATAGTCAAGGGGCAACATGAAATTGTCTGTATGCTGCCCTGTTGTGCATAGAGCTCAATCTGATAATCAGCTCAAGAACAGCAAAAGCTAATTTTGCATGTTCAACCCTCTAGCTGATCTCTAGCCCTGTGGATAGTAGAGCAAATTCTTGATATCACCTGTTGGTCACCCTTTGCCTCATTAAATGACTGTAGATTAATGAGCATGTAGACTCAAGAGTCAGTTTCATCCCAGGGAAGGCAAATTGCAGTCCAACTTCAAAGCGACACACCTGACCTCATATGAAAGTGTTCTAGTTTATTACTTTGCACGACTGTGTGTTTCAATTTATTACACTGATGACTTACCTTGTACTACTCTGTGTTCAATTATGTATTTTCTGTTCTCATTACAGACCTTCAAACGACCGCAAAAATATATTCATTTAATGCTTTTTCTGTTCCTTTAAAAATTTTATCACTCAGAAAGGAGGAAGAAAATGGTTTGAGCATTAGCACTGGGTATAAACTCAGACTGATTCTGTGTACTTAAATTACTCTGATAATTGAAGCAAAGAAACTTTCACCTGAAATAACAGAATAGTAACTAGAAAAAGTATATTTTAGGGTCTAAATATTCAGATATGTTGTATATACTAGCACATCCAATATGTAGCTCATTAAAAAGAAAACAGAATAATGTAAAACTCTTTGGGGCCCAAAGAGACCAAGTATATGAGGTGGAGTTTTGGGAAAAGATGGGGATCATAATTTGAGAGACACATTTTAGATGAGCGTCTTCCACTTACTAAGTTTGGGATTTGGGAGAGTTTTATTTATGGGGGGAAAAAAGTTAACTATGTAGTCATACTTCATTCTCAAATGATATGGCTATTTTTTATATTAAATGTCAAAATTAATCCAAGCTAAAATAGTAAGATAAATATATATGAACAATGTATGAGTCAGTGTTCTCTTTTAATCCATAGAAAACCAAGGATAATGAGAATGCTCTAGGCATTGTCTTATCTTAAAATAGGTTTGTCACTGGGTTTTCACTTAAGGAACAAAGAATATAGCACCTATGCCATCACAACTCTTTTCCAGTGTTTGAAAGGCATCTGTTGAGGGCAACAACAAACTAGGCTTAATTGTTGCTACCTCTGACAGAGGTAACCCAGTTACATTCATCCTAAAGGATAAATGAATGACTTCAATGCCTATTCTAAAGAATAATATATATGTCAGTGGATCCTCAGTACGAGGCAGTTTACACTGTCATGCAGGAGAAAAAGAAAATAGCAAAAACCAAATGACAGACCCAGATAGGTAGGGAAGAGAAAGTTTTTCCCAGTTTGAATGTGCACTGGTCCTGATGTTAATAGAAGAATCAGGGGAGCCTCTCTTATTTTTATCATCAAAGAATGTGAAAGATTCATTTGATGTTCAGATTCCTTGCTTAGCTTTTAAGCACCTATAGTGTTAAAGAACAAATTAATTTTAAACAGTCATCCCTCAGTTTCCAGAACAATAGCAGATGAGAAAATAAAAAAGAAACCAATACCAGGTAACAGGACAACTGGTGCCTATTGATCAGAACCACTGTCTACTTAGCTATTTCACTTTCCTTTGTCAACATCTGAGCAAGTAGAGACTATAAGTGAACTCAAGGCTCTCTGTAACCTGAGGTTTAGAGCCATTGACTGAATCCACAGAAGAACTAAAAATTAAAGACAGTCTCTTCTTTGTGAAACCCTCTCATTCCTCTGCCCACAATCCCCTTCTAATCTTGCCAAGCCTGGACAGTGTTTGCCCCTACATATTAGGCATACCAGTTGGTTCTAGTATCTGCACATTTCAGGCATAACCTTTTGTCTTTTAGAATGCTGTTAAATTCTTACCCAGAATTTCATAATACAATCATTTTTATCCTTATTAATTAGAAACGTATTCAATTCAGCAGTTTTGAGTTGGAAACAAAAAGTATTGTCACTATGAGAACATCACAATATTATGACTCATTACTAGAAACACTCATTCAAAGCAACTACTTGAATATGACAAATATTGGACAAGCATCTCTTTGTCTAGGTTACACAATGGCAGGCCATCTATTTGTTCTCCCAGTTCTTTTCACCAATTTAATTCAGTTTGAAAGCAGGAAATCTCATGGATGGTATGGTGTCTTACTATATCCTGAAATTCATTCATTGCCGTTTTCTTCACTCACTGCATTCACCTGATAAGCGTTATGAATTTTAAAATCATTGCTAGGCACTGTGCTAAGTGCTAGGAATATGAAGATTAAAGGGAGGGCTCGCTGACCGCATCTTCTGCTAGCACAGGGTTTCAGGAGATTGCAATCACCCTCTAAGCCTCCCTGGGCTCCTCTTTTCCCTAAGACTTTGTAAGGATCAAGACTCAAGAGTTCCTGGATTATTCAGTTTCCCAAAGCCATTGAAACAAATACAAAAGCATCGCCATTATCCAGAGCACTTCCTTTGAGCTTTTTTGCATTTCATCCGACATCACACTCAGTTTCTAGTTCACCCTGACTTTAAGTAACTATTTCTGATTTAAATCATTCTTATTCTGATCCCCCATTTTTTCCCCCCAACATCACAAAGCTATGCCTCAGCATCACCCAGCTGCGCCTCTCTTTCTCCACCTTCTCTAGGTGACACCCTTTCAGTGGTGTGCAAATAAGGAAACCTCCCTGAAAGGCAAAGACAGGATCTGGGGCCGCCTTTGCTAAGAATCTCTTCTCATTATAAAGGCATCGGATAACCCATTTTGAAATATAAAGCAGCCTTTCAGGCTGCAGTTGAAAAACATAGTATTTTAAGATTTGTCTTGAACGCTTCCTTTCAAAGGATGCTTAATGAATTCCTGAGTTTAGAGGAAGTCAGAGGAGAAAAGCATCCTCTTTGCTTTTCCTTTGTTCCCTTCAGAAATTAATGCACGTTATGATTTATGGAGGCCACTCCAGAGCCTGCCGTAGCTAAGATGCCATTCGCCAGGCCCTTCTGGCAATGACTTACTGCTAGAAATATCTTTGGGGTGGATGGTGGACCAGGCATTCTTCCACAAGGGCACAGTCACTTTAGGGTAATTCAAGGATCTATCTGAACAGGACCCCCTGGGGCCTTCCTGGGACAACCCTTCCCCCATTTCCTCTTCTTTAGCTCCTCTCTGAAGTACCTAGATAACGGTATTGGATGCATATTTCCTGAGTTTTGCAGATGTATAAAACCTCCACCTCTCCAACAAATGGTAGAAGTTAACTACTTGATGACCATGAGCACATGGCCCCAGGCCTCCTGGAGCCTAAGGACTATTGGTGTTAACCCATGTGACACCACCGTGCTCCTTCACCATCAGCCGGAGAACTGTGCACAAGCTGATCTCAGACTCTGACTCCTCTGCCTCAACTGGTTTTAAAAAATCCTTTGCCAAAACTCTGTGGGATCTTCAGGCTTTTTAGGCTGTGAGCCATCTTGTCTCCTTCCTTGGTCCTGCGATTAAACCTTTCTCTGCTCCAAACTCCATTGTTTCGAGGTTGTTTGGCCTCACTGTGAGTCACTCATAGGAACTTGCATTAACAAGGAGAGTTGATTTATAAAAGATTAATAAGATGAGCAGGTGGGTGTTGGGAAACCACAAGATGTGGTACAGAAACCCTGGGATAGCATTGGCTGCTGAGTCTACAGGGACTGGGGAGAAAAATGTTGTCAGAACCTGGAAGAAGAAAAAGTCCTGGAAGCAGGCTACCTTGCTAGAAGGACAGAGTGACACCTGGAGAACACAGCTAGTGTGAGGCCACCTATAGGGAAGGAGCAGAGGGGTAAGTACTCCCTCCCTCCATCTCCAGTTGGGGTTCCCCTTGGGCTGAAGTCAGCTGGAAGTTCTACGATTCAAGAGTCCACTCAAAATTTCCTAATGTCAGACTCTTGAGGCAGAGAGTAGGACTGGAACAGGTAGAGAATGGACCTAGCGGGGTAACTGGAAAAATCTGGCACAAGCGTGGAGCAAGCCATCTCCCTGTGACCTCCTCTGTAACCTGCAAATGGTCTCCCTGCTTTAGGGTAAATGTGGATCCCGGTTTGCTCAGGCCAGTGTCTGTTATCTCTGTCCCTCTTGTCTATGAATCATGTTGATTTTTCACTGTCAAAACGAGCTGTGGTTTAGAGAAATCGTATGATCATCCTACCCTGCTTCAGCTTCTCACCCCATCAGGTCTGTTCTCCAAGAGCCACCAGCGAGACGTTAGTTTCAGATCTTTTGCCCATTTGTTTTTAAGATTTTTTTTTTTTTTGATGCAGACCATTATAAAATTCTTTATTGAATTTGTCACAATATTGATTTTTGGGACATGAGGGATGTGGGATGTTAGCTCCCTGACCAGGGATCAAACCCGCACCTCTTGCATTGGAAGGCAAAGTCTTAGCCACTGGACCACCAGGGAAGTACCCTCCCACACACACCATTTTAAGTTTCACTATTTTTTTTTTTTTTGATTGGACCATAGTTACTTTACAATATTGTCCTAGTTTCTGCTGTAGAGCAAAGTGGATCAGTCACATGTGTACACAGAACCTCTCTTCCTCGAATTTACTTTCCATTCAGTTCAGCACAGGGCACTAAGCCTTTAAAATAGAGAACTGGATTAGATAAATCATATGCTCAAAATCCCCACATCATTCACAAAAGTCTCACAAGTCCTCGACACAGCCTGCACGGCACAGATGCTCCGCCTTCAGTCCATCCCTCTGACCTCAGCTTCTTCCATCCTCCATGGCTCCCTCCACCCCAGCATGTCAGTTGCCCTTCCAAGCAGAATCTTATTACTCTTTCTGTTGAGAAAGGTCTTCTCCAAAGTACCCTCCTAAATGACGTAGATGATCTTACTTGCAAAGCAGAAATAGAGACATGGACACAGAGAAGAAATATATGGATAACAATTGGGGAAAAGGGGAGTGGGAAGAAATGGGAGAACAGGATTGACATATATTCACTATTGATACCACATGTAAGACAACTAATGTGAACATACTATATAGCACAGGGAACTCAACTTAATGCTTTGTGGTAACCTACAGGGAAAGGAAATCAAAACCAGAGGGTGCGTGTTTATATATATATATGATTCACTTTGCTATCCAGTAGAGCAACACAATGTTGTGAAGCAAAAATGTTGCTCAGTCGCTCAGTCGTGTCTGATTCTTTGTGACCCCAAGGACTGTAAAGCAATTACACTCCAATAAAAATTAATTTTAAAAAGATATGCTCCTAATTTTTTCTTCTTTCCTTCCTACCTTTAATGAAAAATTGCCCGTCAGATAACTTTTCTTTTACCAGCAATGCTAACTACATTCCCTCCCATAGTTAAACTCTTCCTCTCTTCTTGCTTTCTTGTTTTTCTTGACATTTCACATCATCTGTGTATTTAGGGATTTATTTTCTGTCTTCCTCCACTAGGGGAGAAGTTCCCTGAAAACGGAGATTTTTCTGTTTTGACAATTCCTATATTCCTCGAGTTTAGTAGAGGAATATTGTGTGCTCAATAAATACACCTTTACAAAAAATACATGAGGATTTTAGGTATAAAAGATAGAGCTGGACTTCAATCTGTGGGTAAAAGGATAATTTAAGTTTCATTTAACTAGATAATAAAACTAAAGAATATATGTGATATAAATTCTAAGACATAATGGAAAATACGGGTGTTTATTAATATCATTCTTGTAACTTTCATCAGTACACAGAATGGAGAGACTGAATTATATCTGGAGGTTCTTTTGTTCATATGTATCGCTAGTTAAAATCGTTCTATTTTTGCACCTATTTTTATTAAATTTACTGAGGATGTTTTGAGAAGGAATACTTTTACCACTTAAATAAACCCTTCACTCATTAAAATATCTATGAGTCGTGTTGAGAATTCAGGATTTTATGTTTGGTTAATTTAAGCCCAAAGAGGTTAAGTGAAATACATCAAAGCACACACAAACCAATAATAAATGTAGCATTAAAACATAAAGGAAGAGGACCATGTTTCAAAAAAGAAAACTGCTGAAGTTTGAAATGAGAGAAAGATTTGCTTTATGCAAATTCACATGAGTTGACCCACTAGAATGACTGACACATTTGCCTTGTCTCAGGAACTCTGCTGTCCAGAAGGAAACTCCTCCTCTTTCATCCAGCCAACCATACACTACAATGCTCTACTTGTCCTAACATTGAGAACAAAGGAGTATTACCTTCATATTGTTCACACTGTCTTTGACAACCTGAGATTTCACATACTCAGAGAAAAATATGAAACTAAAGCTATGAGCTAGCTTATGACACAATAGAAATCTATTTTCGTATTATTATCACCCAGAGCTTGCCCCATATCCTTGTCCTCAGTCTTAACAAAGTCACAATGGATGAACTTAATGGAAGAAAGGAAAGAACATTTGAGCAGAGATTACTCCAGGTTCCACTTAAGTCTCACTCCTATGCTTTGCACCATTTGTATGGGTGATTATTCTGAAGCCAAACTCAGTTACATAACTAGCCAAAAATGACCTAATAATTCTGGCATTTCATAGGGCCAGGACGCTTGTAACCCATATCTATCTATCTCTAAAAGTCATGACCTTTTCCTTAGACCATGCAGCTTTTTCATTTCCAGACTTATGGAACTAAGGACATTTTATTTCTGGGGTTGAAACCAAGTTCAGCACAGGGCCCACCAGCTTAGGGATCTAAAGCAATTTGAGAGAATCAAAGTTAACTCAATCGAATTTAGAATCAATTTGTTTCCATTCTCTTGAGGAAGAAAGGTGTCAGCTCTCACCATTTCTACCATCAGACTTTATCACTTTCAAAGGGCTACAACTTGTCTTATTCTCACTGAATTCTTGAGTCCTTAGAGTTTCATTCTTGAGCATGAACTCAAGGCTTTCCTGTGAGAGCACATAGGTAGGAATATTCTCATATATACATATAGATACTATATATATTGTGTGTATAAACCTAACGAATACATTATATAATTACATGTCTAAAATAGGTGGGCTTCCTAGGTGGTTCTAGTGGTAAAGAATCTGCCACCCAAGGCAGGAGACTGGTTCGATACCTGGTTCGGTAAGATCCCCTGGGTTAGGAAATGGCAATCCACTCCACTATTCTTGCCTGGAGAATTCCAAGGACAGAGGAGTCTGGTGGGTTACAGTCCATGAGTCGCACATGACAGATCACATACCTGAAAGCGAAAGTTGCTCAGTCATGTCTGACTCTGCAACCCCATGGATTATACAGTCCATGGAATTCTCCAGGCCAGAATACTGGAGTGGGTAGCCTTTCCCTTCTCCAGGGGATCTTCCCAACTCAGGGATTGAACCCAGGTCTCCCGCATTGCAGGCGGATTCTTTACCAGATAAGCCACCAAGGAAGGCCAAGCATACACATGCACATATATTTTAAAAGTATATATATAATCTATATGTAAACCTAACTAATATACATACATATATATATTATGGTTATATGTAGCAAGGTTATGGGAAAAGGACATTTTTTAATGAACACCTCACTTTATTAAATAAGTTTTAATAATTATTCATACTTTGAAAGGAATCTTGAACACAACACATTTGTCTAAAAATCAACTTTTAACTTGTGAAATTCCCCCTTTCTTGCCTACCACCAAACATATAATTTACCTTTAATAGCAACAACAACAAAAAACCAAATATTCTTATGGTTTTCAGGAACATACTAAATTTAACAAGCTTTTATTCATACCAAGTGCTATGTGCTCATTGAATTGTAGTGGGTAGATTATGATATATCCTGTAAATGTTAGGGAATTTCAGTTACACACGAGAGTCATGGAATATATGCACGTATAGTACATTTCTGTTTTTAAAAAGCTGCTTGAATGTTCAAAGAACTCATGGCACAGGAAACTCTAAAATTACATAAGAAGACCTGTGAGCAAGAGATATCAGGAAACACTTACCAGAATTTGTTGTTTAGTCACTAAGTCGTGTCTGACTGTTTGTGACCCCATGGACTGTAGCCTGTCAAACTACTCTGTCCATTGGATTCTCCAGGTCCATGGAGGGGTCGCCATTTCCTTCTCCAGGGGATCTTCCCAACCCAGGGATAGGCTACGGGAAAAACCACACCTTTGACTATATGGACCTTTGTCAGCAAAGTAATGTCTCTGCTTTTTAATAGGGAATGTTTAAGCGGCACTGATCTAGACTATTGCAATAACGTGTCCAAGATCTACCCGTGTTGGAGTTTGGTCACTCTCTACCAGGTCAGTAGAATAATCAGAAATGCATATTTGGCCGAGTCATTTGTCAACTTTAAATACTGCAGAAGGGACTTCCCTGGTGGTCCAGGGGTTTAGATTCCACCTTCCAAAGCAGGGAGTGCCTGTTCAATCTCTGGTTTGGGAGCTAATGTCCACATGTCTTATGGCCAAAACACAAGCAAAGCAACACTGTAGTAAGTTCAATAAAGACTTTAAAAATTACCCACATTAGAAAAAAAAAACTAAAAAAAAAGTAGAATTATTTAAAAACAAAACAAACAAGCACTGCAGATGCTCTCTGGTTTACAGGATAGAATCTAAACTCCATAGCATGCCGTATACATCTCTGTATGCTCACCCTGTCTATCGAGACTTGCCCATCTCACCTGTTATCCACCACCCACCTCTCGTTCCAACTCCTGGACACTTGAGTTGGAAATCCTCGGGAAAAAATCCTTGGACAATTTTACATATTCACACGGTCTTGGTTTTAGGGTCCAATCATTCCATTCAGTGGGGAAAAGCTTTCTTCTCTTTCTAGCATTGCAGGTTCCTATTAATCTTCCAAGGTCTTGGTGTAACCCCACAGTCTCTTTCAGTAAACACTTCTGCGCTTTCTCGCCTCAGACCTGATGGTTTCCTCTTCCATGGTTCCAAGACCCTGTATTTGTAATTTAGTTGTTCCACTTACCTCAAGGCTTTGTCTCCATTGGGATATAAGTTTAAAAATGACTGATGGTTTTAGCACGGGTAGCTGAATAGACAGTGGGTATCATTATGCATTGATTATTAGTTGCATTCTAATATAACAGCTGGGTCTGCACAAGCAAATTGAGTTTGAATGTCAAGGTAATCCTCTGAAATACTCTGATACATTTTTTTCTGCGTGAGGCAATGGAATATAGAACTTTGGAGTTTTAAGACTTCCTATCTCTGTCACTTCCTAATTGCCTGATATGTGATCTTGGATAATTAACCTCTACAAGTCAGTTTCATTACTTTTAAATTGTGAATAATAATGAGAGTCATTTCTTAAGATAATTGTGAGAATTGAAAGAGGTAATTGATGTGAAAGTGTTTAGATACCTGGAAGACACTGTATACAATACTTACTTTTTATGTATTTATTCCCTTCATAGACTTTGAACACTTTTTCTTTCCTGAAAATTGTGTTAGATCTCAAATATATCAAAATTTTTCAGATATGATATCAGCCTAAATAACAAAGGGTACCAGAGGAGGCAGACAGACACAAAGGGAAAACTTAGAGAAAATGTGTAAGTTGAAACCCTAGCAGTACAAAGTAAACATAAGAAATTTTAGGGACTTCCTTGGTGGTCCAGTGGTTGAGACTTTGCCTTCCAATTCAGGGAATGTGTGGGTTTGATCCTTGATCAGGGAATTAAGATCCCCTATACCTCTTGGCCAAAAAACTAAAACATAAGACAGAAGCAATATTGTAACACATTCAATAAAGACTTTAAAAACAAAAGGAAGAAATTTTAGAACAGGCTTCATAATGGATGTAACATTTAAAAAATTACCCCTATTGTGGATAAAACTATGAAAATCTTAAGGTTTGCAATTATTGGCTCTTACTTTGTCTAGACAGATACAGTCTAAATCATTTCAGGCATTTCTAGAATTTTTAAGTTTCTTAGAAGGCAGAACTTTTCTTCTTCACTCAGACACAAATGTGGTCTGATGACTGAGCCCCTCCTAACTGCCCCCTCTTTCCTTCTCCTGCCCCCAGTACCTCCTCATCCCTGCTCAAGTAAGCACTCACTACCTGTGCTTTACATGGCCCAGATTCCAAGTATCTGCCAATGTTTCCATGTCTGTAATGCCCTGGGATTTCATCACTGACAATGTAAATGTCATTCTCATGCCAGGTCACTTCAAGCCCTTATAAATCTTCCATGAGGTATCCTTGCTTGTTCCACCATCCCTCACACTCCAGAGGGGTTTCTGGATTTCTTGACTGTATCACCCAGAAAATCTCTCCCTTTTTTGGTCATGCTGCACAGCATGTGGGATCTGAGTTCTCGGACCAGGGATTGAACCTGTGCCCCCTGCATTGGAAGTACAGAGTCTTAACCACTGAACTGCGATTCAATCACATTAGAGGTACGGTGGTGTTAGTTGCTCAGTCGTGTCTGACTCTTTGTGACCCTATAGACTATAGGCCACCAGGCTCTTCTGTCCATGGGATTCTCCAGGCAGGAAAACTGAAGGGGGTTGCCATTTCCTTCTCCATCTATAGTTAACCTCAACTCTATTCATGGTTAAGTGTGCATGGAAAGTGTGGAGTCTTAACCACCAGACCACTAGGGAGGTTCTGAAAATCACTTAACCATACACATGGCTCTGCTTCTCCAGCTTTATATTTGCATCATTGCTAGAGCCGGGCTGAAAAACTCCATGACGGATGGAGCCTTGTTGTCACTCCAACCCGAATCTCGCTTTCCTTACTCTGAGACCTTGAACAGAACATTCCCACCTTGCTGCATTTCAGCACTCTAAGTCTCCATTTCCTCATCAGTAAAATAAAGGTGTTCAACCAGAAGATTAGACTAGATGATCTTCAAATTTGCCTGCAGCTGGAACAATTTATGGCTCATTCCATGAGACAGCCCTCACCCCATCTTTGTAAAGCCTCTTCTAGTGCAGAACTGAGCACATTTTGAATCAAAACTCATGTGTACCCCAGCCCCACCTCTGTCCTATTACTCCAGGAGAATACTGCAGTCTATTTTGCACACCATGGCACTGTTCTAACACGTAACATCCTATTATTCTTCCGAAATGGAAGATTAAGTTTCTCAGCGTGTCTGACTGAAGGCCCAGTATCACCAAATACATAACCATTTGCCTGCAATTCCCCTGGGGAAGGTTATTAACAACAACTTAGTCGCTGATAAATGACTGTGTTTCTAAGGTAGTGGTTTCTATCAAGGTTCCTAAATACATATCAGTTAAATTTACCCAGACAACCATGTGTCAAATAAACAGCAATTGATTATTAAAAACACACTCATTCATAGGTAAGAGACTGCTATGCAACTCTGGGTGTGCTGAATCGCTGATTTACTTTAAACATACAAGTGTATTTAAAAATCGATATCCACCTCCCATTATCTTATTGAAGGCTTACAGAGTTTCTAAGGAAGAAATGCAGCTCGTTGGTTGTCACCTGCCATGCAGAAACATGCCCAGCAACATGGGATTGCTGTTCGGTCGCTCATTCATGTCTGACTCTTTGCGCCCCCATGGACTACAGCACGCCAGGCTTCCCTGTCCTTCCCTATCCCCCGGAGTTTGCTCAGATTCATGTCCATTGAGTCTGTGATGTCATCCAATCATCTCATCCTCTGTTGTCCCCTTCTCCTCCTGCCTTCAATCTTTCCCAGTATCAGGGTCTTTTCCAATGAGTCAGCGCTTCCATCAGGTGGCCAAAATACTGGAGCTTCAACTTTAGCATCAGTACTTCCAATGAATATTCAGAGTTGATTTCCTTTAGGATTGACTGGTTTGAAGAGGTTAAGTATAGCCAAAGCCTCATAGGATGTCAAGGTTAGAAAGAGCCACATGGTCTTCTAGGAAAAGTCCTCATTCAATGACCAAGTGTCCTCCCCCAAACAGTAGTCACATGGCTGCTTTTACCTGCCTCCAACTAGGGCCCTCTAACACTCCAGGTGGGAGAGCCTCCCCAGTGTGACAGCTCCCCATTCTTTCTTTAAAATGTTTCCCAGTGAACCTCCCTCCCTTGGGCTAGCCTCCCATTCAGAATAAGAAACCAACTTGTGATGGTTAATTTTATGTGTCAACTTGACTGGGTCACAGGGTGCCTAGATTAAATATTCCCCAATTAGTACTTGGTATTTATTCTATGCATCTTGTGTGAAAGCTCCCTACTCCAGGGAACCCCTCCCCAAGGAAGGACAGCAGGAAGAGGTGCTTTAAGAGTCAGCCTCTGTTGTCCCTCTCTGTGGGGGGAGCTGATTCACTCTATGATTGTAAACAGATCATTATAAACTCAGCATAATGAAACAGTAATTACCTAAGAGGTGATGGGTTTGGGCAGATTTTCTAGGCTAAATGGTCTGCAGTGTATGGCACTGCAGCAGTGAATCCAAAGAGATCACAGAGATGCTGCTTTTGACTCATGCAGTATTCTCTCCTCTTCCCTCCTTTCCTTCTTCCTCCCTCCCCCACTTCTTCGCTTCTTCTCCTGTCTTTTCTCTTTCTATTGTATGTTTCACCAAAGATTTAAATTGCTCACGGTTTCAAATTCTTTGTCAGAATTCTGACACTTGGGTAGTGTCTTTAGAACTGTAAAAAAACACACAAACATACACAGCCCACAACAGCACTTTGCCTTTAAGATTTGCACGTTCTAAGAGAAGCTTGGTACCATTGCCTCCTCCCATTACATCCAGCAATATTAATGAGGAACATTCTGTGGTCATAGTTAGGGAGAGGAGGCAGGGTTCACAGCGGTCAGGAGCCTCTGGTGACCACAGGACAGTCTCGGATGCTCTGCAGCAATCTATAAGATGCGGTTCCTTCTTCAAGGCCAGAGACAGAGCAATTAGGACAGATCGTTTGGCCCTGAAACCACTGCTTGAATTTAACCTGTCATAAAGAGTGGAAAGCTCTGATAACTGACAACAAATACAAATCTGGTCAGGTAGCAGTGGGCACCAGGGAATAGTTTGCAGCATCCATTTGATTTCTTATGTCAAATATTTTCTTGAAGACATCTTGTTCTATCAAGAAACTCTTTATTCTTTTGGGAGAAATGGAAGTAAGAGATGAAGGAAGCCGACCCAGCAGTATGAAGTCCTGATTCTGAAGGCAGCTCTGTTCTGAGCCCCTGTTTGCTTGCCCAGCATTCAGGGCATCTGTCCAACCCCTCCTCTATTTCCACTCCCAGCTTTGACTAAGAGAGTTCCTGCCTGTCTCACATCAATTCCCCGCCCTCCTGAGGCTGTCCTCCCTGACAGAATACACTTCTTATATATTTGCTAAGTTTCTCCCCTTTAAGGTACTCATAAACCTTTCTTCAAGGTCACATTGACATTCATAGCAATCCAGTCATGCAAATCTCTCCCTGGGTAGAACATCTATTTTCCCCACAATAAATAATTAGATGGATAGGTAGGTAGGTAGATTGATAGATAAATAAATGATCCAAATCTATTTTATTTATATTTATGTTATAGATAAAATAGATTTGAATTTTTATGTTAAATTTCATGTAGGAGTATATAGACATATAATGTAGGACACTTTTGGTTGCAAGTGGTAGGAATCAAATTCAGAGCAGTTTCAATCATAAGAAGACATTATTAGCTCTTTCAACCCTGAGAAAGGAAGCATCAGGGATGGGAATCTAGAGAAACTGGATGTGGGGACTTTAGCACTGAAGATGCCTCTGTTCCTCTCTACATCCACTTCATCCTTTCATGTCAATTTTCTCCATGTGGCAGGAAACAGTCATCCCTTCTTTTATTCTTTCAACAATGTGGCAGGCATTGTACTGGGCACTGAGGATACATTAGTGAATAAAGGAAAGATGTCTACTGTGTGGAGCTTAGTTCTAGTGGTCATCGATAGCTGCCAGGTCTACTATTTTAGAATCAATGAACACACACACACACACTCATACACTCACGACTAAGTGTATGTCATATGCTCTTGTCATATGTTCAAAACCCTATAGGATGATTGTGATTGCTCAGGTATGTTATCAGGTATCAGATTAATTACATCAATCTAAAATGACCCCTGATATAAAAGTGGCCAGTGGATATGACAGTTCCCATTTAAATCTTCTAGTTAATGTAGAAGAAGAAGCATTTCATAGAAACAGGGGGAAATTTGGGAGCTGTCTGTACAGTAGTACTTCTGCCTGGCACCCCCTACCCCAAGAAATAATTTCACAAAGGACAGACTATAACTTCTCCACATTTTGAAAAGGCCTTGTGATTTCCACCTCCTCATCCTGTATTGAGAAACTACAGTCCACGCTACCATCCTAGCCTGTACAGAATGTCAGCCAAAGAGGAAATGCAAATCCTCTATGGCTCTGCTTCTTTGTGTAGATTCTTCAACACTGCTTGGCTATAAATGTGATGTCACATTCTGTCCACTCAGGGGAAAACAACTATTTTGGCATGTGTTGCTAACCTGAAGTGTGCAAAAGAAAAGAAATAGCTAGGGATGTTAAACAATAGAACTAGGAGCTGAAAGCTGGACTCAGTGGCCAAGAAAATTAGGCAAATTAATTGAGAGGCAAGGAAAATCCTGCAGGTGGATGTACCTGAGGTCCTAGTCAGCTATACAGGACAGAGAATAGTGAGCATCCATCACAGCTCCCTGCATCAGAGGCTAAGGATCTTAGGACTGGCTCCATATTGAGCAGAATCAGAGGGGATACACTTCCAGAGAGGGAGGTACATGTCAGTGAAGGACTAGACTCCAGGCATTTTAGAAAGAGGTTGGGGAATTACATATTTTGTATGCCTTCTGAAGCAAAGTACTACCCTAGAAGGAGAATTGAATTCAAAGTCGGGCCACGTGAGGGTGAAGTTCTGGCTCTGCCGTTTGTCCCCCAAAGGAGATGGAGGAACATGTCTGTTTTACAGTTTCCAGAAAGTAAAATAAGGATAATATTATATCCAGGATAATATTATATCCACTTGCTCTACCGCATAGGATTGTTGTATTTCCTGTAAGAAAAAAACTAGTCTTTGAACTGAAACTGGCCACATCTTGATGTTACGTCAACCCTGTGCCCATCACTAAGCCTTGCATAAAATAAGGGATATTGATGAGGTGTGTAAAAGTTGGGGGGAAGCCTATATTCCCCAGGAAGACACCGTACAACTCCATAAGCATTAGAATAGTATTTCTAAAGGCAAAACCAGCCTATGGAAAATGAAATTAAAACAACATCTTGGGCCAATATCTATTCCAGAATGTGTTCCCATGACATACCACTTTGGGGACATTGCTTTACTTCACCTGGGTTTTACTTGTCTTCTTCCATCCACCCTTCTAGAGATGACTGTGTGTCGTGAGGAGCAAAGTGATTTCCCCATATGCTGTACACAGCTCATAAAATACTCTGGGATTCTGCGAGAGGAAAGGCACTAAAAAAAGATATTATCACTCCATATAAATTAAAAAAAAATCTTCTCGACCAAGGTAAGAGTATTTGATCCACTTTCAATTTCTTGGCAGCCTCCACACCCTTAGGGTTTTTGGTTTTCCCATAATACACTGTAGCAGACAGGCTAGCTCACACATGAGTGGAAGCATTGGAGCCCTGCCTCCCGTGTAGAAACAGGGCTGACATCACTATCGCTTCTGCGGAGAAAGATTGCCGTTGGAGCCAAGCTCATTACCTCTTAGTATGCAGCGTCAATTCTCAGAGTTAAAAATAGTTCACTCTGATGTCTTTTAATGGAATAAGGCTTCACCAGAGCAATAATGGAAAACAAATTGTATGGCACTCTAATACAATCGAGTGGTTGCAGTCTGCATCTGCACTTGCATGGTGACTTCATGGTTGAATTGGATTTGATAAGTATCAGAAGAATAATGACCAACGTGGGCTGCTCATGGTGACTGACAGCTGTCAGATGCAGTGACAGATCAGGCTGTCTTTCAGGAGAAACAGGATTCATAGACCTCATTACAGGTAGATGGATGGTGAATACAGACTAGAGATGAATCTCTGGGCATTTATTCTCTGAAATGCCAATGGGGAGTACACACTTGTATAAATGGCCCAGTCAATTCCTTTAACTACTGTATCCAATTACTTCTTTTCTACCTACTGAACTTCCATCTAGCTAACAGCTGATGGAAGTTCAGTTGGACATGGAGTTCCATGTCTAGCCAACTCAGACAGCTATTTATCTATAGAGGTTTTCCTATCAGTGGACTTCTTTATTGCATGTCTGCCTTCTTATCTGTCCTATTTATCTCTCAACCCACTGCATCTGCCTATCGATTTTTGTTGTTGTTCTTGTTCTCAGGCTACTGCAATGAGTCAGAATTTAGAAATGACATACAATTAGATTTCCCTGGCCCAGAAGGCTATCTGGGTGTCTTGGATTCTCATTCAATTTGAGTTATTCTCTTTGCCTTTAGGCTAGGTAGGCAACCAAGAGTTCAAGGAGGTTTATCACAGATCAGAGGCAAAAGCTCAGCTTAACTAGAAGGGGAGGAGAAGAGGGGGAAAGAGTTAAAGAACAGAAGAAAATGTCCATGTTCACTGCTGCTGGTTTTTTAATTTTGCAGATGATATATGCTTAATAAAAGAATTTTTTTTTTTTTTTAATTTAAAGGGTAGACACGCAAATCACCTTTGTTTTAAAATTTCTGAATCCTTTTACTTCTGTAAGCTGCTGGGTGCTCAAAGCAGACTTCACCCATCTCTCTCTGGGAGGAAATGCCTCTTGGGGTGACTGTCAAGTCATCTCAGGAGACTGCAGTTACCCCCTGAGTTCCCAGATCTGTCAATCTCTAGCAGCCATTTGACATTAAAAATTAGGAGGAAAGAAAAATCTGTAAAGCAATATAGTGAATCTCTGCTTTGGCATTTTCTGTTACAGTGTTCCTGAGCAGACATATTAAATCTTGAAAAGACCTATACCATTTTTTTAAATGCTAAGAATTTGACTTCTTTGGACTCTTGATGAATGTACCTCTAGGAACACATGAAGAATATACGATTTTAGAATTCAGTAATGGTTAAAAATAAGTCCATCAGATTCCATTTCAAATTTCTTAAAAGCTTAGTGGTTTCATTAATTGAAATCAGGTCAGTCTTATTTCTGACCCTAACATATTTTCTGTGGCTCTTCTGGGAAGATTTCCAGCCAGACTGCCCTCTTTTTAAACAAACCACTCTGTAGTAATATCATCAATCATTCTTCATTTTTATTATTATTAGTATGCCTAATAATAATACACACATTTTAGTGCTTTTTTATTCCTCAAAGTATCCTCTCGTACTTTATCTCAGCTTAATCTACTCCATTTGCACGGGAAGGAAAGTGAGCGCAGAGCCGCTGTGTGACACCTAATGATAAACAAGTAGTTAATGGTGAAAATGAGACTTGAACCCTCATTTCTTGACTCCCAATACACGTTTTCAATTTTCTATTAGGAAAGCCCATAAACTAATGGCATAGGGACTGAAAAGGAGTATTTTCGCTCCACGAGAGTATCAGTATATGCCCAATTCTGTGTACATACCCCATCCAGTGAACTAGTGTATATGCACAAATGTTTATCTAATAAATGTTTTGGAGAAATTATTGTGAGCCTCAAAACCTTACTGGGTCTTATGAGACCTCAAAAGTTAAAGAGAAAAACAGAAAGAAAAAGAGAAAATCCTTAAGCATTTTCAAGCCAAGTACCATGTATGAATAAATTGGAAAGAATTAATGAGCTAACCTCTTTTACACTTATACTCCTTTAGCTGTAAGATAGGATTAATAAAAGGTGCAAGAGCAAGCTAATATGTTCCAAATAATACACAACTAGTCAATATCTATGTGGAGTTTCTCCACAGGCTGGGTAATTCATAGGCGCTTTTTGTAGAAGCCTCTCTTGACATCCATCCCATCCTTAACCACATGGTTAGATGCAAACACACCCTACTATGAGTCACCATGCAAAATCATAATCCTGGCACAGTGTCTGAATCTCCCAGTTGGTATTACTGGATTTCTTTTCTCCTGTTTTTTATGTGCTGCAATTCCCTTGTTAACAGGAACCATACATGTACATGGTAGATAAACAATAAAACTTTGTTGAATGAATGAGTTCATGGGTGAATGATTCTTTGACTCTGCTGTGTTTAATACAGAGCTCCAGTGTATTTTGGTGCCTGCTTTAATGTATTTTGGTGCCTTGGTTAATATTAATTGATGGCAAAATTGAATATGAATCAGTACAAAGGCATTCTGGGGAGTGAGAATTGTTTACAAAGAAATAAAGGGATATAAAATTAGCAGTTTCTCTGCATTTGATTGTCTTCCTTCTTCTTCCCTCCCTCCCTCTTTCTCTGTTTCTTTCTTTCATTCTTTCTCATTCTCTTTTTCTCTTTCTTTGCCATGTGATTTTTCAGAACCACAGTTGATGGTATCGAAACCACTATGCTGTGCAGTTGACAAAGTCTTAAAGGAAGAAAGTTAAATTTCCACAGCAATTATCTAAATCTCTAGTTAGTCTCAAAATAAACTATTAGTAAACTATACTTTCATGACGTTGGTTGTTGTGAATTTCAGAATAGAAGCAATTTTCTAGAACTTCTGGGAAATAAACCTGTGAATTGACTGGAAAAGAAAAGATTAGATTCTTGAACATATGATAGTCTATTTACACACCGCAGGTTGAATCATCTGGGTAGCCTGTCAGACTCCTACATTATTCTACCTGAATCAACATTACTCAAGTCATTATTTAATATTTTGATAATTCTAAATAATGGCACCACCCACCCACACTGACTTCCTGTAAACAGATGTTTCAGGATGACTCTTGAAAACCCAAATTCCAAAGCAGTCAAGTCCCTACAGGGAAAATATAAAGTCAACCACAGGTTGCATTTTTTTTTTTTCTTTCTTTCTTTCTTAGTGAACTTCCTTTAAAAATGATAATGTTTCTCTCTCTAGAATCAACTCTAATTTCATAGCCAACAGTTCATGTAGATATTTTTTGTACATATAATAATAATTTTAGATACAATTAGGAAAAAATATTTGATAAGAGAGTTTTAACTGTTAGAGCCTAAGAGTTAAAAGACAGCAGAATAGAGATGCAGATGTAGAGATCGGACTTGTGGACACAGTTGGGAAAAGGCAGGGTGGGATGCACTGAGAGAGTAGTGTTGACATATACACACTACCAAGTGTAAAATAGATGGCTAGTGCGAAGCTGCTTTATATCACAGGGGTCAACTCAATGCTCTGTGATGACCCAGAGGGGTAGGATGGGGAGGGAGGCTCTGGAGGGAGGGAATGTGTGTACACATATAGCTGATTCACATTGTTGGACGGCAGAAACTATTACAATATTGTAAAGCAATTATCCTCCAGTTTAAAAAAAAAAAAACTGTAGTGTTAAAAAAAAAGTTGTGAAGGGCAACAGAAGCTAGAATAAGACTTCAATTCCACATGAGAATTGGAATTTTGCCAATAATGTACAGCAGAGCATATTACTTCAGTAACAGCATTTGAAGTACCCCCAAGCTATCAGCCCTTCACCAGTCTTTCTTGAGTCTCACTTGAGGTTCTCTGGGTGAAGACTGCTAGAAGAATCAACACTTGGTCAGCCAAGAAAAACCCTTCATGAATGAATCTATCACCAGGCTCTAAAATTTCCTTCAAAGATTGTGCACAACATAAGCTAGGGTCTTTTTCATACAGTGCATTACCTTCTGGGAATAGCCTTATCTCATCTCTGCGTGTTGAGACACATTCTCTCAGGGACCATCCCAAGTTATGTGGGCCCTTCCTTGAAGATCTCTTTAAAGCCCTCTGTGATCTTGTTTATTGGTTTCTTATTCTCCAAAGATTAACATGGTCTGTTGAAAATAGTTGAAACATCATATGTTGAAATCTCTCAGATGGCCCTGCACTGTACTATATTAAAGTGGTCAGCTTGGATAGGTGTATGGTTCGAGTTCAGTCAAGAATCATGGATAATCATGTCAATAAAAGAGGCATGTTGCTCTAATCTCATGTCTTAGAAATAAGGACCGGAATTTGTTAAATAGATTCCATTCTGAACTTGTGGAATGCTCTCTCCTTATTTATTTATTTCTTGGCCACGCTCCACAGCACATGGGATCTTCGTTGCCCAACCAGGGATCAAAACCAAGGCCCCTGCATGTGAAGTCTTAAGCACTGGACTATCAGGGAAATATGACCCTGAAAATCAATAATCTGACTTTGTCTGATAGGAATTATTTTTTATTATAAAGGAAGATAGAGGATAGCTAACGATAAGTTAACTCTTCATCATGGTACCATTTTTTCCATCAAATTCTGTATTGGAGCTTGTATCCTCAAGGGAATGATGTTCAGTGCTTCAGAATCAGGTCACTTCCCATCACCATCATTAGTCAGGAATGAGTGAAGCCACACTGGGAATTCAATGAAAACTACAGTCTCAAAATTCAAATAAGACAGTGTGTAGTCTGTCCGAGGGGAGACAGCATCCTAAATCAGACAGGTCCTGTCTCTGAGATTGCCTGAGGGTCATGCAAACAGTCTTATTCTTGTGAAAATGTAATGCAATTAACCCATCTTAAGGACAGGTGATAGTTGCACAACCATAAAGAGTTAGGAGAAGGAATGTATTTATATGATTATAAGCATGATAAAAGTAAGCAAGATACTTACTTGCTTAAGTAAGCAGGATATAACTCCTAATACCACAGAGGAGCCTAGTGGGCTCCAGTCCATGGGGTTGCAAAGAGGTGGACACGACTAAGTGAGCACACAGACACACACCAAGGCTTGATCATTGCTTACAAGTAAGCAAGACACTAGGCTCCTCTGTGGTATTAGGAGTTATATCCTGCTGATTGCCTCATTGAATAGAAGTGGAACTTCTCTAAAAATTAGCCACGATTTTCTGACTAAATAGGGCTCACTAACAAAATCACACAACATGCTTCTGGGCAAATTCTTTAGAACTTACACACTTAGATGGTGCTTATCCTCCAAGGGTGTCAGATTTTGAAGTTGTGTACTTATTCATAGACACTGATAGTGATCAAAAGTTATCAGTTCTCCCTCATTGCATATGCTCTATCTTGAAGACAAGATAAGAACCATGTGGGAAAAAATCAACCTCATTGCTATTAGGCTGGTTATGTCTAATAGGAGTTCACATCCTAATCTTACTCTCTACGTCAGAAATCTAAGTGAGGCAGGTAAGAGCCACCGGTGTACCTCACACAAGTGTACACACATATGTAGAAAACCACCTGCTGTCACTGAGAGATGTAAATCTCTTAGAAATAATAATAGGACAATGATCAAGCCTTGGTGTGTGTGTGTGTGCTCACTTAGTCGTGTCCACCTCTTTGCAACCCCATGGACTGGAGCCCACTAGGCTCCTCTGTCCATTAAAATTTCCAGGCAAGAATACTGGAGTGGGTCGCCATTTCCTCCTCCAGGGGAACTTCCCAAGCCAGGGATCGAACCTGTGCCTCTTGAATTGCAGTTTGGATTCTTTACTGCTGAGCCACCAGGGAAATCCCAAGCCTTAGGTATAGACACATTTAATGCCACAAGGCCAGCCCTATATCCGTGATGTTTATCATTCTATCGCCAGAACTTAGCAGAGTTTCAACCATAGTAGGTATGTAGTTCAGAATTACTAAATTGTTATTTTTCCTAGATATAGCTTTTTGCCAGTGATGACTTCCTCGGACAGAAATATTTTCAGTTTCTTTTTGCCTCTTGCTACCCTCACTGCCTTCTATCCCCTATGGTGACAGGCTCTTCTTCCAAACCAGAAGTTACCTTAAATAGACACACGGGAAAGAGGGGTGCGCTTACTTATTCATGGTGAAATTCTGTAAGACATAAAGTAGTGTGAACTATGTAATTGCCTTGCTAGAAATCTATTGGAGGTATAAATGGGATTCTGTAATAAGATATTCATAAATAATCTATGAAAAGGGAATCTTGAAAATGGAAAGATTCTGATGATTTGCATATACTTTATAAATAATATCAAATATTATGATTCAAGAAATTGGGATGAAGTTTCAGTAATGTGTCTTATTCAGCTTCATCTACTCATCCAAATTAGTTATCAACTCTCTACTGACTTCCTACTCAAGCAATCCAACTCTGAATTAGATGCTTGGGGATTTCTCCGTGCCTGAATGAATGCAATGTTTAGTTAGCCAAAATATCTGATCTTTATGCAGTCTATCCTGCTATATTATTAACTTACATGTGGTAAAGATGTCAATAGAAGACTGTTGTCCACTTTATCAAGCGATATCTTTGTCAAACATAAATAGGATCCATGTGTGAAACCTTCTTCTTTTAGAGGAAAAAAGAAAACAATGAATGCAGGAGTAAAAAAGTCAAAAGGCATAACCGTTCCAGGTGTTTTTCTCTGATGTAATTTCATTGGTAATGAAGCCTGAGACAGTTTATCCCATGAGCTCTGTTAAAGCATCGTGATAACAGAAATAGACAGAAATGACTGGCTTGAGATAGGTGTAAGTAGGTCATCTTCCCAAAGAAAACAACAGCATTCCTCCAACTAGCTGATGGTAATTGTACTACTCAAAACAATGGTTTAAACCCTCAAAATAACTGAAGCATAAAACTTCTTGAGAACATAAGAAATGCCCAGAGGCTCAGGACTCAATAGGTACCTCTGTGTCCACATTTCTCAGCTCTTTAGTCATGACTGTTGGTCTGCAGAACTTAGTTTTTTATAGGAATCTGAAGCTCTTGAGTAATAATAAAAATACAAATTCATACCTTTTGAATAATTCCTATGAACTGTATGAAAATGTAGCTGAATTATTATATTTAATTCTCAAAACAGTCTGTGGGGTTTCAATCTGTTATACAGATGAGGAAACTGAAGCTTGAGGGGGTAAACATCCAAAGCAGTTATAACAAAAATCAGAGGTGGGAGAGGGATGGCCTGAGAGTTTGGGTTTAGCAGATGTAAGCTATTTTGTATAGAATGCATAAACAACAAGGTCCTATTGTAGAGAATAGCTGAGTGAGTGAAAGTTGCTCAGTCGTGTCCGCCTCTTTGCGACCCCATGGATTATACAGTCCATGGAATTCTCCAGGCTAGAATACTGGAGTAGGTAGCCATTCCCTTCTCCTGGGGATCTTCCCAATCCAGGGGTAGAACCCAGGTCTCCTGCATTGCAGGCAGATTCTTTACCAGCTGAAACCACCAGGGAAGCCCAGGAATACTGGAGTGAGTAGCTGTTTTCTTCTCCAGGGGTCTCCCAGAGACAGTAATCAAATTGGGGTCTCCTGCATTGCAGGCAGATTCTTTACCAGCTGAGCCACCAGGGAAGCCCATAGAGTAGGTAACTATATCCAGTATCCTGGGATAAACCGTAATGGGAAAGAATATAAAAAATAATTATACATGTGTGTAACTAGTCACTTTTCTGTACAGCAGAGATTAACACAACATTGTAAACCAACTATACTTCAATTAAAACAAGCAGAGCTAAGACTTCAAAACTACATCCTTCTGATGACAAAGTCTATGGCTTACCTTGTGGATACCATCTCAAGTCTTATGCTTTTTATTTGGTAGAATTGTTGCCCATCAAGATTCTAGCATAGCAAAGCCTATATAGAATTATATTAATATTTTCTTACATATTAGTGGTAGCTTGATAAATTAAGTAGCACATTTTTTAAATTGAACTTTTTATTTTGTATTGGTGTATATAGCTGATCAAGGCTTCCCTGATAGCTCAATTGGTAAAGAATCCACCTGCAATGCAGGAGACCCCAGTTTAATCCCTGGGTCGGGAAGATCCACTGGAGAAGGGATAGGCTACCCACTCCAGCATTCTGGCCTGGAGAATTCCATGGACTGTATAGTCCATGGGGTCACAAAGAGTCAGACCTGACTGAGTGACTTTCACTTTCATAGCTGTTTAGCAATGTTGTGACAGCTTCAGGTGGACAACAAAGGGATTCAGCCATATATATACACGTATTCATTCTCCCTCAAAACCTCCCATCCAAGCTGCCACATGATATTGAGCAGAGTTCCATGAGCTATGTAGCAGGTCCTTGTTGGTTATCCATTTTAAATATAGCGCTAGATACATACTCATCCAAAACTTCCTAACTATCCCTTTTGCTCCTGTTGGTTCCCATAGAATCACCATGTATATCAAGACACACTCCTTGGGAGGACTCCTGCTTACATTTTACTTTCTTGTTGGCATGAAAACTACATTTCATCGCCTCTCTTAATGACAGTTGATGTTTCTAGAGTATGTGAAAAGTATGTTTCCAAGCTATCAACAGAACTCTAATGATTATTATCAAGAATCTTGCTGAACACCATTAAACCATGTCAGAGTTGGCTGTGTTTCCACAGAGGGAAGATCATTTCATTACTAAGGGAATAATTACACAAATAGGATTTCAAAAGATTTGAAGAAAATCTACATAATTGCACAAGTTCAATATTCTTTGGGCTTCCCTGATGGCTCAGTGATGAAGAATCCATTTGAAATGTGGGAGATGTGGGTTCGACCCCTGGGTTGGGAAGATGCCCTGGAGAAGGAAATGGCAACCCACTCCAGTATTCTTGCCTGGAAAATTCCATGGACAGAGAAGTCTGGCAGGCTACAGTTCATGGGGTTACAAGGAGTCAGACACGACTGAGTGACTAAAACAGCATGATGTTCTTCAGACATGTTGGACTTTGGCCTCTTGACCACCAATTTCAATTGCACTTAAAAAAGCAAACAAACAAACAGACAAACAAAATCAGCAGTCCCAAAGTTACCATATCTCATCAGTTCATCGCCCTTTGTCAACATTCATTTCGGGAGGGTTTGCATGTCTTAGGCTGTAGGTGAGCCATGTAGCAATATGATCTTCCTAGAGGTATCTCTCTCTCCTTCAGGGGATCTTCCCAGTTCAGAAACTGAACCCATGTCTTTTATGTCTCCTGCATTGGCAGGTGAGTTCTTTCCCACTAGTGCCACGTGGGAAGCCCCTTTCAAGGTCTATGTGCTCTGAAGTGTTGGCTCCAGGTCAGGGGCTCCTCTGAAAGGACTGGTACACTCACCCATCCTTGTAGGTGCTGTAGTGAGCCACCCAGATGTCCCATCAGAGTACTTCATCCCCCCTGTGCTGAGAATGCATCAGAAGTGCTCTCTTGTGTGAGTGCTCTCTTCTGTGACTGCCTCAACTTGCCTAAAAAATACTTCCTTGTCCAAAGTCACACCTCCTTCCAGACATCCCAAGCCCAAAGACTCAGTAGTCAACATAAAGCTCACCTTCCCTTGTCCTAACTGGGCATCCAAGACCCAAGAGCTGCTGTAGGGTCCATAGAGGAAGAAGCTGGGACTGCAACACAGCTCACCTTCACTCTCTCCCAATCCTACATCTTGCCTGCCTTCTACAGGGTGATCTCAAGAGTACTCTTTAATTAAAACCTTGCTTGCTCATTTCTGTCTTGCACTCTGCTTCCCAGAAAACCCCACCTGTCATACCTGTACTAACAGGATTTCTTTAACAATCTTTTCTAGGATTCTCACACATTAACAGGATTTGGAAACTTGTGGGAAAGGAAAATGAAAGGCAAGCAACTGGGAAATGTAAAAACAGACAGCTCATCAATTAGCAAAGAAACATTTTAACCCCTTGGGTTGTCCCAATGCACCACCATTCAAAAAGTTTGAATTCGCAGGTAGACCATCACTAAGATTTTAATTGACGGCTA
Organism: Muntiacus reevesi; assembly: GCF_963930625.1. Taxonomy (NCBI): domain Eukaryota; kingdom Metazoa; phylum Chordata; class Mammalia; order Artiodactyla; family Cervidae; genus Muntiacus; species Muntiacus reevesi. The sequence continues at coordinate 29,969,431 of NC_089253.1, read as the reverse complement.
CAGAATTCATGAAATCTCTCAATCCATACCAGGCAAGGAAAAAAATCTATAAGGGAGAGTCATTTTTTTGTGGGAAGAGAGGAGGCAGAGCAGGTGAAACCGCTGTCAGTCCTCTTCCTGCTGTTTGGTTCTGCAGCAAAGTTGCTGAGCTATAGACTGCAGCTTCCCTTACCCCCACCTCCCAGGTCTGTGATTCCACTCCAGGTTTGGTCTCCAAGAACAGCCAGCAGAAAGAGGATTGGCTGGGCCCTGTGACAGTGTTAATAGATCCTGTCAAGCATCCCAGCATCTTCTTACTATTTGTATGTACTTGATTCTTCCTTAGGAGCGAAGCTCTGAGAGGTCGGAATAATAACGTATCAGATAGCAGGCGTCTAAAAAGCCAGAGATGTTAACATCCTAAGTGTAGGTAGCATTGTGTATTGCTCAATAAAATTCATTACTTGCCTTGCCATAGCTCCATCTTTTTGCTCTGGTTGTGAGAAAGCATAAGCTCTCCTGTCATTGCTGATTCGGAAAGTCATATCAAGTTATTTCGTACAAATAAAACAGTGTTCCTTCATAAGGTAACAGCAGTTACAGTCCAAGTAATTCCTAATGTGATACATTTGTTTCAAATGACCAACAGTTTTATATAATTCAACCATACTGTGCAATGTAAGCTCCAGAATCTAGCATGCTAGCAAAGGCCAAAGCAGCTACAAAAGCAGAGATTTTCCATCTTTATTGAGGAAGGACAGGAGTGTTTAGGCTTTGGGTGGGAGCCTTTGGAAACAGCGGAATGGAACTGAGTAATATTTAGCAAATAGAAACCATAGAATTTTACAAATCATGAATTATAATACCCTATGTTACTTAGCCATGCTGGGGAGGGTCCCTATTCTCAAAGGCTTCAAGCCATTTCACAGAAATATATTAAATGGATTGGTTTCTCTGTGTTTTGTAATGGAGCCTTTATTAAATTTCCTTAAAGTGAGTAAATCTTCTCCTTTCCCATTGGACCTACTTTTGAATTTACTGGAATCTGGTTCATTCCAATTCGTCATTAAGAAGAACACATTACTAGAATTTCTGTTGGAGGCTCGCCTTCCATGCTGTGGAGCAATAGTTTCAAATGTGAGCATGCCTATGAATCATACACTGCCTGGCCCACCCCCCAGTGTTCTCTTTTAAACTTTTAATTTTATATTGGCATGTAGCTGATTAGGTGGTAAAGAACCTGTCTCTAATGTGGGAGACCTGGGTTCAACCCCTGGGTTGGAAAGATCCCCTGGAGGAGGGCATGGCAACCCACTCCAGCATTCTTGTCTGGAGAATCCCCACGGACAGATTAGCCTGGTGAGCTACACTCCATAGGGTCACAAAAAGTCGGACACGAGAGAGAAATTAAGCACAGCACATAGCTGATTAACAATGTAGTGATAGTTTCAGGAGGACTGAAGAAGGACTCAGCCATGTATAAACAGGTATCCATTCTCCCCCAAACGCCCCTACCATCCAGGCTGCCACATAACATGAGCAAACCGAGAAGAAGAAATATTGTATGACATCCCTTATATGCAGAATCTAAACAGAAATGATAAATGAACTTATTTACTAAACAGACTTACAGAACGAGCTTATGATTGCCAGAGGGGAAGGATGGGGGGAAAGGATAGTTGAGGAGCTTGTGATCCACATGCATACTTCAAGGGGTAACCTACAAGGTCTTACTTACTGTATATCAACCCCCAGAGTTTTGATTCAGTAGGTGTAAGTAGATAAAAGATATATTTCTAACAAGTTGCCAGTTGGTGTTGATGTGGCTACTCTGAGGATCAAACTGAAAGCAACTGCTGTAGAGGAAAAAGAATCTGCTTAAGGTCTTTCCAGAATAGGTAGAGAGACGGCGGCATGGGGCTGCAAGCGTCAAGGGAGGTGATTCATTTTCACCAATAAAAGTCTACGATGAAGAAAAAAAACTCTGAATGACAACCTTCTATGGGAGAAAGGGGGCTTTCCAGGTGGCATTAGTGGTAAAGAATCTCCCTGCCAGTGTAGGAGATGCAAGAGAAGTGGGTTTGATCCCTAAGTCGGGCAGATCCGCTGGAGTAGGAAATGGCAACGCACTCCAGTATTCTTGCCTGGGAAATCCAATGGGCAGAGGAGCCCTGCAGTTTGTAGTCCATGGGGTTGAAAAAGAATCAGACACAACTGAGTGAGCACATATAATGCGAGAAGAACCTGTAAGTGAAGTAATAGGAAAGTGCCTAGTGTGGTGGCTTGTGTGTAGTAAGTTCTTAACAAAATGGGTGAGGTTGGAGGGTGAAGGAGCGGGAGAAATGCTCTGGGTTCTGTGGCTATTGGTTGGTACTTGTTGCTTCTTCTTTAATGAGTTTGTGTGTGCGTGTGTGTGTGTGTGTGTGTGTGTGTGTGTGTGTGTGTGTGTGTGTGTTTAGATTTTGCAACAAAAAGGAAATTAAGAAAATGTGATTTCTCTCTAAAGAGAATGTGTGGGTGTAGCTGCAAACACACAAGGGTAGAAAACAAATAAAAGAAACTTGGTGAGTCCATTAACACAACGCAAAGGAAAACTGACCCCTCCTTTCCTCTGGTCTCCTACTACCAATTGAAATGGAGAAAGCTAACAGAACAAATGGTGCAAAATAATTTAGCCGCTTTGCAAAGTTCTTTAAGTTTTAATAACAGCAGAAAGATCCCTTTTTAAAATATGAATTTCATCTCGCCTGTGTGCCTTTAAGGGAGCATAACTTATTTATACTTTCTCCTTTCTTCTAATTTACACTCTTTCCATCTCGGGTGCTCTCCCTTTCAACTAGAACAATAGGGTTTTGAAGATGGATGTGTAGTAACAGCGGCCTTTTCAGTTCTCTCTATGACTCCTCATTATAAGGTTATTTTCTTGTGTTTTGAAATAGAAATGCTGCCTTTGATGCTACTGTGTAAATTTTCTTTTTTCTTTTTTTTTCCTAGAGAAAGTGTCCCCTACTTATTACCTTGCCCTGTCACCTGGGCACAATGTGGTAAATAGCATTCTAAATAAATATTTTCTAATATGCCTTCAAGTACAACTTTCCTTTTGAGTGGAAATAGGATAATTGGGGAGAGGAGAAGAAAGCAGCCCTGAATGCCCTGTTTTAAGTGGGGAAGAGTGTGATTTTTGTTTGGCTGCTCTGATGTGGGGCTCATCAGCAATTTCCAGGAGAGCCTGGGGAATTCAGGAGCAGCCTTTTAGTGACTGGGCTGCCTGCATTTGATTCTCAGCAGGGGCAAAGCTTCGAGGTGCTTTTCTGACTAGAAAGATGGAGTTTGTCTCTTTGTCTGTGGCATCCTCCCTGGGTGTTTCTGTAGTTTTTTCTGCTCCCCATGACTTATTTTCACTGGCCTCTTTTCTCCAGGGTTGTGCATTTCCTAGAATGGCATTCATGCTCTCCCTCTTCCCCCCAGTCTCAGTTCCTGTATGTATCTCTGTTCCCTATCTTTCTGTTAGTAGCTTCCCGTCTCTCTTATGTTTCTCCTGACATATGCATCTGCTCAACTTGCTATCCAAGAACGGCTTTTGGCCTCCTGACAACACAAGATGCCGCTGCCATCCTGACAGGTAGCACCAGGCAGGGGAGAGGCAGGCGGTGTGTTACCGGAAGGGGCGTCCAGGAGCAGTTTCAGGTATGTTACTTAATCAAAAGCCCAAGACCCCGAGCTCTGGTTGTCACTTGCCTCCTCTGAGAGCACAGTCATGGCTTTGGTGCCCTCGCTTTTGAGAAGCACTCATCCCGGCTCCTCTCAGCTCTGTGAAGTTTGGTCTAGGATCTCTAGCTGACAGGTAACAGGCAAAGGAGCAAAAATGAAACAGGAACCTGAAGCAGGCAACAGTAGAACATTCATCTGCACGTTATTGAACCACAGGCCAGAAACTATTCTGTGTCTCCCAAGCACCAGGCACTGTCCCTAACAGTGAGGAAGACCAGAGAAATAAGAATGAACCCACCTGTGTTCTTAGGGAGACTGTCATATTTAAGGATGTAAATATACAAATACTGCTCATGAGAAGGGGGCGACAGGGGATGAGATGGTTGGATGGCATCACTGACTCAATGGACATGAGCTTGAGCAAATTCTGGGAGATAGTGAAGGACAGGGAAGCCTGGTGTGCTGCAGTTCATGGAATTGCAAAAACATGACTTAGCGACTAAACAATGAACAATATACAAACACCCAGGGGCGTTCCCACCCCCTATAGAGCACAGAAACCTAAATTCTACTTCCTGTTTCCAGTCTTTGCTCAAATCATGCTCACCTGGCCCTCAGCACTCTCACATCCTTAAGCTATCTCTGCCTCTTAAAAAAAGGTGTTGATATGTGCAGTTCTTTTCCCACTTCATTTCCTAATTTCCTTCCTATTCTTTAAATCTTAATTCAAGCATTCCTGCTTTGTGTCACAGTGACAAATACATGCCTGTCTGCCCAGGATTTTCTGTTTTAGTTCTGAAAGTTCTGAGTCCTAGGGACACCTCAATTCCATGCAAATCAGGATGACTGCTCATCACAGTCAAGTCTCTTGATGATAAACACTTTAAAAAATGACAGCTTTATTGAGATATAATTCTTGGACCACAGAATTCATCCTTTTAAGATTTGGTGTTTAGTAAATACACAGAGTTGTGCAACCATCACCACTATCTAAATATTCTAAATGCTTTAGAATACTTTCATCAGTCTCCCAAAGAAACATCATACCCATTAGCAGTCACTCCTTATCGCTTCCTTCCGCCAGCCCTTGACAACCACTAATCTACATTTTGTCCTGTTCTGAGCATTTCAGATAAATAGCATCATATATTATAAGGCTTTTCATGACTGGCTTCTTTCACTTAACATGGTGTTTTCAAGGTCCATCTATATCATGGCATGTATCAGCACTTTATCCCTTTTTGTGGTCAAATAATATTCCACTGTATTATTAAACCATAATTTGTTTCTTCATTCATAAGATGAATACTCATTCATATGGATATGAGTATTCAGTCAGATATTGAGTTGTTTTAATTTTTTGGATATTATAAATAATTCTATAAATATTTATGTACAACTTCTTTATGGACATATGTTTGTATTTATCTTGAAAATATACATAGGAGTGGAGTTTTTATGTCATATGATAATACTATGTTTAACTTTTTGAGGGTCTGCCAAAATGTTTTCCAAAGTGGCTACATTATTTTACAATCTTGCCAACAATGTATGGGGGTTCTAATTTTTCCACGTCCTCTTCAACACTTGTTATTTTTGGTTTTTATTTTGATTTATTTCAATTTTAGCAATGCTAGTGGGTATAAAGAGGAATCTCATTGTGGTTTTGAGTTGCATTTCCTCAATGACTAACAATGTTGAATATACAATGTTATGTATTTACTAAAACTGAATCTTAAAAGGGTAAATTTTGTGGTTTAAGAACTATATTTCAATAAAGCTGTCACTCCTTAGTGTTTCTCACTGAGAGATTTGATGGGGATGAGCAGTCATCCTGACTTCCATGGAACTGAGGGGTTTCTAGGACTTAAGACCGCCAGAGCTAAGACAAAATCCTAGACAAACAGACATGTATTTGTCACTGTGAAATAAAGCAAGAATGCTTGAATTAAAATTCAAAGAATAAGGAGGAAATTAGAAGATAAAGTGGGGAGAGAATTGCATATATCAACACTTCCGGTAAGAGGCACAATGAACATCTTTTAATGTGCTTATTGAACTTTTACTCATTTTTCTGAGAAATTTCTATTGAGATTATTTGATTACTTTAAAATATAATAAAATATAGTATTGTTGCATATGTATACAATAATAATAATGCTATTTAAAATATATATACAATATATACTATATAAAATATATTTCATAGTTTTAGCTCTTACATTCCTCTCTGGCACATTTTGAGTTGATCTTTATACCTGGCATAAGGTAGAGTTTCCAGTTCATTCTGTGACATGTGATATCCAGTTGTCCCTGCATCAGTTGTTGGAAAGTCTATTCACTCCTCACTGAATAGTCTTAGCACCATTCAAGAATAAGTCAGTCAGTTCAGTCGCTCAGTCGTGTCCGACTCTTTGCAACCCCACGAATTGCAGCACGCCAGGCCTCCCTGTCCATCACCAACTCCCAGAGTTTACTCAAACTCATGCCCATCGAGTCGGTGATGCCATCCAGCCATCTCATCCTCTCTCATCCCCTTCTCCTCCTGCCTTCAATTCCTCCCAGCATCAGGGTTTTTTCCAATGAGTCAACTCTTCGCATGAGGTGACCAAAGTATTGGAATTTCAGCTTCAGCATCAGTCCTTCCAATGAACAGCCAGGGCTGATCTCCTTTAGGATGGACTGGTTGGATCTCCTTGTAGTCCAAGGGACTCTCAAGAGTCTTCTCCAACACCACAGTTCAAAAGCATCAACTCTTCGGTGCTCAGCTTTCTTCACCGTCCAACTCTCACATCCATACATGACCACTGGAATAACCATAGCCTTGACCAGAGGGACCTTTGTTGGAAAGTAATGTCTCTGCTTTTTAATATGCTATCTAGGTTGATCATAACTTTCCTTCCAAGAATAAGTATACCACAAATATTAGAGTTTATTTCTTGTCTCAGATATAGTCCGTTGATCTATATATCTATCTGTGTGTCAGTACCACCCTATCATGGTTACTTTAGCTCTGTAGTACTTTTTGAAATGATTTGTGAATCCCTAACTTTGTTCTTCTTTTTCAAGATTGTTTTGGCTTCCCTTGGTCATTGTATTTCCCTGTGAATTTTATGATCAGCTTATCATCTTCTGTAAACAAGGTGGAGATTGGGGATTGTATTAAATTGGTGAATCAATTTGGAAAGTGTTGTCATTTTAACAATATTAAGTCATATTATCCATGACTCTAGGATGGCTTCTGTTTATTACATGTTCCTCAATTTATTTCATCAGTTTTTACTTTTCAAAGTATGTTTTGTACTTGTTTTCTAACATTTATTCCTAAGTATTTGATTCTTCTTGATATTATTGTATTGGAATTGTTTTTCTTAATTTCATTTTTGTTCTTGGCTAATAAGTAGAAATATAATAAATTTTTTGTATATTGACCTTGTATCTACAATACTGATGAACTTGTATATTGTTTCTAACAATTTTTTGTGAATTCTCTAAGATTTTTCTATATAATAAACTAAGTCATCTTTGACTAGAAAAGACTTTACTTCTTTCTTTCCACTCTCAATGACATTTATTTCTTTTTCTTATCTAATCATCCCATCTAGAACCTCCAGTACAATATTGAATGTAATGCTGATTGTGGACATCCTTATATTGTTTCTATCTTAGAGGGAAACTTTCAGTGTTTTGTCACTGAGTATGGTATTAACTGTGGAATTTTCTTAGATGTTCTTTACTGGAATAAACAAGTGCATTTTCATCCAACTTGTTCAATGTTTCATCATGAAAAAATGTTAAGATTGTTTTTGTGGATTTATTGTGATGACCATGTGGCCTTATTCTTTTATTCTATTAATGTAGTATATTTCATTTATTGACTTCTGTATGACAACCAATCTTACATTCCTGTGATAAATTCTACTTTGTCATGGTGTGTAATCCTTTTATTATGCTGTTGGATTCAGCCTGTGAGTATCAATACAGTTTTTAAGTTGTTATACAGTTGTTTTTTTTTAATCATATGGGAATTTAAAGGATTATAAACAAATATACATTTATACTGTTTTTCATAACAGTATCTTTCATAGTTATCTTTACCGGTGCTTTTATTTCTTCAAGTAGATTTGAGTTACTATACAGCTTCCTGTCATTTCAGCCTGAAAGATTTAGCAGTTACTGTTAGAGAGCAAGACTGTTGACAATGAACTCTCAGTTTTGTTTATCTGGGAATGTATTGTTCTTCCTTCATTTTAGAAGGATAGTTTTGCTGGATATAGAGTTTCTTAATTTATTTATTTTTAAATGAAGGATAATTGCTTTACAGCATTGCATTGGTTTCTACAAATATCAATATGAATCAGCCATAGGTTTACCCTTGTCTCTTCCCACTTGAACATCCCTCCCACTTTCCTCCCCATCCCAGCCCTCTAGGTTGTTATGGATCTTGGGTTTGAGCTCCCTGAGTCATACAAAAAATTCTCATTGGCTATCTATTATATATATGGCAATATATGTTTCCATGTTACTCTCTCCATACCTCCCACCCTCTACTTCTCCTCCATCCCAGCTGTGTCTTATTCTAGGTTTTATTATTCTAAGTTGAGAAAAGCCTTTTCTTTCAAATTAAAGACCAACTTATTTTAAGGAATTTTTTATTATTGAAATATTTTATTAATGTAACTTTTTAATGTATTTTTAATTGAAGGATAATTGCTTTACAGAATTTTGTGGTTTTTCTGTCATACATCAACAAGAATCAGCCACAGGTACATCCATGTCCCCTCCTTTCCGGACCTTCCTCCCATCTCCCGCTCCATCCCACCCTTCAGCCTGTCACAGAGCCCCTGCTTGAGTTCCCTGAGTCATACAGAAAATTCCCATTGGCTATTTATTTTACATATGCTATGGTAAATTTCTATGTTACTGTCTCCAAACATCTTCCCTTCTCCTTCCTCCCCCCACCCCATGTCCATAAGTCTGCTCTCTATGTCTCCATTGCTGCCCTGAAAATAAATTCATCAGCACCATCCTTCAAGATTCCATATATATGTGTCAGTATACAATGTTAATATTTCTCTTTCTGATTTACTTCACTCTATATAATAGGCTCTAGTTTCACCCACCTCATTAGAACTGATTCAAATGCACTCCTTTTTATGGCTGAGTAGTATTCCACTGTATATATGTACTATAGCTTCTTAATAATCCATTCATCTGTCAGGGGACATCTAGGTTGCTTCCATATTGCTGCAATGAACATTGGGGTATGTGTGTCTTTTTCAATTTTTGTTTTCTCAGGGTATATGCCTAGGAGAGGGATTGCTGGGTCATATGGTGATTTTATTTCTAGCATCTTAAGGAATCTCCATACTGTCTTCCATAGTGGCTGTATCAGTTTCCATTCCCACTCTGCTGGATATAAACTTTTTGACTCACAAGTTTCTGTTGCTGTTTGGTTGTTTTTTTACTTTCTATATTTTGAATGTGTCATCTTACTGTATTTCAGCCTCCAAAGTTTCAGATGTGAAGTTAGACGTTTTTGTTGAAAAATGGAAAATTTTAAAAAAATATAATGTGGTAACTCTCAATAAGATTCTATTCCTTTCCCCAAGGCTAGGTGTCGTTACTATTTATTATTATTTCCACTGTTCATTTAGTGACTTTCCTGGAGTAATTCTGTAAACTTTGTACTCTTTGTCATGTACAGTGACAAAAGTCTCTGCTCAGATGGCTTTCTGTTTAGTTAATAATTTTAAGGATATTTCTAATAATGTCATAAGTTTCTTGAAGCATTAAGTGGCCAGTTCTTCATGTGAGGATTTGTGCTTGTTGGGACACACTCAAACATTCAATGTGTCAGTAGCCAGTTTTCAGTTCTCCCTTAGCCTTCACTGATTACTTTTGCAGAGCTTCAGTGTCAGCCAGAAGTGAGAAACTAGGGTTTTCAGGTCTTTCCTAGGCATATGTACATCATTGCACATGCATATCACTTTCAGATTCCCAGGAATATTTCAAAACTTTTCAAAGATTTATATTAGCAACTTATCCCCCAGGCTTTTCTTTTAAGATTTTGTTCAGCTTTTTGTTATCCAAAGTTTGTTTTACAGCCTCGGGTAACTGCAGTGTTAAACAATTACCTCGGATTGTTCTTGTCAAATACTCTAAGGTAGAGTTGAGAGTGATGTGGAAATGTTAGTCACTCCATTCACGTCCAACTCTTTGCAACTCCATGAACTGTAGCCCACTAGGTTCCTCTGTCTATGGCATTTTCCAGGCAAGAATACTGGAATGGATTGCCATTTCCTTCTCCAGGGGATCTTCCTGACCCAGGATCGAACCCAGGTCTCTCACATTGCAGGCAGATTTCTTAGCATCTGAGCCTAGTCATCCAGGATAATCTCTGAGTCAGATAAAATAAATGAAGTTTCTCTGAATGAAACTTTTCATGAAACTTCCCAAGAGATCAAATCAAAAAATGATGTTAATTCTCTGGATTTGGGTTTTGACTGCTCCAAATACCTCTGTTCTCTCCTGCAGCTGCTAGGCTGCTGGTTTTCCCAGATACCATACTTATAAGCTGGGACTTCCCTGGTAGGTCAGATGGTAAAGAATCTGCTCGCAATGCAGAAAGTCTGAGTTGATCCCTGGGTCAGGAAGATCTCCTGGAGAAGGGAATACCCACTCCAGTATTCTTGCCTGGAGAATTCCATGGACAGAAGAGCCTGGCAAGCTACAGTGTACAGGGTTGCAAAGAGTCAAACATGACTGAACAACAAGTACTTTCACTTTCATTGTCACAGATTGTTGACTTTCAAGGTTACTGCAGAACTAGAAAAAGAAGGTGGGAATCAGTCAGGTTAAGCACCACAAAGCTCACTGTTTTTGTGGAGAATCACCAGTTCTTCTTGAGTAAACACTACTCTGATTGTTGCAAGCCTTTGGTTATTTTTCAATTCTGAAAAAGTTGAGTTTGGTAATCTTCACCAGTGTATTTGCTGTTTTTATGAAGGAGAGGATGTTCAGACATCCTTAATTCACCATTATGGTGTTATCCTTGGTTATAAATTCTTATAACACTGCATACATTTCTTCTCTTAAAAAACAAAAATATTTCAAATAACTATTTTAAGTTCCTTTTTAAAGCATGAATCACTGATATATTTTTATATATAATTTAATCACTGTGTCTTATCCTCATTAAATCTAAGTTCTGTGAAATGAAGTGTACCTACTTTGGTTATCATGATATTCTCAGCTCCTTGCACTGTACGTGACACATAACAGGGGCTCAAAAACATTGGCTAATTAAATAAATGAATGCAAAATGCTCATGAGAGCATGCAAGATGGATGCGATAGCAGAAATACTAGAAAGCATGGAATTCCTTTTGACTTATTGCAATCTGGTGAAGTATATTTGATAGAAGGGTCCAAAGTAATTCTCTTGGGAATTGTAAGATATCAGAAATAAGACTGTAGTCATCTACTTTCTGGACTTTCCCAACTACAAGTAAAGATGAAATAGGACTTATTTCCTTGACCTCCTGACCCTAAGATTTCACAGAAGTCTCTGTGACAGCATTTAAAAATGATGACAGTTGCTAACATGCCTGCATGATTTCTACTTCCAATTCCACCTTATTTTTTCAGATGGAAGGGATGATGATCTGCATCAGAACTATTGTACACATGATCATTTCTTGGTAAAACAGATCTTTGGAAGACAGATCACAAAGTGCCATCGTGAAATGGTCGTGGAAAGATCAGAGTAGGACAGCATTAAAGCCTAGAAACATCCTCTAAGCTCGTCCCATCCTCCATTCAGTTCGCTTTCTCCTTTGTCTCCATTTCTCCCACTGTGGTGTTTCGGTAACTAACCATTGAAGACTAGATTTGAGAGGACTGGTAAAGAAGAGTTTGGTAAATAATATCATTTGTGGACTTGCTTTCTTCTTTAATTCGGAAGTATAAGCTGGTCAGGGGATGTTATCTGAGTTTCCTAGCACTAGGAAAGTAGATCAGACTGCCTGGTAAAAAAAAAAAAAAAAAAAAAAAAAATCTGACATTGTAACCAGATGGGAAAAGTAGAGCTAGAATAATGACATTGTCAGTTTAGTTCAGTCCCTCAGTCATGTCTGACTCTGCGACCCCATGGACTGAAGCACGCCAAGTTTCCCTGTCCATCACCAATTCCCAGAGCTTGCTCAAACTCATGTCCATCGAGTTGGTGATGCCATCCAACCATCTCATCCTCTGCCATAGCTAGAGGAAAAAAAAATGTTACTATCTTAGCTGACTAGGATGGTATTGTGCTTAAACTTTTGACATGAATTAACAAGGAAATGGAGCACCTGGGGGAAATCCAAGACCTTGACTGGCCCAAAGTGAGCTGCTATGAAAAGGAAGAAGGCCCTGGCCAGAGGGAGATATGATGTCATCACTTTTTTTCAGTTGCAAACAGTAATTTCATGAAATGTATAGAAAGTCCACTCATTTTGCACTTCCTCAAACATTTTGACTTTGGATAAGAATTTTTTTCTAGGTAACGTCATATTTTCATTGCATATAAAAAGTATTGCATACTCATTTTTTCAAGAAGTAAGGCATATGTTTGTCATAGTATGGCTCTGAGTGGGATGGAAAGAAAAAGGACCACAGAAATGAAAGAAACTGTTCACATTTTCCTAAAAAACTTGCTTAGACCATTTCTTTCATTGTCTGCAAGAAGAAAGACCAGTAGCATTTCAGGAGGCATCAGAACTACACACATTTCTCCTAAAGAGAAAAGGAGAATGCTTACTGACTCAGTATTTTTTCCCCACTTATGAGTTCTACGGAACAGTTCAGGGTAGTGGTTATTAAACATAATTCTACATCAAATAATTCTGCATCTCAATAAATGGCATATAATGTTACAAGTAAACCGCTGTGTTCCAAAACATCATGTTGCCACTGGCTGACTTATTTTTTCAAATATAAATTACAGCTGATTCAAGAATATCTTTATGATGATGTCACTCTCAGGATGTTTCTGCATAAAAAAGTTTACTTGGATTTGGAGGAGATATTTTATTTCTCCCTTTTTAAATTGTTTTGTGTACTGTTTATATACATTTTAATTACGAGTACTATGACTTATGAGGCCATGCTCTACTTGACTTAATCATTTACTCTTAATTGTATGTAATGCCAGAATGAGGTTATATTTGATGAATCAAACAAGCAGAATTAAAAGGCATAAATCTTGGAGGACTTCAAGTTACTATGTTAAAGGGCATCAGTAATTCTTATGTAAATATGTTTTTCAATTATTCAAAAAATTTCTCCAAATGTTTATGATGGATAAAAGTTTTATTTCCTTTAAATAAGAGTCTATGTCAACACCTAATTTGGAGTGAGACAAAGCAGATCATTTGTTAAAGAGTAATCTGTAGTGGGTCTCTTCAAAATAATGTTTATTTACAGAGCCGTTTTGGGAAGAAGGATAAGTGATATGGTTGCTAAGGGAAACACTGTCATGATTGGAAGAGAGGTCATTACAGGTTTTTACAAAGAAAAGAAGAGGAATGCCTTCATTTCCTAAGATTATTATTTTTTTCCTACTCTTACAGTGAAAGGAAAAAGAGGCAGAAACAAAAAGTACCTTTTCTGCTCCTTATTCACTCCGTGAATTCACACGAAGTCTCAGGATAATGGGCCTCCAAGAATGCCCAAGCCCATAACAATTTTTTTTAACATTGTTTAATTTATTACTCAAATGTGATGCTTTTTAGCCCTGTAATGGCTTGTTCTGCCCAATTAGAATGTATACTAGTTCTAGTTAAGGGCTATATTTTATGATTATAAATATATCCACATTGTAGATGTATCCAAGAGCCTTGTGCATAATTAAGGTCTCAACAAATGAGTTAATTTATCTAAATATATCATGATTTTAACCTAGAAAAATAATAATTTTGAGTGAAAATATGGCACATTTCTAAGTCTCTCCATTAGCTGTTTAGCAAGGTTAACATAACACTCATAAACAGGTATGGTAGCACAAGGCCTGTGTTTTTCCTGTTGCTTGTGTTCCCAGCTCTGGGGACAGTATCTGGCACATATAAATGCTTAATAACTGTTAAATGAATGGATCCCTGTGTTCGTGGTTATAACTGATGAGAGTGCAAGTGTAGGGTCAAGATGCAAATAAGCTTTTCTACTTAGGCAGTCTTTAAAAAATGTTGCTTTAAATCAAAAGGCTAAGTACCAAAGCTCCTTTAAAAAAATGCAGAGAATTTGGGAAAGGACTCACAAATAAGATAAAGATGTCAAAAATGGGCACAACACAGGTAGATGTAAATAAGTTATTTATATAGTAATCGTAAAGCATCTGAATGCCTTAGAAGGCTATTAGGAAAGTACCTCTTTAAAAACAGACATTTCTTTGAAAAGATTCAAAGTGATGGGCTTATCTGAACACTTGTCTCAATGTTATGGTAAGAATTTTTTTTTCTCTCTAACATTTCACATCAAACTGCTCTTTAGCTTTGAAGATAATACCTTGGCTAAAAACACTTCACTGAAATCTGGCCTTTCTGTAGCCAAATCCAGATAGGGGGTGGGCCTGAGTGAGAGGGGTGGGGTGGTGAACCTATTGAAGAAAATTCACCCAAAACATGGAAGATCTAATTCCTCATTCAAGACCCAGTCCAGAGAATATAACATCAGTTAATGTGGACATCAATGGAATATAGGAAATTGATGAGCTAACAATATCAATACCATTTTTGAACACTTAATGGGTTCCACGAATTGTATAAAGTATTTTTCATCAATTATTACTAACCAGTATGATAAAAGTACAAGGTAGATATTAGCATCACCATTTTAGAGATAGGGAAATTGAAGATAAGAGATACAAAATGATTTACCTAAAGATGTCTTGAAGTGACTTAAGTTGAGATTTAGATTCAGGTCTGTCTACCTAGTGAAGCTCAAATCCCAGGCTTTTCCCCTGCACTACCCAGCCTCATATAACTCCAGAAACCTCATCTCCATCCAGCCAGGTTTTTGCTCATCTGTGTCCCAACCCACAGTTTTATCCAACTCTTGAATTTGCCCAATCTCAATCACTATTCACTCAGACTCAGGTTGTCCAAGACATACTGTTGCCATTGTTCAGTTCAACCCCTGATGGCCAGGAGAATGATTTATGGAAAAGATTGGGCTTCCCTGGTGGCTCAGATGGTAAAGAGTCTGAAGACTTCGTACTTATCTTTAGTGGCTGTTTTTAAAGAGTAACTGGAAAATATAGTGGAAAACTTTTTGGATTTGGGCTTCAGAGCCAGACAGAATTACATTTAAATCTCAACTCTGTCAATTTGCAGCATCCTTAGTTAAATGACTTCACATCTATAAGCATGATTTCCTTATTTTTATAAAAGCACATCTCTGCCTGAAGGTCACTGGTATTGCTTACTAAAACTAAGGCTGAAACCTGGCAGAAGACACAGAAACTCAGAGTTCCACCTGGCATTCTTGCAGCCAAGAATGAAACCTGAGAAACTGGTGCTCTGAAAGGAGGTAGCACTTAGATTACTCGTTCCTAGTGACTCTCACCCAATTCTTTTGGGATGTCAATGTGTATAACTCAAGACAGCCCCTGCCAGTGACTCAATGATGAGTCCAATAATGTGATACACTTTTGGGTGCATCACAAAATGCATCATGTGCATGCATATGACAAAGACTGTGGTTGTATGGAAAATAAGGGCTTGCCCATTTCCTGACTTCCTTCCTCTTCAAAAACTGATTTTGTTCCTTCATGAGAGAAGAAAACAGGAAAAAACCACCTACTTATTGCTTACTGCATGTCAGAAATTACCTCATAACTTTACACATACTAACAAATTTACTATTTATAGCAATCCAATAAATTAAGCAATCTCACAAGTCAGCAAATTATGACTCATAAATTTGACTTTATTCTGCCCTGTGAGCTAGGGACATTTTTTTACATTTTTAAAAGGTTGCATTTTGAATGGCTATGTAAGTATCTACACAATCCCATCCATTACCTCTTGGCCTACAAAACTTGGAATATCCATTTCCTGATCTTTTCAGGAAACATTTGCCAACCACTATGCCATAGTTTCATCCTGCTACTGCGATGAGAAAACTGAGGCCATCAGTTCCCTTCTCTTTCCAACCGGGAGGTCAAGGATTTGAACTCAGGAGATTTCCTTCTAAGATTGTGGGCTCCTCACTGTTCTATGGCACTGCAGGTGAGAGAAGGGAAGATCTGACTGGACAATGAAGGGAAGTCATGAGAAGCCATGCCCTCCATCGAAATGCTCAGAATCATTGAGTTCGAACAGTAGGTGAAAAACCTGAGCTTTGCCACAGGGAACAATCAGTTTTAACAAAAAGCCAAAAGTGGCTTCTTCTGAGAGAAGCCTTGAAGGAGAGAATGGTGGCACTAAAGTAGCCAAAGGACACACAGAAATTCCTGGATTTTACCAAGTTTGAGACACGCAGAGGGCAACTCTCTTTTCTCTCCAGGAAGTGAAGATCAGAGAAATACAGAAGATAGTCAGATGAGGCTGCATAGAGACAGGGCAAAGAAATATGTTCTGAGCTCACCAACCCACCCTCCTGGTCAGGAAGATCCCCTGGAAGTGGAAATGGCAACCCACTCCAGTATTCTTGCCTGGAAAATTCCAAAGGCAAGAGGAGCCTGGAGGGCTACAGTCCATGGGATCGCAGAGTTGGACATGACTTAGCAACTAAACAACAACAACAACAACAAACACCCCACAGACTAGAGCTGATGAATGACCCATAAAAGCAAGCATAGCACATTTATGCTTGGCTTCCTCCAGTCCAGTTCAGAAAACAGCATCCAGCGATGTTTACCTCCCTTGTCTCTTTCAAGCTTAAATACTTTCTCCTCCTTTGCTGTATCTTAGCTTTTGTTTAAGGTGCTACCGTCAGTTCAATTCAGTCGTTCAGTCATGTCCGACTCTTTGAGACCCCATGGACTACAGCACACCAGGCTTTCCTGTCCATCACCAACTCCTGGAGATTGCTAAACTCATGTCCATCGAGTTGGTGATGCCATCCAACCATCTCATCCTCTGTCATCCCCTTCTCCTCCTGCCTTCAGTCTTGCTCAGCATCAAGGTCTTTTTCAATGAGTCAGTTCTTCACATCAGGTGGCCAAAGTATTGGAGTTTCAGCTTCAGCATCAATGCTTCCAATAAATATTCAGGACTGGTTTCCTTTAGGATGAACTAGTTGGATCTTGCAGTCCAAGGGACTCTCAAGAGTCTTCTCCAACACCACAGTTCAAAAGCATCAATTCTTCAATGCTCAGCTTTCTTTATAGTCCAGCTCTCACATCCATACATGAGTACTGGAAAAACCAAAGCTTTGACTACATGGACCTTTGTTGGCAAAGTATTGTCTCTGCTTTTCAATAAGCTCTTTAGGTTTGTCATAACTTTTCTTCCAAGGAGCAAGCTTCTTTTAATCTCATGGCTGCAGTCACCATCTGCAGTGATTTTGGAGCTCAAGAAAATAAAGTCTCTCACTGTTTCTGTTGTTTCCCCATCCATTTGCCATGAAGTAATGGGACCAGATGCCATGATTTTAGTTTTTGTAATGTTGAGTTTTAAGCCAACTTTTTCACTCTCCTCTTTCACTTTTGTCAAGAGGTTCTTTAGTTCTTCTTTGCTTTCTGCCATAAGGGTGGTATCATCTGCATATCTGAGGTTATTGATATGTCTCCCAGCAATCTTGATTCCAGCTTGTGCTTCATCCAGCCTAGCATTTCTCATGATGTACTCTGCATATAAGTTACATAAGCAGGGTGACAATATATAGCCTTGATGTACCACTTTCCCAAATTGGAACCAGTCTGTTGTTCCATGTCCAGTTCTAACTGTTGCTTTTTGACCTGCATACAGGTTTCTCAAGAGGCAGGTAAGGTGGTCTGGTATTCCCATCTCTTTAAGAATTTTCCACAAGTTTGTTGTGATCCACACAGTCAAAGGCTTTGGTGTAGTCAATAAACAGAAATAGATGTTTTTTTCCTGAAATTCTCATGCTTTTTTGATGATCCAATAGATGTTGGCAGTTTGATCTCTGGCTCCTCTGCCTTTTCTAAATCCAGACTTTTGGAGGGCACAAACAAAACCTTGTGTGCACCAGGACCCAGGAGAAAGGTGCCACCATGCTCTTTCAAAAAATATTGGATGTATGAAATGGAACAAACCAGACTCTGGTTTGTCTTTAAGTGGAGAGAGAAGGAGAACCTCTGAGGATTGTAGCTCTGGAGATGACAACCATGCTCGGTAAGTTACGACACACAGCACAGAGAGTTGCGAAGCATCAAAGCACAGATGTGTGTCTGTCCATCATCTGGGCAGACCCATCTCCCGTTGTGATCCTTCAGAGATGCATGATCCTGGGGATCCCAGCCTTCTCTGCCAGCCTGCCTATTCTGGAAACAGATCTCAGGGCCATGTCTGAAATGAAAGTTGAGACTGACAACGAGGAGACAGAAGAGTTGGGTGAGGACAGGGGTCTACAAAATGGAGATCCAGGGCAGGGCAGAGACAGCCTAGATGTTCTTAGCCTGTGAACCTCTGTTACATCACTGGTAACGTGGGCACAGCTTCTCTACCACACAGAGATTCTGTTAACCATGAGACAAAGTGAAATAATTTGGTCCTTTTGTTTGTATACAGAAGACTGCGTAAATAGCTACATACATCACAACAAAATCGTTCTGGTGATTTTGCATTCTTCTATTAAACACCTCCAGGTAAGATCCTATAATATTCCTTAATAAAATGTTGTGGAGGTGGTGTGTCTGTCTGTATGTGCATGTGCATACTCAGTCATGTCTGACTCTTTGCAACCCCATGGACTGTAGCCTGCTGGACTCCACTGTTCATGGAATTTTCCAGGCAAGAATACTGGAATGGGTTGCCATTTCCTCCTTCAGGGGATCTTCCCAACCCAGGGATCGAACCCGCATCTCCTGCATCCCCTGCACTGGCAGGTGGATTCTTTACCTCTGAGCCACTTGCATATTAACCTCTTAAAGAAGTTCTGGTGTCTATTTGAGCATTAAAGAGTACAGAAAATAAGAAAGAGTCCAAGTTGAAGTTCTCTTCAATCTGAGCTTGTTCTGAAGTTGACAAAGGATTGGTTTCCTCTGTTCTCCAGACCCAACAGTCACATGTCTGTTTTCACAAACAAGGCAGGAAGACCCTTTGATTTGCATCATCACTAACTGCTTTGGCAGGAAAGATTTTGTTTGAACTACCTTTAGAAAGAAAAAAGACCAGTAAAGAAAAACCATGACCTCCCCTTTTTAGCTTATTTGCTATGTTTCTTTCTTTCTTTTTTTTCCTTTGGACAAATAAAAATTTAAAAAGAGAAAAAAGAGATCAATAAATTGCTGTAAGCTCAAAATTATTGATCCTTCTCCAACACTTCACTTGGCATCAAAAGAAATTTATGACAGCAAGTAAAAAAAAAAAAGAAATGAAATAAAATAAAACAAGAGGTAAAAATCCTAAACAGTTAAGGAAAATTAAGTTCTATATATTTTCTTACAGAGAAAACTCAATAATCTGGCTGGAGAAACTTAAAACTTTTTTTTTTGTTTTATCTGCCCTTGCTTCATTTTAGCTTTGAAGTACCTAGAAGTACCAAGAAATTCTTGAACCCCACAGGATTGCACCTTGTTTTATTGTAATGAAGAGGATTAGCTCTGGCTCAACACAAAACATAAACAAATTAATGCTGTATCCATGGTAGAGTTTGAAATAAGCCAAATTATTTTCTGGCTGAGATGACCTTCAAATGCCAGTTTTCTGCATACTTGTCTTTTTTTCCCCTCTTCTCTTGGATAATTGGGACAATATGCAACAGAAAAAGAATATGATGCCAACATAAGACAAGTCCATTAAAGAGCATTAACTTGTCCCTGGTTCTGAAAGAAA
Source organism: Muntiacus reevesi (assembly GCF_963930625.1). Lineage (NCBI taxonomy): Eukaryota > Metazoa > Chordata > Mammalia > Artiodactyla > Cervidae > Muntiacus > Muntiacus reevesi. The sequence goes on along the minus strand of NC_089253.1, from coordinate 29,949,744 downwards.
TGGATGCAAATGTTCTTTACCAGCACACAAGGTTCTTATTTCTAAACATCCATCCTGTTTGCCATCATCAGGGAAAATGGTTCCTGCCTCTGTCAACCCTTCCCTTTGGAGCACTCAGACCAGCTTTCAGTCTTCCGTGGTGAGGAATCCCTTATTGGAACCCGTTTTTGGGTACATGCGCAAGGTTGACCTTATTTTAAAGAATTTCTGAAACAAGATGCAGCTTCTCCTTGGCTGTTGAAACTCTGGCTCCTCTTCTCAGTTGTGTGTGCTTCAGTTTGGTTGACTTCTACAAGTTCAGCAACCCTATTTCCTAATGTGCCCTGCCCCCGTGACTGGCTAGAAGACAGCCAGAAATTCAGGCTGTTGTGTGACCAGCAGGGACCACGCTGAGGGAGACAGAAAGTCCAATGTGCAGGTTTCATGGAAGAGTATCCTGCCCCTTGGGGCTTCCCCAGTGGCTCAGCAGTAAAGAACCCACCTGCAATGCAGTAGAGGCAGGAGACAAGGGTTCGATTCCTGGGTTGGAAAGATCCCCTGGAGGAGTGCATGGCAGCCCACTCCAGTATTCTTGCCTGGAGAATCCCATGGATGGGGAGCCTGGTGGGTTATAGTCCATGGAGTGGCGGAGTCGAACACAATTGAATCAACTGAGCATACACACACACATGCATCTGCTTAGTTTTTTAAAAACTGTTCTATTGAAGTAGTATTGTCATGTAAAAAGCTATACGTATTTATATACAGCTTTCTGACTTTGGGATAAGTATATACCCACAAAACCATCACCACCATCAAGTCTATAAACATGTTCCTCATCTACTTAAGTTTCTTCCCAGCCCACTTATTATTACTTTATTATTATCTGAGTGTGTGTGGTAAGAACACTTTACATCTTAACATAGTATCAACCCTCAAGCATTTTTTTAACAGCTGAGCAATCAAGTGTTCAGGGTACTGTATTTTGTGTTTGTCCAAAAATCACACACTCTCGCTTTTGGAAAAGCGAGAGGATTAGACACTGAGTTTCTGTCCCCATCTCTTTCCAAGACAACACACCACCTCTGCCTTCCCCCCCAAACCTCCCTGGGCATGTGGGTTTGTGTGTTTGATCTGGGTGCATGTGAACATACACACACTCTTCCTGGGGACAGCGGCCTGCCTTCCACAGACTTGGAAAAGTTGCCCTTTCGTTTGTCACCTCAGAGGTTTTGGCAGATGGTGAATCAGCCTCAGGCTCCAAGTCAGTCTTTACTTAAGAAGAACTCCCCTGGTATCTCTCCACCTCCCTCTCTGAAGAGCGCCTGTCAGGAGGCTCCCATCTGCTCCCACTGTTTTCCAGGAACTGTGTGTTTCATTTCATACAGGGCTGCTATGTGCCTGGGAGAATTCTTCCTGACTACATTGCTTATGCTCATTTCCTTCCTGGGCGCTTTCTAGAACAAATGTTTCAGCATCTCCTTCAACTAAACATTTAGTGAGAAGAGAAGGACCTCATTTTTCTACCACCCTGTTGACCAACATTCCTTCAGTCTGCACCCATCCTCTGCCTTCGCTCCTGTTACAATAACTGCACCTTCTCTGCCATCACAAAAGCCAAGTTCTCAGTTGAACTTTGCAAGCCATCTCCTTGAGACTTCTCAAGGACTGTGTTCCGACATCTCTCCCCTCTCTTCCATGCATCACAAAGTTTACCCTCCCCAGTGCGCTAGTTTATACAGTGACCCCGTCCACATGAAAGAACACACCCACTGTTCTAGGTACTACCTCATTTTACTTTCCTGGTAGCAAAACTCTCAAAAGAGGGCTCATATTTTCATGCTTACCATTTTCACTTCTTTATCCCAAATGCCTTTTTAGATCTATACCACTTTACTCCCTGCTACTCTGCCCATATTATTCTAATGCTTGTCAAGATCATCAACTATAGCTGGATTATTAAACTTAATGATCAGTTTCCCATTTTCATCTTCTTTAACTCCCCAGCATTATTGGATGCAGCTGATCTTCCTTTTCATAACACTTTCCGTTCTTGGCTTCTGGGTCTCCTCACTGCAGGTTTTTATCTTACCTCACTGGTCACTCTGCCTTTCATAGCAACACCTAAAGATGTTGGTATTTCTCAAGTTTATTCTTTGACCCACTTTCCCCCACTAAGCTTTCTCTCTAAGTAATTTCCTACCATCCCAAATAAATGTTACCATCTCCAACAGTTCAGTTCAGTCACACAGTCGTGTCCAACTCTCTGTGACCTCATGGACTACAGCACGCCAGGCTTCCCTGTCTATCATCAACTCATAGAGCTTGCTCAAACTCATGTCCATTGAGTCGGAGATGCCATCCAACCATCTCATCCTCTGTTTTTCCATTCTCCTCCTGATTTCAATCATTAAGGTCTTTTCCAATGAGTCAGTTCTTCACATCAGGTGGCCAAAGTATTGGAGATTTAGCTTCAACACCAGTCCTTCCAATGAATATTTAGGACTGATATCCTTTAGGATGGATTGGTTTGATATCCTTGCAGTCCAAGGGACTCTCAAGAGTCTTTTCCAACATCACAGTTCAAAAGCATCAATTCCATATCCAACATCTCCACAGAATTCCAGACATAGATACATCTCCTTACCGAAAACTTTATTTTCAGTACAACCTCTTTACCACCCTATCATTGATTTCACCTCAAGTTTCCTCTGTTTCAGTAAATGTTTTACCCATTTTCCTCATCATTCAATACAAATGTTATTTTTCTCATGCCCCGTGCTCCAACACATGACCAAGTCTTAGTGCTTCAAGCTTCAAGAAATGTCCTGACTACAGTTAGAATAATTTTCCGATCCCTCACCACTATACCCTTTTATGAAAGTGAAGTCACTCAGTCGTGTCTGACTCTTTGTATCCCCATGGACTGTAGCCTACCAGGCTTCTCCATCCATGGAATTTTCCAGGCAAGAGTACTGGAATGGATTGCCATTTCCTTCTCCAGGGGATCTTCCTGAGCCAGGGATCAAACCCAGGTCTCCTGCATTGCAGGCAAATGCTTTACTGCTTTACTGTCTGAGACACCCTTTTATGAGCAACTGTCATCTCTCACCTGGATTACTACAAGTTTCTTTTTTTTTTTTTTTGACTGAACTATGTGGTGTGTAGGTAGGGTCTAGTTCCTCTGACCAGGGATCCAATCTGTGCTTCCTGCATCGGGAGTGTAGAGTCTTAACCACTGGTCCATCAGGGAAGTCCCTATGAAGGTTTCCGAATATATTTCTTTGTCATGCTACAGTTTATTTTCTGCATGGCAACTGGAATGGTCAACAAATTCTCCAATAACTTTCCTTCACACTCAGACTATAATCCAAATTCCTAAAATCACGACTTCCCGGGCCCTGTAAGATCTCCGTTTCACACTCTAGTTCTTGCACAGGAAATTTGTCTCTTCCCCAAGTCTTCCTATGACTGTTCCCTCACTGCACTGAGAGCACGCCTCCAAGTTATCTACTCAGAGAGGACTTCCATATTCTGCCTATCCAAAACGGTCCTTAAATAGCCTTTTACCCTACTGATTTTTTCCTTACAATACTCACTGTCTGAAATTCTATTATAATGTATTTACATCAAATGTTAATTAAAATATTCCTTCAGGGGAAAAGCTCTTTCTTACCACTGAATCCCCAGAGCCCAGAATGGGACTTGGCATAGAGTCAGTGCTCAGTAAAAACTTTTTGGAAAAAGACAAATAAATAAATGAATGTAAACACAATGTGAGCGATGTCATTGATTACTTCGTGTGAGATGTCTGAGTTGAGGATGAGCATATCAATCAGGTTGGTGTTAAGGATAAAAGAATGACTTGTGATAGTTCATAGAGCATGCTCACTCAATATTCTCCTCCTAAAAGAGTCAGAAAAGTAGGTTTAAAAATAAACATCTTCTCTGTGCATTCCCCTGTGTTGATTTCCCCCAAAACTTAAAAACCAATGTATTTAATACTATTCTTATTTGCTTTTTTATTGTACAGTTCTCATTTTTCAGCCTGCTAAACCAAGACCACTGCCAAACAACCACAGCTTACTGTTGGTGATTTTTTTTTCCCTCCTACCATTAACTACCTTAAGAATGACACAGCTTTCACATAAATATATGTTTATGTATGTTTTCTGAAACTATGCTCTAGGTAGAGTGTATCTTTCTAACTCTTGAGAACCTGACAACGTATATCCTTCTCATCTTTTGTTCTCGTTTCACATCCACTGCAAGACTCCTTCACATTTTTCATTCTCAGAGCCTCTGCATCATCTTCACTCTACTTGTAAGTCACTTAATATTTTCTCCCTCATAACTTATATGAGTATCATATTTTCTATTCAAGATGATATGTTCTTGATACAGGGACTATATAATTGTATACCATCAACTAGCAGCCTGTCTGCCAAGTAGTGCATGCTCAATAAATCATGAATGAATGAATAAATTAACAATAAATATATGAAGAAATATTGAATAAAGTAAAATAAATTAAAACCTATAAATAAGAAGTGGGGTCAAGGAACTGAAGACCAGGTTAGCATTTGGAACCTCAGAAGCTCCCAGAGGTGATGCTAATTACCAAGTAGATAAGTATGTACAGACTCCTCACTGTGAAATGCAAGCTGAGAGAGAGAGAGAGAGCATGTCTATGTGTGTGTGCGTGTACTGTTGACAAAAGAGTGATTTTCCTTGGTCTAATACATCCTCCTCCTCATTTGTGGACTCAGAAAGAAATTATATATCCACTATCCTAGTTAAAACAAAAAATAAAAGAGATAACACATCTTCCTTGTCACATTGATGAGGAAATTTGATTTTCAGAGAGAAAATTTTCCTCTCTCCTCTCAGCATAAGTAAGCTCTTCTGTATATTAGAGGAGGACCGGCCAACCTCACCCATGCTTCTGGTCTGCATCTGATGTTATGGTTTTTCTATGATGGTCAGCATACTCTCTTCCCTACACATCTCAGCCAGGGGAGAATCTCTGTTGTCCTTGAAAAGGATTTTTGCTCCAGAGCACATAGATTTCCACTACTCATTACTATTTTAAGCATTGTATTACTTGTGGTGTCTTATCCAAGTTTCTGAAATCCCAGCAAATGTCACAAGGTAATGGATCTTAAAGGAGCAAGTTCAGTTCAGTTCAGTCTCTCAGTCGTGTCCGACTCTTTGCGACCCCATGAATCGCAGCACGCCAAGCCTCCCTGTCCATCACCAACTCCCGGAGTTTACTCAAACTCATGTCTGTCGAGTCGGTGATGCCATCCAGCCATCTCATCCTCTGTCATCCCCTTCTCCTCCTGCCCCCAATCCCTCCCAGCATCAGGGTCTTTTCCAATGAGTCAGCTCTGTGCATAAGGTAGCCAAAGTATTGGAGTTTCAGCTTCAGCATCAGTCCTTCCAATGAACACCCAGGACTGATCTCCTTTAGGATGGACTGGTTGGATCTCCTTGCAGTCCAAGGGACTCTCAAGAGTCTTCTCCAACACCACAGTTCAAAAGCATCGATTTTTCTGCGCTCAGCTCTCTTCACAGTCCAACTCTCACATCCATACATGACCACTGGAAAAAGGTTGACACAATTTCCAAGTCTATCCCCAACCCGCAGAGAGAACCACACAGGGACACCTCAGAAACACTGAAGGGAGATAAGCCATCCTGGAAATAGGCACAACCAAAAGTGTTTCAAATTATACTTCTTAGGACATCAAGTAAGTTTATTTTACTCTACATTCATGATATTTTTCAACATGGCAGCCATGTTGGATGCTAGTAACCACTCTAGTTAGAGAGACATTAGGTATTTAATTTAAAACATGTATAATGTGTGTATATTCAGTCATGTCCAATTCTTTGCAACCCCATGAACCATAGCCCAGCAGATTCCTCTGTCCATGGGATTTTCCTGGCAAGATTACTGGAGTGAACTGTCATTTCCTTCTCTAAGGGATCTTCCCAATGCAGGGATTGAACCCACATCTCCTGTGCCTGCTGCATCGCAGGTCGATCCTTTACTGCTGAGCCACCAGGGAATGTACATATCCAATAGCAAAAATACAACAAGTCAAAGGCATAGACGGGACACTTTCTCAGCTACCTTTAGAATTTCCCTGCACACTTTGAGCGGCTCGTAGTGTTTCGGTCCTACTGCCACCGCCATACATGATTCTTTGAAAACAGGTACCATAGGGAAGCCATTGAGCCATTACTTTTACCTGGAAATTCAAGGTGAAAACCTTGAACTGAAATGGAGGCACCAATTTACAAGATGAGATGACCCTTAACAGGAAAGTCAGCTAACTAGTCCCTCTGGAAATTTCTGTCCTTGAAATGTGAGGCTCAGGTTGGTCTGAGCTCCCACTGTTCAATGAAGGGAGTAATCCTGCCCCTTCCCTAAGGACTTTCACCATTTTGATCATCACAACATTTAGAATTGGGGGAGGAAAAAAAAAAAAAAAAACACGACCTGACTATAGGCAATAAATCCCTACATTTCTTAGGGATTAATGGTAAAGCTTTAACAGTGTTTCAGATTCTAAGTTAATCTTAAAACCTAGCTGTGCTTTCCCATGTGGCAAACCCAGACATTTCATCTGTACATGGGAGGATGTTTTTGTGTTGATGGGAGCAGAAATTGTAAGCCATCCCTTTTTGTCTCGGAAAAGCCAACTGCAGAATATGCTTCTGTGTACAAGAAATAGAAAATATTCTTGAGTCCCCTGAGTTTCTAGCCAGGACTGTGAATGGAAAAGGTCCATACTTCCTAATTAGCTTATTTTGAAATGCTTTAAATTTTTGGTTTGATAATCTTCAGGGATATTCCTCTTCTGTGTGGGATTTTCCTAATGGGCTCTGCTTAGACAGCAGGAAAGACTGTCATTGCTTAATAGGTTTGAAAATGCAAGGCTGACCCAAAAGCACCTACCAAAGCCCTCCTGGCCTGTTAGTCTGCAATTCTGGCAGGGGCCATTTGTGATCTGTGGGGCTTTGTGAACCTGAATGACCAAGAGAGGCAGGCTTGCACCAACTAGCCTCATCTGGAGAAATTCAGTAGCTTCATTAAAATATATTTCATGCTTTTAGTACATGCATGCATCTATGTGTGCTTCCCAGCTGACACAGTGGTAAAGAATATGCCTGCCAATGCAGGAGATACAGGTTCAACCCCTGAGTCAGGAAGATCCCCTGGAATGGCAACCCATTCCAGTATTCTTACCTGGGAAATCCCATGGACAGAGGAGCCTGGAAGGCTGCAGTCCGTGGGATCACAGAGTTGAACATGACTGAGTGATTAGCCACGCATGCATGAGTAAATCTATGTGTACACTTAATGTAGTGACCTCGTTTTTTCCCCCACCACCTACAGTATGCTTGAAATTGGTGGTGCATTTTAAAATCGATTGTATCTTAGAATCAAGGAATCAATGGAATCACTACTTTCCATTTAAAGATCAAAATTATAACTAACAAATATAACAAAATAAATGCAGTGTAAAAAAAAGACCATGTTTTAAAACAACTCTGTACAAATTGGCTTGCTATGTACACATTGCTATATTTAAAATGGATAACCAACAAGGACATACTGTATAGCACGGGGAACACTTCAATATTATGTAGCAACCTAAATGTGAAAAGAATTTGAAAAAAGATATGGGTGTATGTATAATTGAATCACATCGCTCTACACCTGAAACTAATCAACATTATTAGCCAACTATTCTTCCATATAAAGTCAAAAGTTAAAAAAATAAAAGAAAAAAGAACCAAATTGGATTGTTATACTTAAACATTAAAAGTGATCTTTATATAAGTCTTGAAAGTTATCCCCAAATATCTCAAGAATTCTCCTTCTCTCTCTGTGTGGTTCAGAGTCGGAGAGCTTGGAAGGACTCCCCTTGCTCGGGTACTAGAAAATTTTCTCATTTTCAGAAAATCTATTGCTTGGGAAATCTGTTTCAAACTTGCTCTTGCATTTCAGGCTTGAAGTCTTTCCATTAGTTTGTTTACTTGACCTTAACTAAGATCACATCAGGGCTTCCCTTGTGGCTCAGATGGTACAGAATCCACCTGCAATGCAGGAGACCGGAGTCTGATCCCTGGGTCGGTAAGACCCACTGGAAGAGGAAATGGCAACCCACTCCAGTATTCTTGCCTGGAGAATCCCATGGACAGAAGGTTCTGGTGAGCTACAGTCCATGGGGTCTCAAAGAGTCAGACACCACTGAGTGTTTGACATACACAGGATCACATCTCTTCCAATATCTTGGCATTCATGATTGCAGATCCATTCCAGGCTTCCTTTCATGCTCTGATGAGCAGACACCTCTATATCTTGGTTCCTTTCATAGCACAACAGCAAAGCTGATCCTCCTACTTCCTCATAGCAGTAGCACCTCCCCTGTGCTGTCTTCAGGAAAACTTATGAAGCAATTCCTGGCATCAGTGCCCCCTACTCTTGTCCCTCTTTCTTTCTTACTCTGAGCTAACCCTCTTCAGAGGTAGAGCCTTATTTTCAGCGGTAGCTCCTATGAACCAGCAAACTGTTTTGCATCACATATACATTAATAACGTGTGAGTGCAAATCCCTCTTGTAGGCCTTTGTATGTCAAGCTTTTTAACCTTAGTTATATAAATTGGAAATAGAACTTAAAACTATTTCCTTCTTAATACAACTCCTTGCATCAGCAGGCCATGAAGACAGGAAATAATTGATTATAATCCTAAATTCATAAACCATTATTTTGCTTTTGCAAAGACTGTCTAGGCATACATTTCTAAATCTTTTTGTGCAATTGTCAAGAATGAGTGGAAAAGAAAAAAAAAAAAAAGAAATAATATGGCCATGCTCACTCCTCTCCAGGTGTCCCGATGTCTTCTTGTAGAAAATCAACTATACTGAAATGATTGACCAATTCCAAATTAACAGTTCTCAGGAGCTGTTAAGGGAAGAATAATTCAAGATGAGCTAGCCACTGCTTCCTCTTGCAGGCCTAGACGCAGCTTACCCAGCACCTATGTCAGCTGAGAGGTCAGCCTACCATTACATGTTTATTGATCAGTATTCATTAAAGACATCACTACCTCCGTTGGTATGACCAGGGCCATTTGCAAAGCCACATTCTTTGGGAAGTAGCTCAGAACTCTGTATTTTAATGAGATACTTGGGTGATTATTATGTGCATTCAATTTTGAGAACCATGACTTTGTACCGTTTACTAAATTTCTCCTTTAATCTATGGCCATACCACCTTGAATGCACCTGATTTCGTCTAAATTTCTTCTTTACATTTCTTCCCTGCCTCTCTGTTTCTGCTCTTCAATTGATCATAGCTTAGTCTTCCTCTTATCCTGCCACAAAAGTCACAGATATTAGTCATACAAACCATTTTTAATTTTATCTGTCCCTTGCTCCTTTCCTTCTTCTGACTCATCTGTGGATGGGAACCACACTATCACTTCCAACACAACTATAATCAGTTTTGGAACCTTAGTGCCACAAACCCTAAATAGGTGATAAGGTGATGTAGGTGGATGATCCTTAAGACCATCCTGGCCAAACAGGAGTCCACCGAAGGAATCCAGGGATTCTTTGCTATAGCTTATGGTTGTAAGGGTTGTGGGTAGAAAATATATGTGGAGATCTTATATCCAAGCCTTTTGTTTTGCATGAATGAAGAATCTGTGTAGATGCTCATGAATATAATAAGAGAATTATCCCATATCTAGATAGAATCTGAAAAAAAAAAGGTGGATGTTGATGCTGCTTCATATTAGGAAAATTTTTAAACTATAAAATGTGCATTTGTTTGTGTAAGAGTGATGCTAATTACTGTCATTGATATCTGCTATTTATAGTACTTGCCTAATTGCTATGTAGAATACTATTTACTATGTGTATAATAATTATGCATTATTTTCATTTTCATTAGTTTATACATTTCTTAAGGGCAAGGATAAAAGTCTTCCATATTTCTGTACCCTCTAGCCCACTATGACAGTAGCTTACATATCGTACATTTTCAGTAAAATGCTTAATGAATTAATTAATGTTTACATTTTACTCCTTTTAGATTTGTGCATATGCATGTTTACACAAATGGCCCCGATAAATCATCTGATCTCTCTCTACCACAGACACAGGCATACCTTTCCTAGTATTCTTGTGACTATCAGAAATAGAGGATGGAGTCTTTACTGTAGAGCTAATATCAAGAGGAGATAGGGAGAAAGAAGAGGAACACAGAGAGGAAGAGGATGGAAGAACATGAGGAAGAAGAAAAGAATGAATGGTGTTACACTGGACTTGTAATTGACAGAATGTGTAAAACAACCAATAAGCACATAAGTCACCAAGATGAAACCAAAAGTCTTGGTGACCACAGCTGTGTGTGTCCTTCCATCACAGGCAGTCCCCTGCCTCTTTCTCAGATTAGAACATGAGACATGGTAGTATGTTTATTTCTCTGTTCAGGCCATACTGTTTACCATTTTCCCCCTAAAGCACTGCATATGCCATTTAAATCTGTCTCAGGATCCACACTGCATACACTTTAGAGGTGGTGTGTTCCTTCCTTCTCTAGAAACAGTCTTTCACAAGTTTTAAGTGCCAAATCTTAGAAGGAGAAAAATAATTGAAGATGAATAAGGAGTCACACACAGACACACAGACACACACACACACACAGACACACACACACACAGAGAAAATCAAAACCAAAAATACCTTAACCATACCCTGATCCATCCCAGAAAACATCAAGTGTTCTGTGAACTGCTTCTTATGTACCTTTCAGAAATTTAATAATGCAGTTGTTGGTTAACCAGTATCTCTAATTCATGTGGAAACTGAGTTATGAATTTCCTTTGTTGAAAATTATAATTATCTTTTCCTTTATCTCTCATCACCACCACCCTTAATTTGTTTCTAATTTTGCGACCAAGATCCATGGCATTCAACCTTCTCTTAAATCCATTAATTTCCCAGTGACTCCCAATTTCTTTATGTTTGCACCTCCCATGAAGCTTGACGCCGAGTTTTATTCTTGCTTGATTAGAAGATCAACTCTACTAATGGATATTTAGGCTTCAGAGGTTTTGCCCACATAACGTGCCTTTCTCTCTTATAATTCTTAAAAATGAATAAATAAAAGAACATTGCTCAAGACTCTCTCTTTTCCAATCAGGGAAAATTGACTTTAGTTACCTTAGCAACCAGAATGTCAGTCATCCTCTCCCTGTGCCAAATCCCTTTAGAATTCACATGAAACAACATTTTAAAAATAGAATTATTTCTATTCTATTTAACTTCTAGAGTTTGTTAAAAAACAAACTTCCTACTTATTTTGAATGCATTCTTAAAGAAGCCAATCTGTTTCTTCCTAATGAACATATTAAATTTAGGGCATACAGAAAAGTTTTGATCTGTATGTGTGTATGAATTCTGTAAATATATATTATACCCACTGATAGATATAGATAAAGCATCAAAAAATTTAGAATTAAGATAATTCAATGGCTTATCAATAACATTACAATGCAAATTGCCTGAATACAAGAAAATACATCTTTGAGATGTATGCAAGTATACTGAACCTCATCAGTGGTGGATATACTTCTAATTTTTTCTCAACTTTGTAGGTAAAATAGTGATATTAGATTTTGTGTTTTTTAAACATTTGTTCAATATCTAGTAACTCATTTTAAAAATTTTACCCATTACTATTTCTAATTCTATGTATCAGATATTAAAATTATGTAATTTTATTAACTAAAAAATGCTTAATTATAATAATAATGTTTTTTCCTAAATAATTCTTATTTTCACTTACTATAATAAGAGAATCCTTTTTTCCCATAATTTTAACTAGTTTTCTAAATTTCTATTGCCCATTTAAGATTCTTTTTTTTGTAATTTGCTTGTACACATGCTTTGACATTTTCTGTGTGATTTATATATTATGTATTCTCACTATGAATTCTTCATTGAATATATACATTTCAGATGTGTTCTAGACAGTGACTTGGCCTTTTTGTTTGTTTAGGGTGTCTTTTCTGTATGGAAGTTTTAAAGTTTTATATGTATGAATTATGCAGTATGTTTTATTAAGATGTGTTCATTTTTGCATGTTATTTAAGAAATTCTCCTCTACTTCCTAGGCTGAAAGTTATTGTGCTAAATTTCTTCTAAATGTTTTAAGGTTTTTTTCTGTTACATGTCCTTGATCTACTTGAAATTTATTTTTGGGTATGGATGAAGTACAGATTTTGTTCTTTGTTTTCATGTAGATAATTCATTTGTCCATTTCTATTTCTACTCTGTCTCCCTAGAAATTAATAATGTTTCCTCTTCACTTATCAGATTTTCTTGCATACAGAAGTATTCCTTAGCTTTATCTACTATGATGACTCTTGCAGTTAACCCCTGAAACAATAACACACTGTTTCAATTGCTGAAAATATAGTAAATATTCCCTACCTTACAAAATGGCCTTGTATTAATAGTTTAAAGATTGTGTCAACACTTCTTCCTTTTACTATGAAATACTTGTTTATGACTTTACTCATTTTCTTAACCTGTTATTAATATTTTTCACCTTTAATATATCAGCTTCTTACAAATTAAAGAAATTAACTATTGTCTTTATAGAATTTAAAGATTTTATTTCATTGCTGTTGGTCTCTAAACTTAGTTTTTGATAGCTTTGCCAAACATAAGATCTTTGAATTTTGCTTATTTTAAATATTATGAAATCAATCTTATTTATTTCTTAATGACTTCTGGGATGAATGAAAATATCTAACAATATTTAATGACATATTTCTCAATGATCAGCAAAAGATTTTCAAATAATAGCTTTTCCCATGCTTATGACAAATTAGTGAATAGCTTCATATTGTATGATACTCCATTCTTGCTTTTAACCTCATTGAAATTTTCATTATATATAAATTAAATTCTGAGTCATTGACTGAACTGAATTTAACATATTTTGCTATATACTTTTATATTTAAGAATAGACCTTGATTTTGTGCTCAATTTTGCAATCATATATCCAGTAGTTATTTACACTTAAAGTTTTATATTAAATGAATTGCTCTCGTTCAAAAAGAATTGATATTTAAGAAATTTCTTTAGAAAATATACTTGTTTGCCTACTGCGTTTGCACACAATGAGGAGCTTGGCTGAGTATATAATTTCCAAGTTATCAATCACTTCATCTTGAAAATACTTAGAGGCTGATGTGTTTCTTCAGGTAGCCTTGTATTGTAAGTCTGAAGTTTATTTTGTTTTCTTTTTGTATTATTGCTAATAGTATCAAGGCAACCTTTAAAATTTTTCATCATTGTGATTGAAAAAGAAAAAAGCAAAATAATTTAGGTAAAGTGAAGGAAAGGGTTAATCACTCAGTCGTGTCTGATTCTTTGCGACGCCATGGACTGTAGCCTACCAGGCTTCGCCATCCATGGGATTTTCCAGGCAAGAATACTGGAGTAGCTTCTCCAGAGCATCTTCCCAGTCCAGGGATCGAATGCAGGTCTCCTGCATTGCAGGCAGATTCTTTATTATTGAACCACCAGGGAAGCCCCATCTAGGTAAAGGCTCATTTTATTAATTTAGGACAAACTGAATAAATCCTTTTGAATTGTAGCTTGGTCCCTTTCTTCAGTTTGGCAATTACTTTTCTCCTTTGATTATTCCCTCTCTTCCAACTTTTATGGCTTTATTTTTTCACAAATATTTGTATATCTTTAAGTTGCATCTCCTCTCCCTTACAACTATTTTTATAATCTTCTACTATTGTTTTCAACTCTTTGTCCTTGTAATCTGCATCATCAGAGGGAATCACCAGTTTGTCTTTTGCATATGTGATCTATTGTCATAAGTCTGTTCCAACTGTTTTCTTTTTATTGTTTTTTCAGTCTTTTCTTTCATCAGTTGGTTTATTTTAGTCACTTTTCATCTTAGCAGTTTTCTGCTATACTTTTCCTCCCATTCATAAAGATCATATCTGTTTCTCTACAGACCTCAATCAAGGATCTTATTTTTTTTCATTGATGTTATTCTGTTTATAAACTACTTGTCTGGGGGCTATCTTGGAGGTCCAGCGGTTAAGAATTAGCCTCCCAATTCAGGGGGTGTGGGTTCAACCCTTGGTCTGGGAGCTAATTCAATAAATACTTTAAAAAATGGTCAACATCCAAAAAGAACTTTTTAGAAAAAACGTGGACCAGTTTTTAAAGTTTTTATTCAATTTGTTATAATATTGTTTCTGTTTTTTATTTTTATTTTGGCCATGAAACATGTGAGATCTTAGCTCCCTGACCAGGAATCAAGCTAGAACCCCTGGCACTGGAAGGCGAAGTCTCAACCACTGGACTGCCAGGGAAGTCGCATAAAAAAAGAAAAAAATAATAATCTTTAAAAAAAAGAAAGCAAAAAACTGTTTTTCTGAGACACATTCTTACTTTGGGTTTGCTGGTCTATACATCAGTTCCTCTTATGTTGAATTTTGTATTATGTTTTCCAAATTTTCAGTCTGCTTTTATTTTTTTTTTTTTTATGTTGCTGCATCCTTGGTGATATTTCTAGACAAACTGCATTTGCCAGAATATTGAGGGAAAGGGGAAAGGTTACTGTCCTTAGCTCTTTCCAATGGCCTCTTTGGTGCTAGTATCACACTGCTATCAGATGTAAATGAGGATACGCACAACCCCTCTGTAAGTTATGATGTCAAGCACACTTTACTTGGTGAGAGTTGACCACTGCTTCTGGAACTCCAACCGTGTCTTCTGGGTCAGAGAATTGTAAGCTTATGGTGATCTCTGGGTCAAGCAAACAATAAAAAGCCACTCTTCCCAGCATGCACTGCTCTTCAGACAATTTCCCTTTCTACCCTTGCTTTTTACCCTTTCTGTTAAATGGTAAAGGATCCCCACATGTAAATAGCATTACCTGCCCTTACTGCTACCTCTATTTCTTGATGTGCTGAATATTGAGAGTCCGGGGCTCTGAACAAATGCAAAAAAAAAAAATCCATGAATGAAAGCACACGCGCTGAATAACTGCCTTGTCTTGCTCATCATGTGCATCTTATGACATTTGGAGCCTGGGGTTTGTGTGTCCTAAACTTGGAAACATTAAGGTAGGTAAATTCTATAATCCTGCCATCTTTTCAGGAACGCTGGATTTGGCTAGATCAGAATGTTTCATTTAATGTTATAGTGCAAAGGCCCATGCTTCGACCAGTCCCCATCAATCAGCCAGCTAAGAAAAAATTTCAGCAAATTTGGAAAGCTCAGCAGTGGCCACAGGACTGGAAAAGGTCAGTTTTCACTTCAATCCCAAAGAAAGGCAGTGCCAAAGAATGCTCAAACTACTGTACAATGGCACTTATCTCACATGCTAGTAAAGTAATGCTTAAAATTCTCCAAGCCAGGCTTCAGCAATATGTGAATGGTGAACTTCCAGATGTTCAAGCTTGTTTTAGAAAAGGCAGAGAAACCAGAGATCAAATTGCCAACATCCTCTGGATCATCGAAAAAGCAAGAGAGTTCCAGAAAAACATCTACTTCTGCTTTATTGACTATGCCAAAGCCTTTGACTGTGTGGATCACAATAAACTGTGGAAAATTCTGAAAGAGATGGGAATACCAGACAACCTGACCTGCTTCTTCTCTACATACAGAGAAATTTGTATGCAGGTCAGGAAGTACAGTTAGAACTGGACATGGAAAAACAGACTGATTCCAAATAGGAAATGGAGTACGTCAAGGCTGTATATTGTCACCCTGCTTATTTAACTTATATGCAGAGTACATCATGAGAAACGCTGGGCTGGAAGAAGCATAAGCTGAAACCAAGATTGCCGGGAGAAATATCAATAGCCTCAGATATGCAGATGACACCACCCTTATGGCAGAAAGTGAAGAAGAACTAAACAGCCTCTTGATGAAAGTGAAAGAGGAGAGTGAAAAGGTTGGCTTAAAGCTCAACATTCAGAAAACTAAGATCATGGCATCCTGTCCCACCACTTCATGGCAAATAGATAAGGAAACAGTAGAAACAGTGACAGACTTTATTTTTGGAGGCTCCAACATCACTGCAGATGGTGAATGCAGCCATGAAATTAAAAGACGCTTACTTCTTGGAAGGAAAGTTATGACCAACATAGACAGCATATTAAAAAACAGAGACATTACTTTGTTAACAAAGGTCCATCTAGTCAAGGCTATGGTTTTTCCAGATGTCATGTATGGATGCTAGAGTTGGACTATAAAGAAAGCTGAGTGCCGAAGAATTGATGCTTTTGAACTGTGGTGTTGGAGAAGACTCTTGAGAGTCCCTTGGACTGCAAGGAGATCCAACCAGTCCCTCCTAAAGGAGATCAGTCCTGGGTGTTCATTGGAAGGACTGATGCTGAAGCTGAAACTCCGATACTCTGGCCACCTGATGCAAACAACTGACTCATTTTGAAAAGACCCTGATGCTGTGAAAGGCTGAGCGCAGGAGGAGAAGGGGACGGCAGAGGATGAGATGGTTGGATGGCATCACTGGACTCAATGGACAGGAGTTTGAGTAAACTCCGGGAGTTTGTGATGGACAGGGAGACCTGGCGTACTGTGGTTCATGAGGTTGCAAAGAGTTGGATACAACTGAGCGGCTGAACTGAATTGAACTGAAGAAAAAATGTATCAGCATTGAAAATTTATTCTTAACTTCAGTTTATAATTCTCTTGTCATTAAAAATAACTTTATGAATTGAATGAAATGTTTTCTCTTAAAAATGTTCAAGGAGTTATAATAGGCGAATGTGTTAATATGGAAACTAAACACAGTTTATTAATAAAAAGTTTAAAAATAGGTCATTGCTATTTTATACTGAACACTGAATTGACAAAACTTGAAGCTGCCAACAAAAAGAAATTACAAAATTGTCCTGTTAACATGTCAGTGAACAAAAGCCATTGCAATATGTGAGCCTTCTATGAAGGATCATGCTAAATTGTGAGTCCACAGAAAATAATTTTTTTCAAATTATGACCTGGATATCTCTGACAAGCTTTGACTATTACCTAGAAGGTGTGCTTATCCATGTCTGTACTGATTGTGTGAATTAATGTGTGTGTTATTGAAAGCGGTGCAATAATCCCCATTAATTCTGGTGGCATTTTTTTGAAATAACAAGGGAGAGCAGGTGGAGTAAGAGTTGTATGGACTACAAATTGGAAATCACTATTTAAAGGGCATACTGGGATATGTGAGCTGCGTGTCAATGATGAGGTATGTTATAAAACGATATTCCTCAGAAACAGAAACTTTAGAGATGTGATGGAAATAACACAGTTAGAGATATTGAAAATTGAAAGTCGTTCAGTAGTGTCAAACTCTTGTCTCCAGGCCAGAATACTGGAGTGGGTAGCCTTTCCCTTCTAAAGAGGATCTTCCCAACCCAGAGATCAAATCTGGGTCTCCTGCATTGTAGGTGGATTCTTTACCAACTGAGCTGCATGGACATCACCAGATGGTCAATACTGAAATCAGGTTGATTATATTCTTTGCAGCCAACGATGGAGAAGCTCTATACAGTCAGGAAAAACAAGACCGGGAGCTGACTGTGGCTCAGATCATGAACTCCTTATTACCAAATTCAGATTTAAATTGAAGAAAGTAGGGAAAACCACTACAACATTCAGGTATGAACTAAATCAAATCCCTTACAATTATACAGTGGAAGTGAGAAATAGATTCAAGGGACTAGATCTGATAGACAGAGTGCCTGAAGAACTATGGACAGAGTCTCATGACATTGTACAGGAGACGGGGATCAACACCATCCCCAAGAAAAAGAAATGCAAAAAAGCAAAACGCTTGTCTGAGGAGGTCTTACAAATATCTGAGAAAAGATGAGAAGCTAAAGGTAAAGGAGAAAAGGAAAGATACACACATTTGAATGCAGAGTTCCAAACAATAGCAAGAAGAGATAAGAAAGCCTTCCTCAGTGATCAGTGCAAAGAAATAGAGGAAAATAATAGAATGGGAAAGACTAGAGATCTCAAGAAAATTAGAGATAGCAAGGGAACATTTCAAGCAAAGATGGGCACAATAAAGGACAGAAATGGTATGGATGTAACAGAAGCAGAAGATATAAAGAAGAGGTGGAAAGAATACACAGAACTATGCAAAAGAAATCTTCATGACCCAGATAACTAAGATGGTGTGATAGTTCACCTAGAGCCAGACCTCCTGGAATGCAAAGTCAAGTGGGCCTTAGAAAGCATCACTATGAACAAAGCTAGTGGAGGTGATGGAATTCCAGTTGAGCTATTTCAAATCCTAAAAGATGATGCTGTGAAAGTTCTGCATTCAATATGCCAGCAAATTTGGAAAACTCAGCAGAGGCCTCAGGACTGGAAAAGTTTAGTTTTCATTAAAATCACAAAGAAAGGTAATGCCAAAGAAAGTTCAAACTACCGTACAATTGCACTCATGTCACATGCTAGTAAAGTAATGCTCAAAATTCTCCAAGCCAGGCTTCAAGAGTAAGTTAACTGTGAACTTCCAGATGTTCAAGCTGGATTTGGAAAAGAAAGAAGAACCAGAAATCAAATTGCCAACATCTGTTGAATCATCATAAAAGCAAGAGGGTCCCAGAAAAATATTTATTTCTGCTTTATTGACTATGCCAAAGCCTTTGACTGTGTGCATCACAGCAAACTGTGGAAAATTCTCAAAGAGATGGGAATACCAGACCACCTGATCTGCCTCTTGAGAAATCTGTATGTAGTTCAGGAAGCATCAGTTAGAACTGGACATGGTTTCTGGTCTTACATTTAGATCTTTAATCCATTTTGAGTTTATTTTTGTGTATGGTGTTAGAAAGTGTTCTAGTTTCATTCTTTTACAAGTGGTTGACCAGTTTTCCCAGCACCACTTGTTAAAGAGGTTGTCTTTTTTCCATTGTATATCCTTGCCTCCTTTGTCAAAGATAAGGTGTCTATAGATTCGTGGATTTATCTCTGGGCTTTCTATTCTGTTCCATTGATCTATATTTCTGTCTTTGTGCCAGTACCATACTGTCTTGATGACTGTGGCTTTGTAGTAGAGTCTGAAGTCAGGCAGGTTGATTCCTCCAGTTCCATTCTTCTTTCTCAAGATTACTTTGGCTAGGCGAGGTTTTTTGTATTTCCATACAAATTGTGAAATTATTTGTTCTAGTTCTGTGAAAAATACCGTTGGTAGCTTGATAGGGATTGCATTGAATCTATAGATTGCTTTGGGTAGAATAGCCATTTTGACAATATTGATTCTTCCAATCCATGAACACGGTATGTTTCTCCATCTGTTTGAGTCCTCTTTGATTTCTTTCATCAGTGTTTTATAGTTTTCTATGTACAGGTCTTTTGTTTCTTTAGGTAGATATACTCCTAAGTATTTTATTCTTTTTGTTGCAATGGTGAATGGTATTGTTTCCTTAATTTCTCTTTCTGTTTTTTCATTGTTAGTATATAGGAATGCAAGGGATTTCTGTGTGTTAGAACATAGGCAAAACACTCTCCGACATAAATCTCAGCAGGGTCCTCTATGACCCACCTCCCAGAATATTGGAAATAAAAGCAAAACTAAACAAATGGGACCTAATGAAACTTAAAAGCTTCTGCACTACAAAGGAAACTATAAGTAAGGTGAAAAGACAGCCCTCAGATTGGGAGAAAATAATAGCAAATGAAGAAACAGACAAAGGATTAATCTCAAAAATATACAAGCAACTCCTGAAGCTCAATTCCAGAAAAATAAATGACCCAATCAAAAAATGGGCCAAAGAACTAAACAGACATTTCTCCAAAGAAGACATACAGATGGCTAACAAACACATGAAAAGATGCTCAACATCACTCATTATTAGAGAAATGCAAATCAAAACCACAATGAGGTACCATTACATGCCAGTCAGGATGGCTGCTATCCAAAAGTCTACAAGCAATAAATGCTGGAGAGGGTGTGGAGAAAAGGGAACCCTCTTACACTGTTGGTGGGAATGCAAACTAGTACAGCCACTATGGAAAACAGTGTGGAGATTTCTTAAAAAAACTGGAAATAGAACTGCCATATGACCCAGCAATACCACTTCTGGGCATACACACCAAGGAAACCAGATCTGAAAGAGACACATGCACCCCAATGTTCATCACAGCACTGTTTATAATAGCCAGGACATGGAAGCAGCCTAGATGCCCATCAGCAGATGAATGGATAAGGAAGCTGTGGTACATATACACCATGGAATATTACTCAGCTGTTAAAAAGAATTCATTTGAATCAGTTCTAATGAGATGGACGAAACTGGAGCCCATTATACAGAGTGAAGTAAGCCAGAAAGATAAAGAACATTATAGCATACTAACACATATATATGGAATTTAGAAAGATGATAATGATAACCCTATATGCAAAACAGAAAAAGAGACACAGAAGTACAGAACAGACTTTTGAACTCTGTGGGAGAAGGTGAGGGTGGGATGTTTCAAAAGAACAGCATGTATATTATCTATGGTGAAACAGATCACTAGCCCAGGTGAGATGCATGAGACGAGTGCTCGGGCCTGGTGCACTGGGAGGACACAGAGGAGTCGGGTGGAGAGGGAGATGGGAGGGGGGATCGGGATGGGGAATACGTATAACTCTATGGCTGATTCGTGTCAATGTATGTCAAAACCCACTGAAATGTTGTGAAGTAATTGGCCTCCAACTAATAAAATAAAATTAAAAAAAAAAAAAAAGAACTGGATATGGAACAACAGACTGGTTCCAAATTGGGAAAGGATTAAATGAAGGCTGAATATTGTCACCCTGCTTATTTAACTTATGTGCAGAGTACATCATGAGAAATGCTGGGATGGATGAAGCACAAGCTGGAGTCAAGTTTGCCAGGAGACATATCAATAACCTCAGATATGCAGATGACACCACCGTTATGGCAGAAAGTGAAGAAGAACTAAACAACCTCTTGAAAGTGAAAGAGGAGAGTGAAAAAGTTGGCTTAAAACTCAACATTAAAAAAACTAAGATCATGGCAACTGGTCCCATCACTTCATGGTAAATAGATGGGGAATCAGTGGAAACAGTGACAGATTTTATTTTGGGGGGCTCCAAAATCACTGCAGATGGTGACTGCAATCATGAAGTTAAAAGACACTTGCTCCTTGGAAGAAAAGTTCTGACCATCCTAGACAACATTATAAAAAGCAGAGGCATTACTTTGCCAACAAAGGTCCATGTAGTCAAAGCTTTTGTTTTTCCAGTAGTCATGTATGGATGTGAGAATTGGACTATAAAGAAAGCTAAGTGCCGAAGAATTGATGCCTTTGACCTGTGGTGTTGGAGGAGACTCTTGAGATTCCCTTGGACTGCAAGGAGATCCAACCAGTCCAACCTAACAGAAATCAGTCCTGAATATTCATTGGAAGGACTGATGTTGAAGCTGAAACTCCAATAATTCGGCAACCTGATGTGAAGAAGTGACTCATTGGAAAAGACCCTGATGCTGGGCAAGACTGAAGGCAGGAGGAGAAGGGGATGACAGAGGATGAGATGGTTGGATGGCATCACCGACTCCATGGACTTGAGTTTGAGTAAACTCTTGGAGTTGGTGATGGACATGTAGGGCTGGCGTGCAGCAGTCCATGGGGTCACAAAGAGTTGGACACAACTGTGCTACTAAACTGAACTGAACTGAGAGATATTGAATATTTGGCCCTTCCTTTTTTCTAATAATACAGGGTTAAAATATGTCTTTTCTCTCTCATAGAGGCTCTCTTCTGTGTGTGGTGGTCATCACTTGTAATGTGATAAGAACTTTAAGAGTGCTCAGTTCAGGGTCCAAAAGGAGTAGCTAGCCAAGTGGTCAGCATCAATACACAGGAATTCACAAGTCCACCCAGCTGGATGATGGCTTGGTAGAGCAAAAAGAATTGCATGTTCAGAAACAAGGAGGTGAAACAGTGTTTTTCTCACAGAAATGAAGAAGGTAGGAAAGTCTAGGGGGATAGACTGAAAGAATAAATGAAGGGAAGCTGGTGAGAAGCCATACATATCATGCAAACAAGATGGCAGTAGTCAAAGTAGCAAAAATCTATAAACCACTTGATGTCCGTTAATAAGAGAATAGACAGATGGGTTGCATATTCATCCAATGGCATGACATAGAGTAAGGAAAAGGCAGTTATGTGCATGAACCTGAATAAATTGCATCCAGATAAAGTTGAATGAAAAAAGCAAATCAGAATCTAGCAAAGAGTGGATATAGTTATATATGTACATATTCACCTTGTTGTATACCTGAAACTAACACACTAAATTTATATTTAAAATAAAAGAGGGCTTCCCTGGTAGCTCAGATGGTAAAGAATCTGCCAGCAATGCAGGAGACACCAGTTCGATCCCTGGGTCAGGAAGATCCTCTGGAGAAGGGAATGGCAACCCACTCCAGTATACTTGCCTAGAGAATTCTGTAGACAGACAATAGGGTTACAAAGAGTCAAACATGACTTAGTGACTCGCATTTCCCACTAAAATAAGAGAATAAGAAACTCACTTATCAGGAGAATTGTTATCTCCAGGTTTCCCCAAAAAGGGAAAGGGCTAGACTATGGGGCAGGGGGTTGGTTTCCAAGCTTATTGGTCTTATTCTACATCCTAGAATCAGCTTTCCTGGTGATTCAGAGGGTAAAGAGTCTGCCTGCAATGCAGGAGACCCAGGGTTCACTCCCTGGGTTGGGAAGATCCCTTGAGGAGAAAATGGAAACCCACTCCAATATTCTTGCCTGGAGAATCCAATGGACAGAGTATCCCGGCAAGCTTTAGTCCATGGGGTCACAAAGAGTTAGACAAGTGTGAGCAGGCACCCACTACATTTTAGACTAACAACTACTCTGGTATTAATTTTGTTTATATTATTATGTACATATGTGTTACACTTTTGGGTATCTATTTAACATTCAATCAAAAAATAAAAATTATTCTTGTCCTAGACTTACCCAAATTGGCATTTACTATTACTAAGAGCACTGTACCCGAATTAGTGTTTACTATTTCAAGGAAACGTGACTTATTGAGAGTTCTACTTTTCACTACAATAGAAATCTTAATTGCTAAAAGTCTTTTGATGACCAGAAAGTTAAGCTGAAGGTTCAAGAGATTTTTTTTAAAAAGCCTTTTCTTTTTAAACTAGAAATAAAGAAGTGAAGGGAAAAAACCCTCAAGTGTCAAAGCTGGCAGAAGCCAGTGGCTGAGGACTCGAAAGCCCTTGATTGTACTGTGGGTTCATTGCTTTGGTCACAGAGGAGGCTTCACCTTTTCCATTTAATGGACAAAGCAAATGTAAATTTGTTCCCGATCACAATACACCCAGTATCAAATTTAGTAAGAGAAAATTGCGCTAAGAGCTGAATTTTAGGCTTAACTTTCTGACACTCTCTTTTCTGTATGGAATTGATCAGCTCAAACTGAGCGCTCATGACTGGGAAAATGACACAGTCTGCTGTGGCCTTGTTCTAAATTTTAGCAGTGCCAGAGCCCACTCTGACACTAATTTTACAGCCACTGTTCCCTCTGATTGTCTATCGGGACCTAGCATTTTTCCTTGGCTTCCCTGGGAGCAAGGCAGCTTGTGGGACAAAGTCCGTTTGGGATTAATCATGGCTATTTCCCAGCCAGCACTGCGCAAGTGAAATAGACTGTCCTCAGAATGAAGAGTAAGAATTATTTGCAGAAAAGTGTGAAAATGTTAAACTTGGTCCTGACTTATCAGCTTTGGCAGAATTCTTTCCTGATGTTGTTGAATCATTTTCCTGTTTGTTTTTTTGTTTCAATTCCTATAGAAATAGAATCATGTGAATGGTTCTTTCCATTTTTCCGAAAGAACTAAACTTAACCTCATTTATTTGTTAAATGATATTTACAAAATATTCTCATGGACTTCCCGGAGCAGTCCAGTGGTTAAGACTCTGACTTCCAATGCAGTGGGTGTGGCTTCTATCCCTTATCTGAGAGCTAAGATCCCCATACATGAAACCTAAGCAATATTTTAACAAATTCAACAAAGACTTTTAAAAAATGGTTCACAGAAAAAGAGTTTTTAAAATGTTTTCAGTAGCACAGTGAGTATGACATGTTGTACCCAAAATTGATTTTTGGACTGGAATCAAGCTCATGATGTGTGTTTACAAGAGTACTTCATTATACTCACTGCAACACGGGTTTTGTATCACTGGCACAAAACTGTCCCCATCGACTTCAGTATGTTTTTTCTCTTAGAAAACTGTCACTCCAAGCTCTCCTAACTAAATCATTTTGTCCTTACAGATAAAGGTCTCTAAGGCTTAAAGTACATAGTCCTGGGTTGGCCAGCCCAATATATGGGGAATTATTCCTGATAGGATGGGACTAAGAGCTAAGACTAAACATTAGGAATGGTATTAAGGGAAATTGTTGCGAGTACTTTCATCATAAAAAATAAAAGAAAATTATACAGACAGTAAGTAACTTCACTGGCTATGAATTAAAAGTGAGAGAAAAAAACTCGTACTGGGATGCAAGGGAGGAACATACTTTACAAGATAAATATACAGTCCTCTTTTCATAGGTTTATTTATTATTTCTATTCTTTATTTATTTTCCAGTGGATTTCTTGTTCATATGCTTTACCTAATTTATTTTAATTTGTCCATCATTTCTCCACTTAACATATCTGTATACATTTTAACTTCTGGAAAGTTTACTATGTTAAGTATGCAAATTACATTTTTTGAGTGTCATTTGTTCATGGTAGTTGTTTCCATTCCAATGTTTTTATTTTTTATTGTAGTAAATTATATCAATCTTTTCCATTATGGGTAATTGCTAAAGCACTCTATTTCCTCTTTTTTTCCATTCCATATACAGATGCCATGCCTTCTCAGTCCAGTTCAGTTCAGTCACTCAGTCATGTATGACCCTTTGCTACCCCATGGACTGCAACACACCAGGCTTCCTTGTCTGTCAGCAACTCCTGGAGCTTATTCAAACTCAAATCCATCAAGTCAGTGATGCCATTAAACCGTCGCATCCTCTGTCATCCCCTTCTCCTCCTGCCTTCAATCTTGCCCAGCATCAGGGTCTTTCCCAATGAGTCACTTCTTCCCATCAGGTGGCCAAAGTATTAGAGTTTCAGCTTCAACATCAGTCCTTCCAGTGAATAGTCAGGACTGATCTCCTTCTGGATTGACTGGTTGGATCTTCTTGAAGTCCAAGGGACTCTCCAAGTCTTCTCCAACATCACAGTTCAAAAGTATCAATTCTTCGGTACTCAGCTTTCTTTGTAGTCCAACTCTCACATCCATACATGACTACTGGAAGAACCATAGCTTTGACTAGATGAACTTTTGTTAGCAAAGTAATGTCTCTTCTTTTTAATATGCTGTCTAGGTTGGCCATAGCTTTTCTTCCAAGGAGGAAGCATTTTTTTAATTTCATGGTTGCAGTCACCATCTACAGTGATTTTGGAGCCCCCCAAAATAAAGTCTGTCACTGTTTCCATTGTTTCCCCATCAATTTGCCATGAAGTGGTGGGACCAGATGCCATGATTTTAGTTTTCTGAATGTTGAGTTTTAAGCCAACTTTTTCACTCTCCTCTTTCACTTTTGTCAAGAGGGTCTTTAGTTCTTTGCTTTCTGTCATAAAGGTGGTGTCATCTGCATATCTGAGGTTACTGATATGTCTCCCGGCAATCTTGACTCCAGCTTGTGCTTCATCCAGCCCAACATTTTGTGTGATGTACTCTGCATATAAGTTAAATAAGCATGGTAACAATATTCAGCCTTGATTTACTGCTTTCCCAATTTGGAACCAGTCTGCTGTTCCATGTCCAGTTCTAACTGGTGCTTCTTGACCTGCATACAGATTTCTCAGGAGGAAGGTAAGTTGGTCTGGTCTTCCCATATCTTGAAGAATCTCCCACAATTTACTACAATCCACATAGTGAAAGGATTTGGCATTGTCAATAAAGAAGAAGTAGATGTTTTTCTGGAACTCTCTTGCTTTATTGATGATCCAACAGATGTTGGCAGTTTGATCTCTGGTTCCTTTGCCTTCTCTAATCCAGCTTGAACATCTGGAAGTTCACGGTTCACATACTATGGAAGCCTGGCTTGGAGAATTTTAAGCATTACTTTGCTAGCATGTGAGACGAGTGCAATTGTGCGGTAGTTTGAGCATTCTTTGGCATTGCCTTTCTTTTGGATTGGAATGAAAACTGACCTTTCCAGTCCTTTGGCCACTGCTGACTTTTCCAAATTTCCTGGCATATTGAGTGCAGCACTTTCACAGCATCATTTTTTAGGATTTGAAATAGCTCAACTGGAATTCCATCACCTCCACTAGCTTTGTTCACAGTGATTCTTTCTAAGGCCGACTTAACTTCACATTCCAGGATGTCTGACTCTAGGTGAGTGATCACACCATCTTAGTTATCTGAGTCATGAAGATCTTTTTTGTAGTTATGTGTATTGCTTCTACCTCTTCTTAATATCTTCTGCTTCTGTTAGGTCCATACCATTTCTGTCATTTGTTGTGCCCATCTTTGCATGAAATGTTCCCTTGTTAGCTCTAATTTTCTGGAGGAGATTTCTAGTCTTTCTCATCCTATTATTTTCCTCTATTTATTTGCACTGATCACTAGGAAGGCTTTCTTATCTTTTCTTGCTATTGTTTGGAACTCCGAATTCAAATGGGTATCTCTTTCCTTTTCTCCTTTACCTTTAGCTTCTTGTCTTTTCTCAGCTATTTGTAAGGCCTCCTCACACAACCATTTGGCCTTTTTGAATTACTTTTTCTTGGGGATGATCTTGACCACTGCCTCCTGTACAATGTCATGAAACTCTGTCCATAGATCTTCAGGCACTCTGTCTATCCGATCTAGTCCCTTGAATCTATTTCTCAGTTCCTCTGTATAATCGTAAGGGGTTTGATTTAGTTCTTAACTGAATGTTGTAGTGGTTCCCCTTACTTTCTTCAATTTAAGTCTGATTTTTGCAATGAGGAGTTCATGATCTCAGCCACAGTCAGTTCCTGGCCTTGTTTTTGCTGTCTGTATAGAGCTTCTCCATCTTTGGCTGGAAAGAATATAATCAATCTGATTTCGGTATTGACCATCTGGTGATGTCCACGTGTAGAGTCTTCTCTTATGTTGTTGGAAGACAGAGTTTGCTATGACCCATGTGTTTTCTTGGCAAAACTCTGTTAACATTTGACCTGCTTTGTTTTGTACTCAAAGGCCAAATTTGCCTATTTCTCCAGGTATTTCTTGACTTCCTACTTTTCCAGTCCCCTGTAATGAAAAGGACATGTTTTTTCCATGTTAGTTCTAGAAGTTTGTAAGTCTTCATAGAACTGTTAAACTTCAGCTTCTTTGGCATTACTGGTTGGACATAGACTTGGATTACCATGATATTGAATGATTTGCCATGGAAATGAACAGAGATCATTCTGTCATTTTTGAGATGGCATCTAAGTACTGTATTTTTGACTCTTTTGTTTACTGTGATGGTTACTCCATTTCTTCTAAGGGATTCTTGCCCACAATATAGATATAATGGTCATCTGAGTTAAATTCACCCATTCCAGTCCATTTAACTCACTGATCCTTAAGGTGTCAGTGTTCACTCTTGCCATCTCCTGTTTGACCACTTCCAATTTGCCTTGGTTCATGGACCTAATATTTCAGGTTCCTATAGAGTCACATCCACAACTGGATGTTGTTTTTGCTTTGGCTCCATCCCTTCATTCTTTCTTGAGTTATTTCTCCACTGATCTTCTGTAGCATATTGGGCACCTACTGACCTGGGGAGTTCATCTTTCAGTGTCCTATCTTTTTGCCTTTTCATGCTGTTCATGGGGTTCTCAAGGCAAGAATACTGAAGCAGTTTTCCATTCCCTTCTCCACTGGACCACATTTTGTCAGAACTCTCCACCATGATCCATCTGTCTTGGGTGGCCCTACATGGCTTGGCTCATAGTTTCATTGAGTTAGACAAGGCTGTGGTCCATGTGATCAGTTTGGCTAGTTTTTTGTGATTGTGGTTTTTATTCTGTCTGCTCTCTGATGGATAAGGTTAAGAGGCTATGGAGGCTTCCTGATGGGAGAGACTGACTGAGGGGGAAACTGGGTCTTGTTCTGATGGATGCCTCCTCAACTATTCTGGACTCGCTATGCAGAAGGAATATGGCATGTCTTTCTCTTTTCTTGTCTCTTTTACATTTTTAAAATTTCCTTAAACTTTTAATTTTTTATTGAGGTATATCTGATTAACAATGCTGTGATATTTTCAGGAGGATGGAGAAAGGACTCAGCATTACATACACACATATCCATTCTCCCCCAAATGCCCCTCCCATCCCGGCTGTCACAGAATGTTGAGCAGAGTTCCCTGCACTCTACAGCAGGTCCTTTTAAATAAAGTGGTGTGGACATGTCCATACCAAACTCCCTACCCACCCCTTCCCCTCATCCTTTTCCCAGGCAACCATAAGTTCACTCTCTAAATCTGTGAGTCTGTTTTATAAATAAGTTCATTTTTATTATCTCTTTTTAGATTCCATATATAAGGGATGTTGTACAATATTTCTCCTCTGTTTGACTTCTTGTCCCTTTTAGAATGTCCTTTACACAGGCTGAATTAGTCATGCTCAGTTGCATCTGACTCTCTGTGACCCCATGGGCTATAGCCTGCCAGGCTCCTCCGTCCATGGAATTTTCTAGGCAAGAATAATGGAGCAGGTTGCCATTTCTTCCTTCAGGGAATCTTCCCAACCCAAGGATCGAACCAGCATCTCTTGTACTTCCTGCATTGGAAATTGATTTTTTACCACTGAGCCACCTGGGAAGCCTTGAATTAGTCATCCAGTACCAAACTTTTGAGTTGACTAGCTGACTTGAAACTGTGGAGGTGACTTTTGTGAGTACCGAGAGAGACATTAGCAAGGAGACTGACCTTTGGTCCATGCACAGGGGAATTGGTTGATAGAATTTTCATTGTATTTTTTCATCCTCCCCACTTTTTTTCTGATTTTTTTTGAAATGTTCATTAATTCTTAAGGAAGTACTCTTTTTCCCTTCAGAAAAATTTATTTTGCAAGAACTTAAAATAAGTAGAGCTCACAATTAGTTTCTGAGTAACTGTTAATTCACACAGATGTAGGAGGCAGGTTTCCTACAGCTGTGTGTAATTGAGTTCAGTTCATCATCAGATCTCATGGGTTACTTTAATATTTAACCCCCAAGCAACACTTTCAATGCCATCAGCTTCTCCAGACTTAAAACGTCTAGGATGCAAAAGCCCTTGTTGAGAGCTCTGAAATTTATCCTGCCAGGTGTATTTGACAAAGATGACTTGAAGGGGATGCAAATCAACTCTCCTTGCAGTAATTTCTGTAATGTTTTACATTTATATGGTACAATGCATTTGTCATAAATGCTGTGGCTGCTTACTCGTTTAAGTCCTGTCCAACTCTTTGCCACCCCATGGACTCTTTGCCCACCAGGAAATTTCATGGAATTTTCTTCGCAAGAATCCTGGAGTGGATTGCCATTCCCTTCTCCGAGGAATCTTCCCGACCCAGGGATCGAACCCAAGTCTCCTTCATTGGCAGGTGGACTCTACTTATGAGCCACCTGGGAAGTCCTTATATATATGAATTACTAGTGTCCCTTAAACCAGCCATGGTTTCTGGAGCCCAGTATGGGCTTAATACATAAATATTAAATGATTAATAGATGAATGTTCAAAATGAATGCAAGGAATCTCCTTTTATCATAGACATCAGGTATTTTCAACAGACTTGTGTAGAGACAATGTGTGTACAGCCTAAGGGAAAGGTGTAACTTCTGTGATGACTTTCTCTGCTGAGTGAGACAATGCTGTAAAATGCCATCAGAGGCATCCTCCTACTGGCAACAGTGACCCTCCAAGCACGTCATGTGGGTATCTATCTCCACTAGACGTGTGAAGTTTTACCCCTTTCCTGAAAGGAGCATCCTAGTGCAGGGAGAAAGCATCACAAGACTGAAAGAGGAGATAATTAGTAAGCAGCTGTTTTAGCTAGAGCTGATCTTAGACCAGAAACGTCCATTTGAGAATTCTCACTGAGAGGGTTCGGCCTTGCAAATGGATTCCTCAGCAATGCCTTTTCTCTTTTTTTCTTTAATCAGAAGATGATTAAGATCTGAATACAAGCACCCCAGATGATGGAACCCATTGTAAAATAGATGTTTTATTTAATTCAAGTAAGATGAGACCAACAAACCAAGAGACAACTGCCATTTTTTTTTAAATTGGAGGATGATTGCTTTATGATGCTATGATAGTTTCAGCTGTACAGCAGTGTGAATCAGCCACACTGCTGCTGCTAAGTCGCTTCAGTCGTGTCCGACTCTGTGCAACCCCATAGACAACAGCCCACCAGGATCCCCCATCCCTGGGATTCTCGGGGCAGGAACACTGGAGTGGGTTGCCATTTCCTTCTCCAATGCATGAAAGTGAAAACTGAAAGTGAAGTCGCTCAGTCGTGTCTGACTCAGCGATCCCATGGACTACAACCTACCAAGCTCCTCCATCGATGGGATTTTCCAGGCAAGAATACTGGAGTGGGGTGCCATTGCCTTCTCCGTGAATCAGCCATATGTACACATATATCCCCTCCCTCTGGAGCCTCCCTCCCACACTCTGTCTCACCCCCTAGGTCATCATAGAGCACTGGAGTCAGCGAGGCCACAGATATCTAAGTATTAAAATTCAGAAAATAAAAGACAGGGTTAATACGGACAGTAAGATAGCTTGACATTTTAAAGCATTGTTTACCCAGATCCCAAAGGAAGCCTATGAAAAAATAATGGCTACAATTTATTGGAAATATAATATACACTTGATCTTAAAGTAGTCACCTAACATATTTTTTCAACAACCTGATATTAGTGTCATAAACAAAAGGCCTATATTGCCTCAAACTTTTGCAATAGTAAGAAAGAGTATATATAGTCTTTAAGATCCGAAGGGCAGAGTGATGAACTGATAAGTGAAAATTATATGGAAACAGAATACAGAGCTACAGATGGAAGTCAACATAAAAAAAGTGGAACTTTCCAAAATGGAACCATGGCATATAAGATAAAGAAATCTTCATCAGAGGACACACTAATTGCCCTACCTCACGCTCAGTTCAGAGAATTCCTACACTGGCTGGAATTTTAAACCTAGTAACTCCTAGGATCAGGCTTCCCTGGTGGCTCAGATGGTAAAGAATCTGCCTGCAATGCAGGAGACCTGGGTTGGATCCCTGGATTGGGAAGATTCCCTGGAGTAGGAAATGGCAGCCCAGTTCAGTACTCTTGCCTGGACAATTCCATGGGCAGAGGAGCTGGGCAGGCTACATAACAGTCCATGGGGTCACAAAGAGTCAGACATGAGTGAGTAACTAGCACATTGTGTATAAGAAAGAAATTTTAAAATGATAGAGTATGTGCAGGCATAACCTTGCTTCCATAAAACCCAGACTGAAGAAATTTTAAACTGTGACAACATGTTATAATTATTCTAAGGAAATCTGCCAAGCTTACATTTCTACTTTATATTGCACGATTATTTTTAAAGATTAATTTCATTAGAACAGAAATTTGTCTTCCTCCATAAATGACCACAGCTTAATAAGTGGGAGTCTGTAATTTCATCTCAATTCATCTCATACTCAGTGGCCATGGTATTATTGCTACTTTGAGATAATTGCCTATTGGTGGAGTGCACCACAAATATTGCTTGGATAGCAGCCTTCTAGCTTACCCTCAGAAGGAAAAGATCTCTCCTTAAGCATCACTGTGCTGCCTTAAAATCAGCAATCTATTCCCGTGATTTATGGACATTACTGCCAACTCTCACCTTAGATGTCTTTTGTAGTCTGTCCTGCCTAGCAAAGTGACTGATCCATAATAAGTGCTCAATAAATATTTAATTAATGTGGAACAGCTGTATCTCTGTCTCCTTGGTAGATCTCAAAGACCAAGGGGGGAAGAGCTTAACTTCAGAAGATAAAGAGTGCTAGTTTACTCCATTTATGTGCTTCACGCTTGGTGATCAGCCAGGATTCCCTAACTGTACCATCAGCATATCGGCAGACCAGGCTGGCCAAGACAAAGAGCCCTGAGACAGAAGCAGGGATGTGTCTGGCTCCCAACCTTCAGATAAACCTCAGAATACAGATCGTAGTGGCTGAGAAGGCAGAAGACATCCGGAACCACAGAACCCTCTGTAGGAAAGCTATCACCTGCACAGGTCTCCCTTTACCTCTTTAGGGCTTGGATTTACTTAAATGAAGGAGAGATCATTTGGGTTAGATAAGTTTGTTTCTTTTCATGTTATCTCCCTGGCCCCTATACAACTTAGATCCCTGGATTTCTCCAGCTTAACCCCAAAGCAAGTGTTAGAAGATGACGCATAATACATGTCATTCCACAGTTCCCTCCTATTTTTATCTTCTTTTAACATTGTAGTAGCCACATCATATAAGGAAGTAGTGAGAACATAAGAAAGATAAACTTCATTTTTAATTTAGGGAAGTTCTCTTCACATTTCTCAGTCTATCAGTCACCTGTTCTTGTGACATTACACCCAGAAATACTGAAGTGGGGTTTTCAGAATATTATTCCACTATTATTATGATTTGAAACCTGACTTGCTGACCATAATCAATAGACCATATACACATTCAAATTACACAAATTATAAATATCCAGTAGGAGAACATGGAGGGAAAGTTTAATTTTTTTAAAGGATTAGTTATAGAATTGGCTTTATTTATTGATAAAGCAATGGCAAGAGTCTTGGATAATATTTGCAAAGAAATAATAAAAATATCTGTGACTCCAGAATCCTGTTTTATACTTAAGAATCTTTCAATAGATTCTAAATAATTATCTAAAGTGGCATTGCTAGACAAAGTAAAAAGAAAATGAATATAAGGACTTTTAATAGTCAAAGTCAAATGTTTATTACAAGAGCAATAAGAACTATATAGGATGTGGAGCCATATAACAACCAAATTGCCTTAAAATAGAGAAAAGAGCTTAAATAAAAAAATACAGATGATATTTCTGAATAAATTTTTGTTGTTTACAATGGCTTTTCTTTTTCCTATTTCTTCAAAGTTACAAATTTCTTGAGAAACCTCTTACATTGACAGGTAATTATTTGATAATGAAGTGAATAGTGATTATGAAAATTATAATGATGATAACCACTATATAATGTGTATTAAATACTGTAATGAACCACATTATGCCTTTCCCACATTTAAAGACCCTGATGCTGGAAAAAATGAAGGCAACAGGAGAAAGGGGTGGCAGAGAAAGAGATAGTTAGATAACATCACCGACTCAATGGACATGAATTTCAGCAAACTCTGGGAGATAGATAGTGGAGGACAAAGGAGTCTGGTGTGCTGCAGTCCATGAGGTTGCAAAGAGTCGGATATGACTTAGCAACTGAACAATGACAATTTTTCTGTACCACCGTGGTGTCCTCATCTGGAAGACTACGTTGTAGTCAGCTGAAATTATTAGCAAGTATAGTGTGGTTTCCAAATTATCTTGTATCTATCTGTTCTCTGTAAAGACAGCTTGGAGCTTCAAATATAATCAGTTTCTCCTTCAATATATATTTACATATATCTGTTTATATATGCAAATACATACTTAGGCCTAGTGTATATGCATATACGTATGTTATAGAATTAAAAATGAGAAAAGCAATTCCATATACATTATCTCCTTGAAGCTTTATAGAAACCATGTAAGACAGATTTTTTTAAAAAATAAAATCCTCTAAAATTTTATTTTTCTTCTTTTATTTATTTATAATTTCCATTTATTTATTCTCATTTAAAAGACCACTTGAATATATCTTTATGTAAAAATTAAAATTTATATGAATAAAGAGGCCCTTGATTTTCCCTGCATCCCACAGAGGGAACTATTATTATCAGCTTAAGGCTGATATTTTAATCACACTTTTCTATACAAAGAAACAATGGTCCAAAGAATATTGAATGTTTTCCAAAGTACAGAGGTTCCTTATCAGTAATAGCTTGACTCAAATCCAGATATCTGGTTACAAGTTCCATCCCACTCAATGGGAGAAAAGTGTAAGTTCTTAGTTTGAGAAAAGGTCAGATATTGTCACTACGTATTTGTCCTGTTCAGTGGCCAATCTACAGCTCAAAATACAGCACTAACTGGTTAGAAAATGATCTCCTTGCAGGGTTGATGCAAGTCCTGACACTAGAGCTGAAAATGGCATATCATGGTAAAGCAAACATTTATTGTGTGTGACCAAGGCAAGTCAGCTAACCTCAGTAAACATCAGTTTTTTTCATCTACAGAGATGATAATGGGCTTCCCTGGTGGCTCAGTAGTAAAGAATCAGCCTGCAATGAAGCAGACGCGGGTTCAATCCCTGGGTCAAAGGCAACCCACTCCAGTATTCTTCCCTGGGAAATCCCATGGACAGAAGAGCCTGGCGGGCTAAAAGTCCACGCGGTTGCAAAGAGTCAGACGTGACTTAGCAACTGAACAACAACAGCAACAAATTTTTCTTAACTTCCTGTGAATTGCCAGTTAGCCAAGAAGCCAAGACACTGAAGTATCTTTTGTAAGAACAGGCATCAGTCCCAAAAAAGAAAAGTGGCACAGACTGAAAAACTAGGAGCTGATTAAAACACACACACACACACACGCACACAGACACACACAACAAGACCCAGGATAGAGAGAAGAAGAGAGAGAAACTGACACATTCACGGATGCTCTGTGACACAAGCTGTATTTAGCCCCGCTGCAGCCTTGCGCCGGTTGATTAAGACTGGGAACATTTTCTCAAGTTGTGCGAGAGAAGCACAGCTGTCGTGTTCAGGAACTCAAGTATGAAACGTATGCTTCCTGCCAAGCTCTCATGGGGTACAAGCGCAAAGCTTCACAGAAACAGAGTGGTCTTAAAAATGATTGGAAAGATTCATTCTTACTGACAGATGGAAAGTATCAGAGGCTAGGGAAGTGTGCCTTTGTGAGTGTGCACATATGTGTAGATGTGTGTGCACACCCACGCTTGCACACATCCATTTGGTGAGGTGGCTGACAATGGAACTTCAAAACCAAGCATGTTGGGCTTCTCTGTCGTTGCATTGTGTTTTCTCATAAACCTATTCTTTTTTTTTTTAATTAATAACACTCACAATCCTTTTTCTACAGACAGACCATAACGGCTGAAGACTAAGGGTCTTTTCCCTGGCTTTGGCAGTTTGTAGCATTAGTCACTAAGTTGTGTCTGACTCTTTGTGACCTCATGGACTGTAGCCCACCAGCCTCTGTCCATGGAATTCTCCAGGCGAGATTACTGGAATCACTTGCCATTCCCTTCTCCAGGGGATCTTCCTAACCCAGGGATCAAGCCCGGATCTCCTGCACTGCAGACAAATTCTTTACCATCTGAGCCACCAGAGGCAGTTTGTAGAATCTGCTTCAAAAGCTTAACACAACCACATGCACAAACTCAAACAAATACACACACATACAGTTTTTCCATCTGCCATTATTAACTCAAAATGGCTTACCCACTCAGCTCTTATAACAAGGAAAATGGATCTGGTTTCAGTTCAAAATATATTAGGGCATTTCCCAGCAAAAGTGAAAAACAGATGATTTTTTTCCCCCTAGATACTTCTATTCTTGGATATTTTAATCCCACCTCCCATGTGGGATGATTGCATCAGTCAGGGTAACTATGGAAACACTCAATCCCAGAGTTGATGTGCTGCCTGAAATTTAGCCAATAGCTGACTGCATCATTACCTTTTTGCTAGCAACTGGAGGTTTCAGAGACTTGACATGCCTGATGTGGTCACTGTATTAAAAGCCATTTTGAGGGACAGTCTTCCATTTTTCTGAAACCGTACAGCTAACTTGGAGAACAGAAGACTGGTATTGCTGGTGTCAGAAACTATGAATATACATTTGATCTCATCCTCAGAGGCTCATCCTTGGAATAACATCTTGGCTGCTGGTTGGGTACCAGAACATGAATGACTATACTGCAATGGCAAGACAGCAATACCTGTCAGTCCCAGGTTGTACTGGTGGTAAAGAATTTGCCTGCCAGGAGGCATAAGAGATGTGAGTTTGATGCCTGGGTCATGAATATCCCCTGCAGGAGAAAATGGTACCCCCCTCCAGTATTCTTGTTAGGAAACCCCAGGGACAGAGGAGCCTGGTGGGCCCCATTGAATGGGGTAACAAAGAGTCAGACACAACTTAGTTACTAAGCACACACACACACACACACACACACACACACGTGTACACACACACACACACACGCACACACATCATATCAGTCTCATGAGCCACAAAAAGCTGGAGCTCAGGTTTGTGGATACACGGCAAGCATTCCTATTTGACAACCTTCCTTTTGCAAATAGAGTAATAAATTGCATTAGTTTAAATGGAATTCAAAATATCACTTTGGTTTTTAGCAAAACTAAGAATGCCCCAGCCTATGACCTAGGGAGAAGGAGCTATTTAAGACTCCAGGACTTGGACCTAACCCCCAATCACCTGAGACAAAGACACAGGTTAGGACTTAGGAGGTTGTTATCAATGATTAGAATATGCAAGCTTGGTGTGTCTTTCAATTAAAAGCTCTAGAAAGCTTTAGAAATAGCCAAACCAGAGGTAGACTGAGTATTAATGAATCTGTAGGCCACCATTGTCCAAACTTGTTTCTGATTAACCTAAGGTCCTTATCTTCCCTTTTATATACCTAGGAAAGGAAATGGTAAACTATCTCTTCATGAAAATAATATTTTGGGCCCCATTAGGGACTTCCCTGGTGGCTCAGATGGTAAAGAATCTGGCAACAATGCAGGAGACCTGGGTTGCATTGTTGGGTTGGGAGGATCCCCTGGAGGGAATGGCAATCTACTCCAGTATTCTTGCCTAGAGAATCCCATGGACAGAGGAGCCCTTCTGGGCTCCCGTCCATGAGGTCGCAAAGAGTTGGACGTGACTGAGTGACTAACACTTTCACTTTCATAATTTTTAAAACACCATATATAACATTTAAAATAAAATTACTAGGCATGTGAGTAGGCATTACCAAATAGTTGATACATATGGAAGAGGAAAACAGAAATGATCGAATAAAAGCAAGTTTGCCAGATATTGAAAATAGAATAAGAGACTTTTGGCTAACTATAAATAATCTATGTAAGGAAATAGTCAAATAGTTGAATAGGTAGTTTAAAAGATAGAGATTGGATTGACATATACACACTACTATGTATAAAATAGATAACTAGTGAGAACCTACTGATTAGCACAGGGGAATAAAGGGGGAAGGTACAATCTATTTGTAGGACATATATTAAGTTAACCTTAAAGATACATTCCAATCCAATATACAGTAGGCTCAACAAAACTGATAAATTTCATCTACATTAGCCAAAAAGAAAGAACAGATTTAGTTACTAAATTCAGTCATAATGGAAAAGAATATGTAAACAGTGTATATATAAATGTGTGTGTGTGTGCATGTGCATGTGTGTGTATAACTGGTCATTTTACTGTACAGCAGCAATTAATACATTATAATTCTACTATACTTCAATAAAAATAAATTTAAAAATTAAAAAGGGAACACACACACATACATACATGTATATGAATACTTTGAATAACTATATGCCACAAATTAGATAACTTAGATGAGGTGGATAAATATATGTGAAACAATGACTAAAGATGATTCAAGATAACTCAACAAATCTGAATTGTCCTATAACAGGGAAGGAGATCAAATTAGTAAAGTAACTTTACAACTCCCCAAAAAGTGAAAAACAAGGCCCAGATGATTCTGCTGGTGAATTCTACCATATATGTATGGTCTCTTACACATATGACAAAAGGGAAAAAAAAAACCTAGCAAACCAAATCCAACAACATATATAGCTTAACAAAGTGAGATTTATATCAGGAATAAAATGTTTGTTTAACATCCCCAAATCTACTAATATGATATACCATAGTAAGCATGAATAAAAGCCAAACGGTCATCTCACGAGATGCAGGAAAAGCACTTGAGAAACCTAAACCCTTTCATGATTAAAATGTTCAAAGAACCGAATGGAAAAAGAAAAAAGCTCCCTCAAGTTGATTGAAGGCATCTTGAAAAAAAGAAAGAAAAAAAAGCTAATATCATACTTAATGTTGAAAGGTGTGAATTCAAGGAGGCAGAAATCATTTGGCCATCTTAGAAGTCTGCCAACTTCAGAAAACTTTACTTTTAATATCAGAAAAAGGTTAATTAACACTATTACTGCTTCTATTCAACAGACTGGAAGTAAACCTGAATAAGTGAAGAAACAAAATTTGTTAACAGACCATTATTTGAAAGAGACCAAGTTTTCAACCCTATTTCAGTCATCAATCCTATTTCTTCTCCCTTTTCCCAACATTGAATTCATAGCTCTATTAGATATCAAGGTTTATTATAAAAACTATACTAACTAGGATATCATAATGTTGGAATACAAATTGACAAATAGACCCACGAAACAGAACAGAAACTCTAGCAACGTGTCTAGTTATATCATGATGACTATTTCTGACAGAGTTGGCATTTCAGATCACTAGAAAGGGCATCCTTTAAACAATGTTTCTGAAACAATTGGATACCTCTACCAAAAAAAAAAAAAAAATTAAGGGAGAAAAGGAAGAAGGGAGAAAGAAATTGAAGCCTTATCTCACATACAAAAATCATATTAAAAATCAGTTCCAAGTGGAGAATTTTAAAAATCTAGAAATAAAAATTACAAATATCTTAAATGATAATACAGGAAAATACCTTCATTATTTCAAGATGGTAAAGAATCTATTTATTAAAAAAGAAGCAGCATTGACTATGAGTTGCTTTATGTCAAAAACTTTTGTTCATAAAAAGACAGCATAAAGTTAAAAAAAAAACCAATGTGCAAAGATAATACCTTCATAATTTATACAACTGACAAAGAGCGTGCATTCAGGACAAAAGAAAAGTTACAAAGGGAAATAAACGAAAGATGTGAACAGGCACTTCACAGAAGTAGAAATCCAAATGACTAATAAATATGCGGAGAAAAAATGCTTAATTAATTAGTAATGGAGAAACGCAAATTAAAACCACAATGAGTTACCACCAAATTGCCAGAAATGAAAACATCTTGGGATACCATGGACTCCATGAAAGAAGCCAGAGCGAAAATAATATATATAACGTGATTTCAATAATACAGTATAAAGCACAGGTGATAGATAGATAGACAGATATGTTGTTTTTTTAGTGGATGCATACACAGGTATGCTGGTTTGCAGAAACAGAAGTGTCCCTGGTGAAATCTGAAACTGGCCCTTTCCATGGAGGGCGGAGAGTGATGGAAGAGTCAGCCACTCTAGACCGGTAGATGGCAGATTTAAAAAGCAAGGGATCTTACCTACAAGGCTTGTCTGGGGTGGCCAGACGATGCATAGACCTCTCACCAGCCTGCCAGAACCATAGAAGTTCGTATAAACACCTTACCTGGATTCAGTGATACACGCCACCCAGATGCTCACTCAGGATCACGTCTTTGGTAAACATGGGAACAGTGGGCAAAGACTGCATTCCAAGGACAGGGGGTGGGTGAGGAGCGTCCCGCTGCTGGGGAACAGCTTGAGGGTCCTGTCTTCTCCATGGTCTCCTCCAAGATGTGGAACAAGGTTTCAAGAGAGGAGCAGGAAATGATTATCACTAAATCCAGGTGTGGAGACAGGAGTTGTGCTCATGGAGAAGCATAAGGGGTAAGTTGTTTGTGATGCTCTATTTTTATCTATTTCTCTGTTCGAGGAATAAAGACAGGTATATTCATGTTTTATATTCATGTAATTCAAATATACATATGCTTTGTTTTTCTGTACTTGTGTTCCATTATTAAAGGAAGAAAATACTTGGAGACAAAATGCATCTCTTGCTAGATTGGAGATGTTATAATATGGGGCAGAGATTCAAAGGTATCCTCAATATTTACACTTTTTAAAATGGTGTTGGTTACCCATTCTACATATTAATATTAGCAGTTACAACTTTTTCATATCTTTATATATATTAATATATTTAATAGGTAGGTTATTTTATGATTAAAAATAATAATGATCCTAACCTAGAAAAATAAAGTGCACAGCACAATCCCTGGTCTGTAATACCCACTCAAAAATTGTTAGTTGATATTACAAATGAATTGGTAATTTAAAATATTGTGAATCTCTAAAACAGAAGATGGTAAACTACAGCCCACAGGCCAAATCTCAGTCCTGCTAAACATGACCATAAACAAAGAGTAGTTTTTGCATTTAAACATTTGAGGGTAAAGTCAAAAGAATAATATATTGTGATACATGAAAATCATATGAAAATCAAATTTCAGTGTAAAGTTTTGTGACAACACAGGCACACCCAGTTGTTGGCACACCACGCATGTCTGCTTTCTCAGAAACCACCGACTTGAGCAGCTGTGAGGGACCATCTGGCTTACGAAGCCTAAAATACCTGCTACCTGGCCTTTTACAGAAAGCTGGCCAATTCTGCTCAAAAATACTTTAGCCTTTCCTTTTCAAAGCCAAGCTGCCCTCTACAGTCAGAAGACTATCTTGGTGAGTGTCTCCCTCTTGGCTCAGCTGTCTGCAGAAAATCCCACTCGGGATCTGGAGGTGTGTGTGGACAGGACCCATCATATTCTGAACAAGGGCTGCTTTTGAAAATAACCTGCCGCCTCCATCTGCATCCTCCACCCTCAGCTGCCACTCCAGCTACTTGGAAGGAGCAGTATCTCCGAGTGCCATCAACTCCTTTCCCCTGAGGATGTTGCTTCACAGATTTGGACCAAAATGAGAAGTAAGGAAAAGTTGAATCTTGTAGGTTTGAATTCCAACACCATGGCTTATTAGGTGTAAAATCATAGGACATTTGTATTCAGTTTTATGGTGTTTGAGCTTCTCTGATAGCTCAGTTGGTAAAGAATCCACCTGCAATGCAGAAGACCCTGGTTCGATTCCTGGGTTGGGAAGTTCCCCTGGAGAAGGGATAGACTGCACACTACTGGGCTTCCCTTGTGGCTCAGCTGGTAAAGAATCCGCCCACAGTGCGGGAGACCTGGATTCGATCCTTGGGTTGGGAAGATCCCCTGGACAAGGGAAAGACTACCCACTCCAGTATTCTGGCCTGGAGAATTCCAAGGATTGCATAGTCCATGGGTTCACAAAGAGTCAGACCCAACTGAACGACTTTCACTTTCACTTTGTAGTGTTTGATTTCTCCAGCAAAAGAGGACCAGTAACACACACTCTAAAGAACTTTTATGAGAATTAGGGATACAATATGCAAAATTCCTGAAAATAATAGATGTGCAATTAATAGAAGCTATTAGTATTCATCATCACTTATTCAGAAGGTATCAAGGTAGAGGGAAAAAAGAAGCCAACAAGCCTCTATGGTAATACTAGATTTCATCTTTAAGTCCCTTAAAGATTTCAGTTGCCAGGAAATGGCACAAGAGTGTAATTAATTAATTCAAGAAGACAGGGTCTCTGAGTCTCTGATCAGTTCTTTTATCATCCTAAGTGATTTACCAGCCCCTTATCCACTCTGTTCTGAATTTGGTTTTATGGGGACCCTCCCAAGGCACTTAAACACCTATACTCACATATCTCAGCTCACTTTACAATTCCTGGTGATTCTCATTGTATCTAGGGCACTCAGGTTAAGAGCCAAGGTCTAAGCAAGTTACCAAGAAAATAAAAAGTGAATTCCTTTGACAGCGGTTCACCTTTTAGAGCCATTGAAGAAGAAAGGCAGTTTCTACCTGAGGCGTGAAAGTAGAGGAGAGCCCCTGGAATTATCTATTTATTCACATCAGAATACTTGATAATTAGGATAAAACGTGAACTTCAGAGAGTTAGAATGACTGTAATTAAGATGAGACTGAATTCAGTTTGCTTTCAATTTAACTAGGTATAAAATTATATTATTAATGTATCGAAACATGACATAATAAATTATCCCTTGTTGCTAATTCTTTGAGTCCTGCATTAGGAACTTTGTTTAAAAGGATTAGATTTAAATGAGAAAATTATTTCAAGATGATTTCAAACAAAGCAAGATATCATGTAGCGGAAAGTTGAAGATCTTCCTTTCTGGGGAGGTGATGGGAGGTCAGGAGGGAACTTATGATAGAAGTGGACAGCCCCGCCCCACGCACAGGGTTAAGAGCCTCCTAGAGAATCACAGTCAGGCAGTGGCTAAGATTTGTTCACTTGGGACCATGGGGATGGAGAGATGACTGTCCTTACTAAATGCACAAGAAATGAGTCTAGGCATCAAGTCTATGAGATACTTATACACCAATTCTTCCTTGGAGCAGTCTGAAAGAAACCATAGGCTCCCTTTGCAATTTCTACTCCTCA
Source organism: Muntiacus reevesi (assembly GCF_963930625.1). Lineage (NCBI taxonomy): Eukaryota > Metazoa > Chordata > Mammalia > Artiodactyla > Cervidae > Muntiacus > Muntiacus reevesi. The sequence goes on along the minus strand of NC_089253.1, from coordinate 29,907,115 downwards.
TGGATCAAGGAAGGAGGGTGGTCTTTTCCGGACCATACTTTGGACTATACTAAGAAATCATACCAGTCAGGACAACTGCAATACTCAAGTTAACAGTTCCCAGGTAAACACTCTCTGCTAGAACTTGTGCTAGATATTTTATGTGCACTCACTCATTTAATCTTTAAAACAACCTTATGAGGCCCTAAAAGTGCTTCTATTTATAGATGAGGAAGCTGAGGCTTAGTGAGGTGAATTAAGTATCCAAGGTCACATAGCCAGGGACAGTTTCAAACTGTCTCCAGAGTCTACATTCCTTGTGCTGCACTTAGTCACTGTCATGTGTAATGCTTTGCAACCCCGTATACACGGGCTCCTCAGCCCATGGGATACTCCAGGCAAGAATACTGGAGTATATTGCCACGCCCTCCTCCAGGGGATCTTCCCAACCCAGGGATCCAGCCCAGGTTTCCCACTTTGCAGGCAGATTCTTTACTGTTTGAGCCACCAGCGAAGCCCCCTACTGTGCTCGCTTGTGGTCGGACTCTTCTCATCTACTCCAACCTACTACACATTAAAGTTTTGATACATTCATTGTCCTAGAATACATGGATTTTTTTTCAGTTCATGCTTTATCTGTACCGGTAAGTGTCTGTGACAGTGGCTATTTATTATCTCTGAGTTCTTGGAGAGCACAGACTGTGTTTAAGGCACATGACTTCTATACCATTCAGCACAGAGTCACACGCTAAGATGTAAATAAAACAGGTTTTTTTGGCCAAAAGGATGTGCTTTCACTCAATTTCACTTCTCAGAGAGCAGAAGAGAAGTTCAGAGAACCTGCCCAATGTCCTAGTGACCCAGAGTGCCTGCATATTTGCTTGACGACCCTCTGAGCAAGTCGGAGAATGTGCTGTGTGATGAACAAATTGATGGCTTTGAACCTGTTGAGTACTCACCCCAGAAGATCTCACCCAGCCTCCAATGAGAAGCCTAGGTCTAGCATTGAGTTCTGGCTTCACCACATATCATATATACAATCTTAAGTGAGTCACTTAACCAAGCCACACCTTGACATTCTCATTTGGAGATAGACTAGGGATGGTAATTGACGGATTTTTCTCTTGACTTGGTCAGGACCTTCTGGCCCACCCTTGCTGACCTGACCCACTTCATCTCCTGGCACTAAAGGCTCCTTTGGGCCTTGCACACATTCCTCATCTTGCCTAGGGTTTATGCTAAGCCATCTTTTGTGGAGAGATGGTGGGGACATTATCTCTGCTAGACTTGGCATCTAAAGCTCTAAAATTGATTATCTCTGCTTATCTTGAAGCTCAGAGGTAAAGAGTTCACCTGTCAATGCAGGAGATGCAGGTTCAATTCCTGGGTCAGGGAAATCCCCTAGAGAAAGAAATGGCAACCCAGTCTAGTATTCTTGCCTAGAGATTTCTATGGACAGAGGACCCTGGTGGGCTACACTCCATGGGCTCACAGGGAATCTGGTATAACTGAAGTGACTTAGCATGCACAAATCCTGCTTTTTCCACAATACAACCTACCTCACACCTCTGAAGATATTCAAACTGAGGCCAAACATGCCCTTCACATGTCTTTTATTCAGGTGATTGGACTGTTAGGAATTTAAATCCTGTGACCACGGAGGTCTTTCTGGGGTAAAATTTTGACAATTTTGTATTTCTGTTTCTCTAGTCACATGAGTTTGTGGAGTCCAACAATTGTTTTCCTTTTCTCATCTCCTCTCTTCAAAGGATGCCTGAAAAGCTCTAAACAAGTGAATTGGGCCTCTGAAAGTCTCTGAAGAATCTTGCAATTGCATCTGACCAGCACATAATAATTCTGAGAGGAGGTTTTCTCTGTAATTCACTCAGCGCCTCAGAGCTGGAGCTGGACAAGAGATACATAATTTATACAGGCAATTACACATCAATTGGTTATTAAAAGTGCCCTCATTGAGATGTACTGTATTGAGGACACAGAGATAAATCTGGTTCCCCAGGTAACAAGCTCTAGCTCACAGACAGAAGGCAAATTTTCTGATTTGGGATTGGCGCAACTTCTCTGACCCTGCGATTCTTCTTTGCCTACAGTGTGGTTGTTCTGCAGGTGCGTGGGCGGGTGAAGACAGAAACAGCGGGGAGAAAGCCACAGTGTGAATAATAGCCCCATGCTTTTCTTGGAGCCCTTTCCTCTTGGGAAAAAATAATTATTTTCCTAATTAATTAAACATTTATCCAAGAATTCATTTATTTATCAATTCATTCGTTTAAATCATGTTTAAATGTGCCTGATGCTGGAGAAGACAGAAGAATGAAAACGACATTATCCCTCCCTTGGAAGAGCTGTTCAGTAAGGAAAGACATAGACAAGCAAATCATTTCAAATATTTTGATAAGTGCAGAAATGGAGAGAAATACAAATGGAAATGTGATGGAGGGGGACATTCGCTCTCTCTAAGACAGCTAGGAAAGGAGAGATGAACAGAGCCCTGTGATGATAAACAAGAGTTTATATCCAGTGAAGAAGCTATTCAAAAAGAGGGCTGGGGGAGCGGGGGGGGGATGACTTCTCTGGTTTCCCAGTGGTTAGAGCTTCCAATGTGGAGGGTGCAGGTTCTATTCCTGGTTGGAAAGCTAAGATCCCACATGCCTTATGGCCATAAAAACCAAAATATAAAATAGAAGCAATATTGCAATACATTCAATAAAAACTCTAAAAATGGTCCACATCAAAAAAACCCAAAAAACCTCTCTGAGAAAGATGAGGGGGCGGAGATGTGCAAAGACACAGCTTTCCATCTAATTAAAAGTGTAAGCTGTATGTGGAAGAAATGAGCATACAGAATGCTCTGATGTGTTATACCTTTGGCCAACAGGAAGTGCACAATGAGTGGTTCTAGTGTTGATGGAGGGGATCGGCTGCTCCAAGATCGGGGAGGTTTTTTGTTATTGTCTTTGTTTTGCTTACATACAAGAATCTTGATTCAGAAGGTTTAGGTCTGACCTATGAATCTTTCTTTTAAAAACTCTCTGATGAGTCTTTTGAACCTGGGGCTCAGACAACACTTGAGAAAAACTGGGTTAGTGTCTAAATTGTTACCTTCATGAATTTCCTTTTTTACGCTCCATCTGCAACCTTGAGGCCGCGTTTAGTCGTCAATACTCAGGCAGCTTGCTTAATGTCATCTAGTCAATTGTACCCCCAGAAGAGCCTAATGTTTTTCAAGTTGTGTTTAAAATTTGGGAGGATGCCCAGATACACTGACAATCCTCTGGCACCAGCTCCCAGTGAGCTTCCCCAGAAATACGGCAGCAGTGGATATGATCTCGGATGGCCTCGGTCTGTAACAGCTTGGAGCATGGCTTGAGTTCCCAGCCAGAGACAGGCTGAGTCAAGGTGGTGAGAGTAACCAGATCCTGGCCACTAGACCAGTGGTCAGCGACAAGGGCCCTGGCCTTTCAGTTTTGCAGAAAAGAATATCCACAAAGACAGAAAATAGTGAAGCAAGTAAAGTATTTATTGAGAGTAAAGAGTACAACATGTGTGGATAGGCACATGGACTGATTCAGAGGGAGACTCCCTGAGTTGTGCCCTCATAGTAGTTTGAATTTCTTTTATGGAGCATTTCTTCTGGGTTTCCTTTGGCCAATCATTTTGATTTGCCTGATTCACAGTCCATATTTTGTATTTCTCTGGATCCTCCCATGCATCTCTTAACCAAGATGGATCCTACCAAAGAGGCGTCTGGGTAGAATATCCCTTGGCATGGTTTCCTTTGGCCTCTAATCAGCCTTTTCTGCCCATATGTGATCGGAGAGATCTCCAGACTTTGAAAAATATGTGGTCTGGGCGGGGCCCAGCCCCCTCCCTTAATTGTCCTGCTATTCTCCTCTTGAAGTTTCAGTGTGTAGAGAATAAATCTCCAATCACTTTACCCTGGGATGAGGAGGGGTCTCAAGTGCCTCCTGCCTCAAAACTAGGGACCAAGGCATTCCATGGGCACAGAAGAGCAAGCCGCTCTGACGTCACTGTGTGCACTGCACTGGGAATTCCCAGGATGGGGGCCACACGGAAGTCTAATGGGGTGAATGGGTGGGAACGAAGCGGAGCATCTCTGCTGAAAGCACAGTGTGGGAAGTTTAACCAAACGGTGGAGAATCTTCACTAAACAGCCTGTGAACAAAATATATTGAATGTGCTTCTATACAAAACATATCAAGCACTATGGGAGACAGTGGTAGCTTTTATGACCTAACTGAAGGAGGGAGCTCCATACACACACATGAAAAATAGCTACAACAATTCAATAATCAAATGATATTTTTAACTTGTCCCAATAAGATAGGTTAATGGCCTGAAAAGTGATTTTTAGTGATGATATATTTTCTTTAAGTACGCAGAAGAAAGAAGCTGCCAAGAATTCATAAAAGAAATAATGCTTACCCCCTAGGAGCTGTTGCTGGGAAAATGCATTACTTTATAGCTTGTTTCCCCCTTGGTTTTATTGCCTATCAAAGTAAGAAGAGAGGAATTAACGTTTGTTGAATGCATATTAAATGGAAGACAACAAGCTAGGTGCTTGGTGCATATTTCATTGTAATCTCTCAAAGAGCCAGTTGGCATTACTATCATTCATACAGATGCAGAAAGTAAGTTTCAGGATACACATGCACCTTACCTGGGATCACTGCCCAGGAAGTTGGTGAAAGAACTGCAATCACCCAGCTTACACTCCTTCATTAAAGGCTTCCTTGGGTCATATTGGGCTTTCCTGGTGGCTCATGTGGTAAAGAAGCCACCTGCAATGTAGGTGGCTCAGGTTCAATCCCTGGGTTGGGAGGATCCCCTGGAGAAGGAAATAGCAACCCACTCCAGTATTCTTGCCTGGAGAATCCCATGGACAGAGGAGCCTGCTGGGTATATTCCATGGGGTCACAAAGAGTTGGACATGACTGAGTGTAATATCTTGATTAATTTGGGTCATGTTATCCTATTATAGTTCATCTAGGTAGGTTGGTGCATTTGAAGAACCCCTGATAGTCTGTGTATCTATTCTGTGACTAAACAGGGTGTAGAACAGAGTAAGAACTCTACAACAAATTATTGACTTGAATAGAAACTTTCTGTAAATATTCATTCATTCATTTTCTATAATAAACAATGACCTCTTATACTCTTCTAGATGCTTGGGTTACAGCGGTAAATAAAACATTAAAACTTCTCTGTCCTTTGTGTATATGTACCACATTTCTATTCATTCATCTGTTGATAGACTTCTAGGGTATTTCCATATTCTGGCTATTATAAAGAGTGTTGCAGTGAAGATTGGAGTGCATGTGTCTTTTAAAATTATTGTTTTCCCAGGGTGTATGCCCAGGAGTGGGATTTCAGGGTCACATGGTAGCTCTATGCTTAGTTAGTTTTTTTAAAGCAAAAGCCATACTGTTCTGCACAGTGGTTGTACAAATTTACATTCCTACCAACCATGTAAGAGGGTCATTGACACATACCCACGGAATCTAGAAAAACGGTACTGATGAATCTATTCACAGGGCAGGAACAGAGGCACAGGCGTAGAGGGCACACTTCTGGGCATCGGAAGTTAAGGGGGGGGCACATTGAGAGAGCAGCCCTGACATATGTACACCTCCACGTGTAAAACAGAGAGCTCGTGGGAAGCTGTGTAGCGCAGTGAGCTCAGCTCGGGGCTCTATGATGGCCTAGAGGGGTGGGGTGTGGGGGGGGCCTTAAGAGGGAGGGCTGCATGTACATATAGCTGATTCACGACGCTGTATAGCAGAAACTAACATGACATTGTAAAGCAATGATAGTCCAATAGAAACTAAATAAAAAGCAAGAAAAAAATGTCTATATCCCCATGGAGCTCATATTCTAGTGAGGGGAGACTAAAAAATACAATAAACACCATCAATAAGTAAGTAATATCATATATCAGAAGGTATATGATGGAAAAAGAAATAAAGATAGTGGCATTGAAGCCACTCACAGCTTCTGATCAGCTTCAGATAATTGCTACCCTGGGCTGATTTTATTGCAAGAGAAAGAAAAGATTCAGACATTTTAGTTAACCTATTATACACTTCCCCAAGTAAATATTTGTTTCTCACACTTGAAAATGTAAAAGTAGCTCATGAAGTTTTTGATTATCTTTATGAACCTCAAGGTTGGGACTCATTTCTTCTCTTCATTTTTTTTCACTCTGTCAAATAGTTATCAGACCTCAGTGGCAAGAGAATCAAGGATAGAAACATACAGAACAACAACAAAATGAAAAGTCAAGAGTAGGTGGGGCTCAAATGCATCCCTAAGGCAGGTTTACTCCTTCACTCTTGCCTTTTCTTCTCCTCCCTGACCAAGAATGACAGGTGAGTAAGATCTTACCCCCGTGCAAAAGATGCAGGAAGGCTGCTGTGTGGAGGTGCAGAGCCAATAGAATGCACTCATTCAAATCCAGGACATTTATTATTTTCCAGAAGCGGCAAACTCAGTAACTTCCAGAATCATAAGATCCACAACTTTGAAAATGGAGTTATGTCTGGTCACTGAGTTATCATTCAAATTTAGAGGCAAACCTGAAATTCCCCACAGGCCTCCCCAGGTAAGTTTTCTTTGGAAAGTCTTTGTGGAGGCTCAGATCTGCAGCAATCTTATTGGTAGAGATAGACTCCCATCAGAAAGAGCCAGAAGAGAAGTTGGGTTGGGGGCATTTCTGTCTCAGGTCAGGGAAGAATTTACTCCTTGCTCTAAACCAATGCTTGGACAGTCTGAGCCCTGCCTTTTCTAGAAACAGGTCTTCCCTCAAGAGCATTTCTTTAAGGATACATAAGGAATAGCGAATGAGATCTCAGAAAGTAATATTCCATATGAAAGGAGAGAAATAAGCTGAACTTTTTTTCCCCCTGAAAGTCTCCTGTGGTGCAAAGGGACCCAATTAACAGGAGAAGGTAAGACAGAATAATTCAGTCTTCTCCGAATTTCCTGTGGCCATCCTCCCAGGACTGTTTGTCGTTAGGTGTTTTTGAAGAGCAGGCTCCCCTTGGACTCAGATCCCTTTCATCCTCACCGTGCCGGACGAGGTGAGCTAAATGTGAGGAGAAATGATGGACAGGTCTCTGGGGCTGTTGAGGCAAGAGGGCCAGACGCCGGTCTGGGTGAGGCATCTCCCCAGGCCCTCTGTCTGACAGCCCACACCGCTCCTCCTCTCTGATGTCTTTTCCTTTGGCAACGTTAATGGGCTGAATGTAGCCCTGCTTTTAAAAAATATATATATAATAATGTCTGGCCTCATCTATTACTAACCATTTCCTTCCCTGGGGCATTCCAGGTGGGAAGTGATGAAAATCTCTTCTGCCAAAGCAGGAGACATAAGAGACATGGGTTTGATCCCTGGGTCAGGAAGATCCCCTGGAGGGGGGCATGGCAGCCCACTCCAGTCTTCTTGCCTGGAGAATCCCATGGACAGAGGAGCCTGGCGGGCTACAGTCCATGGGGTCAGAGTCGGACACGACTGAAGCAACTTAGCATGCACTTACATTTTACAATTTTCAGTTTTTTTCAAACATCCTCTTCTTAACAAATCTACCTGACCACTTTACCCTGATTCTTCTAACTCTATTCTCTGTTTGGGTTTTTTAATCACATTTTTTATTTTCTAACAAACATATCCACCAGTATCCTTCCCAAGTTCCCATTCCACTCCTTCCTGTTGTTTAGTGAGCCCTAAACTCATAGCCAGGCTACACTGATAATCAAAGATTAACCACTACAATATTGTAAAGTAATTAGCCTCTAACTAATAAAAATAAATGGAAAAAAATAAAAGCACACTAATTTGAGCACCACAATCAAATGCAATTTTTAAAAATGAACTTATTTACAAAAGAGAAACAGACTCACAGATTTAGAGAACGAACTTATGTTTACCAGAGGGGAAGGATGGGTGAGGGAGGGATAGATTAGGAGTTTGGGATTGACTTGTACACACTATTATATTTAAAAATAGATAACCAACAAAGTCCTATTGTAAAAAAAATAAAATTTAAAAGATATTATATTTAAAAACCCAATAAACTTCAGGTATAAGCAACTAAAAAAAAAAGGACTAAAAACGCACTAATTTGAGCATCACAAACAAAATCCAAAACAAATTGATTTGTTTTGAAGCCACTTAAATTGAATCCACTAAATTTTCTCCCTAGCAAAAGTAAGTATTCAGGTGGCTCAGTGGTAAAGAATCTACCTGCCAATGTAGGAGACATACATTCAATCCCTGGGTTGCAAAGATCCCCTGGAGTAAGAAATAGCAACCCAGTCCAGCATTCTTATCTGGGAAATTCCATGGACAGAAGAGCCTGGCAGACTACAGGCCATAGGGTCAAAAAGAGTCCAACCCAGCTGAGAGACTGAACACAAAAGTGAAGTTATACGTGGCAGGTAATGTATGAGTGGGTTTTGGGTGGGGGGAAGGTAATCACAAATAATTTCATGGGTCTCAAGATGACCTCAGTAAGCACATTATTTATTTATTTTCAAATAAAGCTTGTATTGTTCCTCTTTATCTTGCTGCAAGTCTACATCTCTAGGCAGCACTGATGGTAAAAGATGCCCTGATCCCATGTCAAGTGATGGCCTCCCTGTCTGCAGTCTGCTGGCACTGAGACGTGTTCATAAACAGAGTCCCTGCCCCACCTTTCTAAAGTTCCCTGTATCCTTCGCCCACTTCTCCATCCTTGCTCCCACTCCTCCATATCAGTGTTATGAGAATCTTAGGGACCCCCACAGGGCCCAGGGGGTGGGAGGGTTGGCCTATTGTCTCCAGTATAATTACCGCTTCCTGGGGTCTCCCACCCAGAGCACCCCAGCTCTGAGCAGTGGGACTCCACTGAGATGGGAAAAGGAAGGAAGAAGAGAGCAGAGTCCTTCAAGGTAAGCTTATTCACCTACATCCTATTTTATCAAAGGCCACCTGCTAACTCTCCAAATATGCTTGGATAAATAAAAGCTATAGCCAGAAGTTTGGCTTTTTGACCTTCATGCCTGACTACCTAGCAGAAAAACTGCTATTAACAACTGCCCTTAAATCATTCTCAGCTTGGCCTTCTGAAGTCCTCACCCTAAACTGTAATTATTTCTCATACCTTAAAGGTTCCTCTGATCATCACTGTCTCCTTTTACTCTTTTCCCCTTGAGAGCTGTGTTTCCGGAAGAAAGAGAAACCCTAAGTTGGAAGGGTGCAGAGGTTCCGGAGGAGAGACAGCGTGAAGTTGAATCAGGGACAGTTCCACCTTGAGTGAAAACATAAAAACAGCCCATAAATTTCCGGGAGAAACACATGAAAGTCATTGCTAGGTGAGACCTGCTGCAGCTCAGGAAAGCTAATAACGTTGCCCTACATTTGTGTTAGGACTTCCCTGGTGGTTCAGTGGTAAGGAATCCGCCTGCCAATGCAGGAGACGTGGGTTTGATCCCTGGATAGGGAAGATCCCCTAAGAAGGAAATGGAAACCCATACCAGTATTATTGCCTGGAGAATCCCATGGACAGAGGAGCCTGGCAGGACACCATCCACAGGCTCGCAGAGGAGTTGGATATAACTTAACAGTTAAAAACACAACATATTTGCAGAGCTCTTTATCATCTGCCAAATGTTTCCCCTAATGATCCTGCCATGGGCAAGACTATAATCCTTTTGCAGATAAGAAAACTGAGACTTTGAGAAATTGAGTGATGTGCTGAAGGTCCCATACAAACTAGATAGGACCAGCTACATAATTTGCAAAGTGAAAAGTGTTAGCTGCTCAGTCGTGTCTGACTCTTTGTGACCCCAAGGTCTGTAGCCCACCAGGCTCATCTGTACATGGCAAGAGTACTGGGATCGGTAGCCATTTCCTTCTCCAGGGGATCTTCCCAACCCAGGGATCAAACCTGAGTCTCCTGCATGGCAGTTGGATTCTTTACTGTCTGAGCCATCACATAATTTGCAAGGTCTCAGGCAAAATGAAAATCCAGAGTATCTTGTTAAAAACAAAACAAAAACCCATACTGAGGAATCAAGATGGCAATAGCAGCTCCTCAGACCAAGTGTGGAACTCATCTCAGCCTGTGTGACTGCCCAGGTCACACACGCATGAAGCTGGCCCTGCCGCTACTTGGATCCAGGACTCCAATTCACATCTCTGAAGTCCAAGTCCATCTTTCTCAGGACCCTCTGGCTGACTCAGTTCTCCTTCCCTCCAGGCATCTCTGTGATGTAGCACCATGTAACCAGAACACATCCCAGTTTGCCCTAAAGCATACCCAGGGGTTAGAGTACATAATCATCGCCGTATCTTGCCTCTCCCAAAATTCTGGGATCTTTACCTGCTAGTTCCTTGAGTTCCAGTGGACATCTATCTCTACAATGATTCTGAGAACGAAGGAAGAACAAATGTCTCATGGCTGGATTTCTGTGTCTTTGAAAATGGTCAGTGGGTTTTCCATTCTTTTGAATCCTGTATCTCATATCCATTTCTTCCTCTTACCCTGATGTAATCTATTCTTTAAGTCTGATCATTTGGAAAAGGAAAATGTAGGAAAATAAAGGGAATGAGAAAGGGAGAGAGAAAGAGAAGCAGAGGAAGAGAGAAAAGGGAGAGAAGAAAGAAATAGAAAGAAGGAACTAAAAGCCGCCTTAGAAGGCGCGTGCTGAGCAGACGTCTCCAGACCTCTTCTTCCATTCTACCATCAGCTGACCTCACCCCCAGGATGATACGCTCTGCAATTTGTATGGCAAAGACATGTTTTTGAGACTAAACTGATTATTATTGCGGAGGCTCTTGCTTCAAGCAACGGTTTGAATGTTTCTCTCCCTGAAATCTGAACATATTCATCAAACTGCTTTGCACTCCTGGACTCACAATTAATCACAGCTCGTTTCAAGCTTTGTTAATTAATACCAAGGCCAGGGACCCAGTGGAGGCCCCGAATTTAATCTGCGGTGCTTTAAAATTATTATAATCTGCTAGAGGAAGAGCTGCTGGATTTTAAATAGCCTTAAAAAAAAAAATTCCAATACTGCATTGCCAAGAAACTAAAAGAAACGGTAGAACCTTGCAAAAGGAGCCCCCCCTCGGAACTGGCTCTTTTTACTGGTGTGAGGCGGCGTCTGGCCAGCAGAGGGCGCTGAACCGAACTGTAAGCCCCACGTCCGTCCTCAGAGCTAAACAGTCAGCGATGTGCAGACAAGAGAGAGAAAACCAAAGAGGACCATCGGGCAGCTTCTGGCAATAACAGAACCAGGGCCGCCCGGTGGAATCTGCTTTGATGAAACTGGAAAGAAACAGTTTCCAACTCTTTTTCTCACCTTGGAACTACCATGTGGGAAGAATCCCTGAGTATAAAATTCACCCAGAAAGAGAAGGGAATTGTTAAATGATTCCAAAGAAAGAAGAAATAGTTTATGTGAAATGATGCTCAGGGCCTGGCAGTTAATCTCACTTGACTGAGATCACTAGTGTCTTTCATGCTGTTTTAGGTTGCTTTCCTCCCTAACCTGGGACAAGGTAGACACACCCCTGTTTCTGATAAGTGTTCATTTTCCACACCCCAGACATTTGTAGCAACTCTACTCAACTATAATTTATCTTTGTTCTGCACCAGCTTCATTTTTCAGCTCAATTGTTCAGAATGTTTGGTTCTGAAATGAACCTTAAGAGGATAAGTGATCTTCAGTTATTAATATAACGATGCCAAAATGTTCTAGAAAAATAATGCAAAATTAAGTATCCAATATATATGTATAAAGAACTGCAAAGGAATGACTTTCTAGAAGTCTGACCATGGGAATTCCCTGGTGGTCCAGTGGTAAAGAATCCTCCTGCCAATACAGGGGACATGGGTTCAATCCCTAGTCGGGGAAGATTCCACGAGAGAGGCAATTAAGCACGTGCACCTCAACTACTGACCCCGACTCTAGAGCCCATGCACCATGATTAGAGAGTAGCCCCTGTCACAGGTAGAGAAAACCCAAGTGCAGCAATGAAGACCCAGCACAGTGAGTAAATAAATAAATACATGTTTAAAATAAATAAAAATTAAATGCTGAGCATGGAATACACAGCTCTATAAACCCTTCTCTGATGGATCTTTCTGCCCAACTTCCAAGTTCCTTTATCTCAAACCACCTTGACTTTTATGCATCTGGATGGGGCTTCCCTGGTGGCTCAGAGGGTAAAGCGTCTGCCTGCAATGTGGGAGACCTGGGTTCGATCCCCAGGTCAGGAAGATCCCCTGGAGAAGGAAATGTCAACCCACTCCAGTACTCTTGCCTGGAAATTTCCATGGATGGAAGAGCCTGGTAGGCTATGGTCCATGGGTTTGCCAAGAGTCATATGCGACTGAGCAACTTCACTTCACCTTATGCACATATGATACCTCCTTGGCTTGTAATCCCATTGGATTTCTGTTCATACTTCAAGACACACACAACACTCACCTTTTAGCTCTGAAAGCTTCCCTCCTTCCTGTAAGAGCTCCTTTTCAATGATTGCATATTTTTCTGTGCATATTTATCCTTGTGTTTTTCACACTGCTTTGTAAATGCTATGGATACTATGGATATATTTTCTTTACTATACATGTGTCAATCCTTATAACAAATTATGATACATAATAAAAATACATAATAAAAAGGCAAATGGATATAAAGATACAGGTCTTTACTTCCAGACTTTAAGATGCCTGAGAGTAACATTATTATACTTCTAATTTTTTATACACTCAGTCTCTAGGACAGTCTTCTGTGACACGGTAGGTGTTTGCTACATGTCACCTAAATGAATCACTTGAGTGAATAAGCAGAGGTCGGTCTAGGTCTAGTTTTATTTTATATAAGAAAATAAAAGAACTAGCAGGGTAAGTCACTTGTCAAAAGTCACACAATTAATTATCAAATATATTTGGCATAATTCCAAGTCACCATCATTTCTAAAGGTAGACATTTTTCAGATAATTTCTGTTCTTTAGAGCTGAGTAATCTGCAAGAACCCACATGGTGGCATGTGTGGGGATGAGGGAATGGAGAACACTTAAAGGCAGCTATGAGTGGGCGATACACAGAACAGTCAATGTAGCTTCAAGTTCATCTGGGAGGTGCAGTGCAATTTAAAAGTACAGCTAGGAAAAGCACTCAGGTAAGTTAAAAGCTTAAGATTATAGGGTTAATGAGTCTTGTCTCTGCACCCTCCACTTCTGAGTCCTAGGGAGCTTCAGATGAAAAGACTCAAATGCAATCTGGGGTATTATTTCCAAAAGTGAAAGCTCCCAAACATTTTCCAGGTGAGGACATGGGCTATCCTATTGGGCTCATGACTATGCACTCAAGTCCAGGCTCAAACCTTTTCTAGGGACCAAGAGCAGAGGTTCCTGCTCTAAGACAGGGTCATGACACTGTCAAAGACCTTGATGGCAATGTGAAGGAAAAGGGCTGGTAGAGAGAGAAAAGCAGAGAAGCAGGAAACATGATTCCAGGAGCAGGTTCCACACTGCCTTGCCTCTGTGTCAAAGAAGCCAAGGGGGCTTGAGGGATTAGCGAGCCTGACAGCCATCCGGTCTCAAGGAAACAGCAAGCCATATGTGCTGTCAGATCTTCCTGTAACCCAAAAGAAGCAAATAACCCAGATATCTGCGTGGCTTCTTTCGATTTTTTTTTTTTAAGTCTATAACTATTTCTCTGTGTGGAGCAACCCAGAATGAAACCTTCCTGCAGGACAAATCTGTGCTGTGAACCACATGTCTGACTCCTACCTTAAATGCACAAGCTCATGGAGCCATCCATTGGCTATTGGAGCTTGGAGAAGAAAATCCCCACCCCAAGCAACTTGAGGGTGGGTGGTAGATGTTAGTGGAGGAAGGTAGATATATTTTCACTTGAACAGTTTAGAAATTCATAGAATTTCTTCTACATCCTGTCCAAAAATAACCTCTGCCTCAGGACAGCAAGCCAAATCATAAGTTCTGGATTACCAGGATGCTCCCAGTTTAAAATATCCTTATTATAGTGAAATCATATAACAAATACTGTGTCCTGATTTGAGGGCTGGGAGATATGGTGACAGTAGTCATTGCTCTGTTGCTACGAAAGTGACACCAAGTCACACATGAATAGCACATGCATTCTGTGGGATCTTAACTCCCTAATCGGGAATCAAACCCGAACCCCCTGCATTGGAAGGTGAAGTCTTAACCACTGGACTCCCAAGGAAGTACCTACAATGTCGTGTTAACCAATGACTGTTGTGTGGCAAAGTGATTCAGTTATAAAGACATATACATTCTTTTTGTTAATATTCTTTTCCATTATGGTTTAGCATAGGCTATTGAATATAGTTCTCTGTGCTATATGGTAGGACTTTGTTGTTCAGAAACTGTGAGGTAATAAATGTTTTGCTAAGCCAAAAAAAGCAGATACTTTTCTTCCTCAATTCTGCCAGGAGATCGTGGCCACCTTCCTCCTCTTTGGGCTTCCATGGTGAGAGAGTTTTCCGTATGGGGTGAATGGCCAGGGATTAGGCCAAGTCTCATAATGTAGATGACTGCTGGGTTGTCCCTGTGAGAGGCTCTGCTCTCTGGGAGGGAAGCCCTCTCTTGTCCCCAGCAGATGCTGAGATGGTGGTGGCCAGCAGTGGTACCCAAGCTGAGCAGTCTCCATGCAAAGGCCGCCTGCCTATAGGGATATCTTCAGACAATGACGCTCCCCTCTATCCCTGCAGCATCTGGGCATCCAGTCTGTGTTCCCCCAACTCGTCCTTTCCTATTGGACTCCTCTGAACCCCATTGTCATCTTTCCTTCTGTCTCATCTTACCCCCATCCCTTTGCTTTTGCTCTTGGGGAAGATGGAGAAGAAATTGTTTTTTCTCTTAAATGATACTAGACATTTCCATTAGAGAAGGGAATTGCTGTGTTCTCAGCATGTCTGACTCTTTGCAATCCTGTGGACCGTAGCCCGCGAGGCTCCTCTGTCCATGGGATTCTCCAGGCAAGAATACTGGAGTGGGTTGTCATTTCCTCCTCCAGGGGATTTTCCTGACCCAGGGATTGAACCCACATCTCTTGTGTCTCCTACATTGGCAGGAAGACTCTCTATCACTGCTATCCCTGGGAAGCCCCAGGGAAGGTTTGCACTCAAAGGTAATGTTTCTGCTCTCCAGGCATTAGTATCATCTGTGCCACCATTCAGGCATTTGGGAACATGGAAATTCAGAGATTCATAGACTATTCCCTGTTATCGCCCCTGTCACACCCATCCCTGAGGCAAATCCAAACCTGAATATCTGCTTAGCATGAAAATTCTGTGGCTGAAATTCTGTGAACCCATGGACCCCAGGAGCTGTCGGCAAGTTTTTAATTGCCTCTCACCAAGCGCTGCATGCGCCATGCAAACCGAACAGTCCCAAGGCCCCCAGCAGCCAGCTCTGCAAATCTCCAAACAAGGCTTTGATCGGTCTGATCTCTGAATGTCCAGAAAGAAGCCTTGTTAAGATCAAGCAGGAGGTAAGAAGTGGGTGGGATGGGGTCAGCCATGAGCCGGCCCAAGCACAGGGCCTCTGCAGGCACAGTCAACGAGGGCGACTGTCTTCCCATCCCAACCAGCACCCTTCTGATGGAAAGGCCTGTCTAAACCCCACCTTTTTTCCTAAGCTGCTTTATTCCTGCAGCTTCACGCAGTGTTGGGAGAAAAGCCACTGCTATGTAAAGAAAGCAGCAAGTTGGAAGGAAAGAGAGAGAGGAACAGTTAACTGTGACGACATATTAAAGGTTTCTCTGAGCACTGGCAATGCCCTGCATCATCCCCTTGGTCCTTCTCAGAGCCTCAATTCTCCCACCCCACCCAAGTACAAAGAACTGTGTTCAGGAAAGAGGCTGGAGGGTTACCAGTGTGAATTTCAACCTGCTATCGGAGGGATAAAGAGGCTCTATGATCTCTCAAAAGAATTCTGTTGCTTGCTGGAGAATCTGACCATCAGAAGGGTATGCTTTGAGACAAGCTGTCCATCTCCATGGCTCCTTGTTAGAATGCAGACCACTGTGGGTCAGGCTCATTCACCCAGCTGAACCATATGTGTGTGTGTGTGTGTATACACACAGGCTTCCCGGTGGCACTAGTGGTAAAGAACCCCCTTGCCGACGCAGAAGAGTAAGAGATGTGGGTTAGATCCCTGGGTTGGGAAGATCCCCTGGAGAAGGAAATGGCTGCCCACTCCAGTGTTCTTGCCTAGAGAATCCCATGGACAGAGGAGCCTGGTGGGCTACAGTCCATAGGGTTACAGTTCATAGGGTTGCAGAGTCAGACAAGACTGAGTGAATAACACTTTCACTTTTCTCATGTATGCTCAGTTCACTTGCTCAGTCATGTCCAACTCTTTGCAACCCCATGGACTGCAACACCCCAGGCTTTCCTGATCACCAACTCCTGGAGACTGCTCAAACTCATGTCCATTGAATCAGTGATGCCATACAACCATCTCATCCTCTGTTGTCCCCTTCTTCTGTCTTCAATCTTTCCCAGCATCAGGGTCTTTTCCAATGAGTCAGGTCTCCGCATCAGGTGGCTGAAGTTTTGGAGTTTCAGCATCAGTGCTTCCAATGAATATTCAGGACTGATTTCCTTTAAGATGGACTGGTTTGATCTCCTTGCTGTCCAAGGGACTCTCAAGAGTCTTCTCCAACACCACAGTTCAAAAGCATCAGTTCTCCAGTGCTCAGCTTTCCTTGTAGTTCAACTCTCACATCTAACATACTACTGGAAAAACCATAGCTTTGATGAGATGGACCTTTTTTGGCTAAGTAATGTCTCTGCTTTTAAATATGCTCTCTAAGTTGGTCGTAGCTTTTCTTCCAAGGACCAAGCATCTTTTAATGGCTGCCATCACCATCTGCAGTGACTTTGGAGCTCAAGAAAATAAAGTCTGTCACTATTTCCCCATCTAGTTGCCATGAAGTGATGGGACTGGATGCCATGATCTTAGTTTTCTGAGTGTTGAGTTATAAGTCAACTTTTTTGCTTTCCTCCTTCACTTTCATCAAGAGGCTCTTTAGTTCCTCTTCACTTTCTGCCATAAGGGTGGTGTCATCTGGGTATCTGAATTTATTGATGTTACTCCCGGCAATCTTGATTCCAGCTTGTGCTTCATCCAACCCAGTGTTTCTCATGATGTACTCTGTATATAAGTTAAATAAGCAAGGTGATAATATACAGCCTTGATTTACTTCTTTCCTGACTTGGAACCAATCTGTTGTTCCATGTTTGGTTCTAACTGTTGCTTCTTGACCTGCATACAGGTTTCTCAGGAGGCAGGTCAGGTGGTCTGGTATTCCCATCTCTTTAAGAATTTTCCACAGTTGGTTGTGATCCGCACAATAAAAGGCTTTGGCATAGTCAATAAAGAAGAAGTAGATGTTTTCCTGGAAATTTCTTGCTGTTTCAATAATCCAACAGATGTTGGCAATTTGATCTCTGGTTCCTCTGCCTTTTCTAAATCCAGCTTGAACATCTGCAAGTTCTTGGTTCACATACTTTTGAACTCTGGCTTGGAGAATTTTGAGCATTACTTTACTAGATGAGTACAATTGTGCAGTAGTTTGAATATCCTTTGGCATTGCCTTTCTTTGTGACTGGAATGAAAACTGACCTTTTCCAGTCCTGTGGCCACTGTGAGGTTTCCAAATTTGCTGGCATATTGAGTGCAGCACTTTCACAGCATCATCTTTTAGGATTTAAAATAGCTCAACTGGAATTCCATTACCTCCACTAGCTTTGTTCATAGTGATTTTTCCTAAGGCCCACTTGACTTCACATTCCAGGATGTCTGGCTCTAGGTGAGTGATCACGCCATTGTGGTTATCTAGGTCATGAAGATCTTTTTTGTACAATTCTATGTATTCTCTCTACTTCTTTTTAATATCTTCTGCTTCTGTTAGGTCCATACCATTTGTGTCCTTTATTGCGCCCATCTTTTCATGAAGTTCCCTTGGTATCTTAAATTTTCTTGAGGAGATTTCTAGTCTTTCCCATTCTATCATTTTCCTCTATTTCTTTGCACTGATCACTGAGGAAGGCTTTCTTATCTCTCCTTGCTATTTTCTGGAACTCTGCATTCAAATGGGTATATCTTTCCTTTACTCCTTTGCCTCTTATATATCAATGTATATGTATGCACATACATGCATACAATATAGGTCCACATATGTAACTGCATGTGTATACATGAGTTAAGAAAAGTGTGAAAGTTGCTCAGTTGTGTCTGACTCTTTGTTACCCCATGAACTATACTGTCCATGGAATTCTCCAGGCTGGAATACTGGAGTGGGTAGCCATTCCATTCCCCAGGGTATCTTTCCAACCCAGGGATCGAACCCAGGTCTCCTGCATTGCAGATGAATTCTTTACCAGCTGAGCCACAAGGGAAGCCCAAGAATACTGGAATGGGTTTCCTTTTCCTTCTCCAAAGGATCTTCCTAACCCAGGAATTGAACCATAGTCTCCTGCATTGCAGGCAGATTCTTTACCACCTGAGTTATTAAGGAAGCCAGTGAGCTAAAAAATACAAACAAAAAAGACAACATTGCTTTTGCCTTCCAGAAGCTTATAATCTAACAAAGCTTACAACCTAAAGGCAAAGTGCATTCCATAAATAATACGCATTTGCATAGATACATTAGATATTATACTTTAAGATTTTGTTCGTAGCATGGTGAATAGGGGTCTGGGCTTACAGTCAAAAGCTTTATGTCTGGATTCCAACTTTTCCATTTACTGTTAGCTGTGAAAACTTGGACAGCACACTGTACATCTTAGAAGAGTCCCTGGCAGAGAATATACAGTTAATAAATGTTCATTATTTTTATTTTTAGTGTTATTATTATTATCATTATTAGCAACATTGTTATTAGTATTAGTGAAGGCATTTGTACCTACTCTACATAGCTCTGTAGCTCCCCATGGTATTCTATCAACACTATCCTGTCCCAATATTTACTGATTTACATGGCTATCACAGATGAACAGTTTTCTAAATGGATTCTGTTCTTGCAGTCTGTTTAGATTCTAATCTATGTTGCATACTGCTTCCAAAGTATCTTTCTAAAATAGAAATCCATTTGCCTTGTCAATCACCCCTTGAAAACCTTTAAAATCCCCTTTACTTACAGAATAAATTCTAACCTTAGTGGGGGCTCTTGATAGAACGTTATTTTGTTTTCAAGTGGGAAGAGAAGGAATAGAGATAAGATGGCTCATAAGATGGTTTCTCTGGCGGCTCAGACAGTAAAGTGTCTGTCTAAATGCAGAAGACCTGTGTTCAGTCCCTGGGTTGGGAAGATCTCCTGGAGAAGGAAATGGCAACCCACTCCAGTATTCTTGCCTGGAAAGTCCCATGGATGGAGGAGCCTGGTCGGCTACAGTCTATGGGGTTGCAAAGAGTTGGACACGACTGAGTGACTTTACTCACTATACCTAAGCTTCGGTTTATACTTGGTAACTTCGAACTTTTAAAAATTATTACTATTAATTGTTCTTGTTGTTTAGTCGCTAAGTTGTGTCTGGCTCTTTCAGACCCACTGACTGAAGCCTGCCAGGCTCCACTGTTCATGGAATTCTCCAGGTAAGAATATGGAGTGGGTAGCCATTTCCCTCTCCAGGGAATCTTCCCAATCCAGGGATCGAACCCACATCTCCTGCATTGGCAAGCAGATTCTTTACTGCTGAGCCACCAGGGAAGCCCCTTTTTTCTTTTTAATACTCTGGAATAAAAGAAGACCGTGACCTAAATATTGCCAAGAATGTTTTCACTCATTCATTCAATGGTTATTTCTCAAGCACTCAACTATGTGCTCTATAATGGGGATCCAGGAATGAAAAGACAGATGATGCCCTGTCTTTAAGGAGTGTAGCTTCTATTGGGAAAGAGAGACATAAACAGACAAATGAATAGATAAGGTGACAGCAAATCATCTCAAACTCCAGGCTAAGGGCTCAGAAAGCTTCTGAAGGCCAAGATCCAGGCATTGGTCCAAGTGGATAAGTGATAAAATCTATTTGTCATATTTCACCATTGTTTGTATTCTTTCTCTTCTACAGAATCAGTTGACAAGTGCTTGAGCCAATTCTCATTCTCTGAAGCGTAGCTGTCCATTGTTAAATGTACGTATGCGCCTTCCTCCGTGTGTCTGTGTGTGTGTGTGTCCTGCTGGAAACGTGTGAATTTCCAGCATAAATCAGTACTGTGTGGGGCCTGAGAGCAGGGACTTTAAGGAGATACCTTGTTCCTGGCTTCCTAAACTAGACACATCACTCTCCTCTCCTTCCACATGCCCTGAAGTCTCTGCCTCTGGCCATAGTTTCTTAAAGCTGCCCTTCATTCATCTATTTTGTTCACTCTTTCCAGGCTTCAACAAGGCCTTTAGAATGTCAGAAACATCCAACAATCCTGCCTGCGGTACTCTGGCTGGTGGAGTCAGGAATGCATCTTGCCAACATAAACACAGCATCTATTATGACTTGGAAAAACCCTGGGGATCTGCATGGCTTGCTGTTGTTGTTTAGTTGCTAAACTGTTTCTCTTGTGACCCCATGACCTGTAGCAGGCCAGGCTCCTCTATCCATGGGATTTCCCAGGCAAGAATACTGGAGTGGGGTGCCATTTCCTCCTCAAGGGAATCTTCCCAACCCAGGGATCGAACCTGCATCTCCTGCATTGGCAGGCGGATTCTATACCACTGAGCCACCTGGGAAGCCCCATCTACATGACTGCATGTTTACAAATTCTTCCCTCCAGTCTTCTGCCCCACTGCGCCCAGCCATTGTCTGTGGCTGCGTGAGTCTATAGGGCTGAACTTCCACAGAGAAAGTTCTGTGACTGGAATCCTTGTAGGCACATCTACTGATGGGATGCCACCTGGGTTTTCCCAAACAGCCTCCTCCCTCAGGCCTGGGCACAGCCCTGCCTCATTCCCCCATTTCTCAGCGCCTTGTTGGAGGACTGCAATTAATGAACCATCAGCTAAGATAATGTTGCCAGGATCTGGGTGTTGCTTACCACCTGAATTCTCAAAGCTCATCCTCAGCTAATTGATTGAAATATTTTTTCTGCCCAACATTTTGCACATATCATGAATTTTAGCTTTCAAAATATCCCTACGAAATCACTGTTAACTCTTTACAATTTACAGATGGAGATACTGAGGCTCAACATAGCTTAATAATTCAGGCTAAGTGCCCCAGCCAGTAATGTTGAAAGGAGTGTGTTCCATTATCCATAGTGTGATGCTTTAGCTCTTGGAAACCGTGCATCCCAGGGTCACAGGACAGGCTGTTCTTCAGTGTGCCTGGGTTTGGATTCCTCTGCTGCCACTTTCCAGGGATATGAATTTGGGTTAAATCCACTTCTAATCTTGGCTTTCCCACCTAAAACAAAGAAACGATACTTGATTCATAAACTTCAGTCAAGGATTATATGAGCTATTTCAGGTAAAACAGCGCAGTGATAGGAATATGCTATGGAGCACACACAGCATACATTTTGGCTATTAATTAGCAGTGCCATTGTTATTGTTATTATTGCCATCTGAATTCCTTGGGCTATACTTTACCTGACAAATTACAGTGCTTAATATCAGTACTCAAGTCATGTAGCAAATTACTTTAACAAATTCTCCTTATCCATGAGGAACATATTCCAAGTGGATGCCTGAAACCACAGATAGTATCAAACTTCCTCTTTCTCTCTCTCTATATGTGTGTGTGTGTAGATAGATACTACATATATATATGTGTGTGTGTGTGTGTGTGTGTGTGTGAGTGTGTGTGTGTGTGTGTGCACCATGTGTTTTTTCTAATAATTATATTCTTACAATAAAGTTTAATTCACAAGTTAGGCACAGTAAAAGACTAACAACAACAATAATAAAATAGAACAAATTATAAAGATCCCCTGCAGTAGAAGTTATGTAAACATGATCTCGCACTAGCTCAAAATATACTATTATATAAATTTAATGCCTCCTCCATTTTAACTAAGCGCTTATCACTTGCTGCGGACCTAACTTTTGCTTAAAGTTCAACAGCAAAACGAGCTTATGTGTTTTTTCCTTCTTCCCAATTTCAGAGATTGAAGATTTGTCTTTACCCCAGATCTTAGCAACCTCAGCATACATTTTTTTTCTTTCCTTGTTGAGAGCTTTCACTCTTTCACTTAAAGGAAGCACTTTTATGGCTTTTCTTTGGCATATCAGAATTGCCAGCATCACTACTCTTACACTTTGGGGGCATTATGCAGTAAAATAACACATGCACTGCTACACTGAAAAAGTCTATCTGACCATGGGCATGGTGACTAGGTGACTTAACGAGGCATGTACCAGACTGAAGGATGTCCCTCTGGAGATGGAGCAGGGTCAGCCTGGGAGTTCATCACACTAGACAGAACAACATGCAATTTAACACTTATGAATTCTTTACTTTTGAAATTTTCCATTTAATATTTGCAGACTGAGATTGATGGTGGGTAACTAAAACTGTGTATAAAAGGAGGCTACTGTAGACGTCTTTTACATTAAGTTCCCCTGAGCCAGCTTGAATGGAAACTCCAGCAAGTCTCACTAAGTTTAATGGAAGCAACTGCTAGGCTTGGTGTTTGCACATTAACAGCATCCATAGATCCAGAGAAGATGTGCATATCACTCACCTAGACGTCACTGACGACTCTTACTTAGGAAACCCTATCCTCTGTCCCAAGCATTGTCCCACCCTCATTTTTCTGACCTGTTGCTAATATCTCCCTGAAACAGATCACATCTTATCAATTCCCTAATTTAAAAATTAATATTCCCCCATGCCTAAAAGCTAAGCAATGCCAAATTCCATATCTTGTCATTTAAAGTTTCAAAAAACATTACTAATCTAACTTTCTAATTTTTGTCTCACTGCTACAGTCATCCACACTATAAATCCATGATTAACTCCTTTGTGAAAGTGGTGGAACCTCCCATGTGGTCCTTTTCTGAAGCTGTCTTTCTCTCAATGCCTTCACTTACATTCCTCCTTGTCTACCTAAGCCCTCGTCATCATCCCTTTAAGATTCAAATGAAATTTAAAGTCTTCCAAAAGCTTAGCTGGTCCTCCTTCCCAGATGTAATTAATGAAGACAGCAGCGAAAGGACACAGCATGTGGAGTTTAAATCCCGTTCCAGCTCAGCGCAGGCACAGACATTAACTGAATACAACGGAGTTGCTCCAGGCTACAGAGTATTGCAAACTAGCAAATAATCTCTGTTGCTTTTCCAACTCCTTCCAGGTATTCCCATGGTGTAAAATGTAAAATAAACCAGACTTATATTAGACCCAAGAATTGCAAAGCATTATACTTGATTGAGGAGAAGGCAATGGCAACCCTCTCCAGTATGCTTGCCTGGAAAATCCCATGGACAGAGGAGCCTGGTAGGCTGACAGTCCATGGGGTCGCCAAGAGTCGGACACGACTGAGAGACTTCACTTTCACTTTTCACTTTCATGCATTGGAGAAGGAAATGGCAACCCACTCCAGTATTCTTGTCTGGAGAATCCCAGGGACGGGGGAGCCTGGTGGGCTGCCGTCTATGGGGTCACACAGAGTCGGACACGACTGAAGCGACTTAGCAGCAGCAGCAGCATACTTGATTGAAGAAGAACATTTGATGAAATGTGTTTTCTTTTATAATATAGGAAGATATAAGCCGTGCCATAAAAGCACTGGACTAATTATTTTTGATACGATATGACACAGGTATGTGAAATGTTGTATTATATTGGCAACCTACATCTCTTAAGTCCAGGACTGAATGCAATTCTGTCCTGCGAAATTCTGAGAAAGACATTCCAACTGGTGTAAGTAGATCTCTCCAATAAAAGAATGCCACTGTGTGGCATTTGCTGTCTGCATCAGTCACATTACACTGATCATGATCTTTTCATACTGCCGTTGTTTTGCTCACGCCTCATCTTATGCACTTGATTTTCCATTCCTGGAAGTCAAGGCCCACATCTGACTTCTTGCCATCAAGCGTCTCAGAGCCCATTACAAAGGCCTGCACGTATTAGTCACAGAGGTAAACTGTTTTGAGTGACAAGTGCAAGTTGAAAGAATGTATGATGGGCTTTGGAGCCAGCCTATCTTGGGTTTGGTTTGCCTGTTATCTCTGCTGGTAAACAACTGTGTAGCCCTAAAATACCCACTTTATAGAATTCTTGTGAATAAGTAGGATGAGATTTGTAAATATAATTTTAGTATCCTCTACACAGTAGGTGATCCTAACCCTAATCAATGTAATGTGCTCTCAGTTGCTCAGTCATGTCTGACTCTTGGGACCCCATGGATTGCAGCCCACCAGACTCCTCTGTTCATGGAATTTTTCAGGCAAGAATACTGTAGTGGGTTGTCCCTTCCTACTCCAGAGGATCTTCCCAACCCAGGGGTGAAACCTGCATCTCTTATGTCTCCTGCATTGGCAGGCAGATTCTTTAACACTAGCGCCACCTGGGAAGCCCTATATTTTATATACAGGTGGTAAATGATACACATACAACGAGTGCATCCCAATTTTTAAATTTCTTGCTATAGTTATTGTGGCCTATCACCTTTTTGATGTGTACTTAAAATATCAAACTTTATTTTTCATTTAAAGTGACATTGTGTTTCACTAAAATGACTCTTAAAAAAGTTCCCTAAAACCTAAATCTTAAGTATGGTGAAGCAAAGAACAGGGAAAGAAAAGAGAGAAACAATATCTTTATTGGAGAAGGAAGAGAGAGAGAGATAAAATCCTTATTATAGAAAAGAGAATCACCTTAATAATTATATCAAGGTTACAATTTCTTATATGTAACCCCTTATTTTATAAACTATTTGAAATCATTAACCCCAAGCCCAGTAATCGTGTGGGAATTTAACATTAAAAAACCAAGCAGTCTATTTTCCTAGCAATAAAGATTATTAAGATTATTACTTGAAGTCTGCCATGCTTTACACTGTCTCACTTGAAAAAAAATAGACCTATTAGTAGAAGGCACAATCTAGACTTTATATTAGAAATATAGTATCTCATTTATAATTCATCTTCCCAGATCAACATACATTTATGTCTCTTTCCAATAGCTTTATTGTAATTATATGTGACAACACTTTTAACATATCATTGACTTTCCTATCCACTGTCTTCTGAAACACCTCCCTTTCAATTTTTAAATGTTCCAGTCTTCAAAAAAGTGTCATGCTTTGTCAGGATAATGTTTGGGCTTTTCTAGGTCAGGACTAGAAAAGAAGGAGAAATATAGCAGGGATCTCCTTGGTTGTCCAGTGGTTAGGACTTCACGCTTCCAATGCGAAGGGCAAGGTTTCCAGCCCTGGTTGGGGAGCTCTGATCCTTCATGCTGCATGGCTCTGGCCAAAAAGTAAAAAAATAAAAAAAAATTTTAAGATAAATTAACTAACTGAAAAAATACAAGCCGTTAAAAAAAAGAAAAAGAAAAAACCCTGCAGCTTTGAAAGGAGTAAACACAACTTAAATTTAACACTAAAAAGTGAGTGGTTCCAGTGTTAATTAATAGGATAGCCAGAAATGTAGAATTCCAAGACATTTTCTGCAGGGCTGGATATTTAATTTGCAGGTAAATAAAAACACAAGGTCTCTGGTTCATAAATTATTTAGAATTTCAAGATGGCAACAACAAAGCATTAAATCAGACAAAGTTCCAGAAACATGGAGCCAGCTCTGGTTTTCTGATTCCACCGTCCAAGCCATATCCTGTGGACTTAACTTCCCCAAGGAAAAGGATATTTAATGATGGCATTTCGGATCTTTTCTTTAAATAGCCTTAATTTTGTTAGTGATTCTATCTGCATCCTTAAGTTGGGAGAAGCAGGTTTTGGCAAAATGGTAGGCTGAGAAGAATTGAACTGGCTCCTACCAGCCAGGAAAAAAAAAAACAAAACAGGCTTCTGAAGTAATGACATTTACTTGAGCTTTGATGGAACAGCCCCTTAAACAAATTTTTTTCTTCTGGGAAAAACAAAGTTAAAAGAATAAAACAGAAAACAGTACGAGAAAGGAAAAAGGCAACTCCCCTGTAACAAGAAAGATCCACCACTTTACACTCTGCAGAACAAAACAGATGCTCATGGCGGCCTCAGCTGGAGGCTAAAATCGCAAGAAGATTTTATTGCACAAACTCATTGCCGTTTGACAGCCATCACATCTGATGAGACGGGCTTTAAGGATGCGATGGGTTATTGCGTAAGTATTATCTTTAATGTATAGTAGTGCTGTATTGAGTGGAGCCATCCAGGTTGATAGAATATGGTACCAATACCATACATTCTCTGTATTGTATTTATTCATTTATTTTATAGAATACCTTCCTTGGGTTGCTTTTGCTGTGACATCTAGAAGCTCTTACAAAATTTAAGGGACACATATATTATCAATAGCTGCCTACAACTATTGGCACTAAAACTCTAGTTACTGCTATACCACAGGACTTTTTTTTTTAACTAGATTTATCAGAAGGTGGGTTAGTCACTGAATCATTTCCTCCTGGCCTCCAGCTCCCAGTGTATCCCAAGGTTGAGAGCCCAGCCAGCCCAAGAAGTCCAAAGGAGCCATTAGGGCATAAATCTTAATACAGAAAGCATTACTAAAATCAATAGAATTCAGCAGGTGATATCATATATCAAAGAATGCAGAAAATAGGGAAGAAGTAGCGGTCACCCTCTGTGACTTTACAGCATAGTTCATTCACCAGTCACTCAAGCTAGTCTGGGAGCCAGAAAATGTTCTTGCCTTATTCCTGGAGTGACCATATATTACGGGTTTTCTGGGACAGTCTCAATTTCAAATATTCTGGCCTGTTGTCCCCATAAGTGTATTTGGTCTTGTCAAAGTCCATGTCCTGATTTTTTTTCATGAAGAAAATATGTTCTCTGTGATTGCTTCTCATCATATCCATAGTGGAATTGGGCTGCAGAAACTTATGAGAGTTTTTTAAACTTGGCTGGACCTCAAAACTTCTTATCTGAAAAATATTGGGAAAATGAAGGGACTTTCTAGGGCTCATTATATTCCATTTTTAAAGCACTAGAACAGGTTTTAAAGAATATCTTATTTGGAACCACAGTATGTAATATCAATGGAAGTGGAGATGGTCTGGTTGAAGTGGGTGACTCACTCGGCCGCACAACTGAGAAGTGTCCTCTAAAGCTTTGCCTTTGGGACCTCAGCCTCTGAAGCATGTACTTTGAAAATCCTTGGACTGATGCTCTCTAAATCCCCTTCTAACTCTAATAAAGGCAGCAGAACCCTGAAAGTGTACTGTGCTCAAAGGTGGTGGGTAGTTGGGCAGAAGAGAAGCTGAAGGGAATATGAAGGTGAGCAAGCAAAGCTTTTGTGCATATTTACAGATGATCACAGATGTAACAAGTGTTACTGGTCTGTTGTCCAGTGCACTGGGTCGCTAGGGAAGTGACTTGTGATTTTCTTGGAGGCAAAATGGATGTCTTTGTGCAGGCGAATGGGAAGTTGTTTTCATTTGGGCATGAGAAGATCTGAATTCTGGGCTTGGTTCTGCCACAAACTGGTTTGGCAAGTCATTTGATCTTCTTTTGGAGAAGGCATGGCAACTCACTTCAGCATTCTTGCCTGGAGAATTCCATGGAGAGAGGAGCCTGGCAGGCTACAGTCCATGGAATTGCAAAAAGCAGGACCTGACTGATTAACTATCACTCACGCACTTGATCTTCTTTGGAGGTCCATTTCTAAAACTGTTCATTTGTAACATGTGATAAGAAAAATCTCTTCCATCTTCAGTAAATTCAATGATTACACAAAGAGATGTAAAACAGTGTATTAGGAATTCACCCCCATCTCTAAATCTAAGGAGGGAGAATTAACAGTATGCATATTTCTTTTTTCTTGTTTTCACCCCACTCTAACTCATAGCTCTATTCTATTATGTTGTACATTCTGGTTGCCTTGCCTGAGGTTCAAGAGATATAAACAGCAATTTCACAAGGAAGACAAGGCAATTCTCACATACGTGGTAGAAAGGCAAAGAGAAAAGAGTGCAGGGTTTGGAATCAGATGAACTTGGCCTCCCATTTCTGAGAGACCCTGGAAGAGGGCTGATGATTTCTAAGGATTCTCCGTAACTGAAGTGTTCGCATCTAAAGAGAAGGATAACTTAGCGATAGAAAGGCAAACTTCAAAACAGATTCAGGATCATTACCGTGTTCACACAGTAGTGGGAAAGCCTTAGATATTCCAACTTTGTCACTTGCCATATTGTCACTTTCTATAGTCAACGGTGGGCTTCCATGGAGCCTCAGCAGTAAAGAATCCTCCTGTGAATTCAGGAGACACAGGTTTGATCCTTGGGTCAGGAAGATCCCCTGGAGGAGGAAATGGCAACCCTCTCCAGTACTGTTGCTTGGAAAATACCATGGACAGATGAGTCTGGCAGGCTGTAGTCCATGGAGTCAAAAAGAGTCAAACAGGACTGAGTGATTAAACAACAAAAACAACATAGTCAATGGCCGCTGACACTGGACCATTAGCATATCTAAGGCTCAGGCAGAATTCACACCAGTTCCGTAGTCTTGGATTTCCTCATTCTAATTCCCATTCTTTTCAGTTTTATCAAGTGGATACACTTTTGCCAAATATTATTAAATAGTAGACTCTGGTGTTTTCAACAAACTGAATCCTCAGGCAATTCCTGTTCTTGCTAGTGAATGGCAGAGTCTAAAAAACAAGCGTGGAAACTCAGAAGCTGAATATGTGACTGAAAGATATTTTCCCTCAAGGCCATCTGCTAACACGATGTGCTTTAGGATCATTCACAAAATCCGTTGTGCTTAAGTGTGAAGGTTTATGCATGGAACACACAGGGTTCATAGAAGAGTGGTGATTTTAAAAGGTTCCCCCAAATATCCATGGACCCCCGTGACTTCTTAGCACATCTCTGTGGTTGCACAACTAGAGGAGACCTAAAACAAGAGTCTCAAACACTAATGTGTGTCTGGATCACTTGGGGAACATTGATAAAACAGAGAGTAGAACTTGGTAGGTCTGGGGATGGATCAAGATGATGTATTTCTAACAAGCTCTGGGTGATCCTGATGTGGTTGCTCTATAAACCACTCTTGGAGGAGCCAAGTCCCAAGAGCCTGCTAATCTTATGTTTCAGAGGAGGTGCAACTAACTACTAGTTTTATAAATTATTTTGACAAGT
Organism: Muntiacus reevesi; assembly: GCF_963930625.1. Lineage (NCBI taxonomy): Eukaryota > Metazoa > Chordata > Mammalia > Artiodactyla > Cervidae > Muntiacus > Muntiacus reevesi. The sequence continues at coordinate 29,877,804 of NC_089253.1, read as the reverse complement.
GCGCTCTATAGCCAGACTCTCTAGGTTCAAATCCACGCTCTTTCTCTTGCCATCAGTGTGAAACTATTAGTGCTCAGTAGTGTCCAACTCTGTGTGACCCCATGGACTGTATCCCACCAGTCTCTTCTGTTCATGGAATTCTCCAGGCTAGAATACTGGCGTGGGTAGCCATTCCCTTCTCTAGGGGATCTTCCTGACCCAAGCACGGAACCTGGATTTCCCACGTTGCAGGGAGATTCTTTACCATCTGAGCCACCAGGATTTTGACATGTGGACTCTATAGCTAGACTCACTAGGTTCCAGTCCAAGATCTTTCTCTTATCATCCGTGGGACCTTGGGCAAACTCTCCCCTTCTCCGTCTCTTAGTTTCTTCACGTTGTCATAAGGAACATAGAGTTTATGTGTGTACAATGATGTGCAGAGCACTGCCTGACACACGGGGACACACTTGGTCAGTGTTAGTCATTACTGCTCCAAGAAGTTTAAACCTCCATTGAGCTAGTGGGAGATATCATGATATGTCTGAAAACCAGGACTGAGGAAGACATACTTATTGATGCTTCTTTATTCATGGAATGACTTAAAGCAGCTGGTTGTTAATTGCTTTCCTCAAGTATCCACATCTGTAATGGCTGACATGAATACCAATATACAAGCATAGCCTTGAAAACGACTAAGAATATGTGTTATCTCAAAAGATGAGTACATGTCTGGCAAAGCATTAACTGCTAATATTGTCAACTGGTTAACCTTTTTTTTAAAGATTACTTATTTTTGTTTTATTTTTTTGTTGTGCTGGGTCTTCGTCGCTGTTCATGAGCTTTCTCTAGTTGAAGCAAGCGGGGGTTACTCTTCGCTGCGGTGCGCGGGCTTCTCATTGCAGTGGCTTCTCTTGCAGAGCACAGGCTCTAGGCAAATGCGCTTCAGTAGTTGTGGCTCCTGGGCTTTTTGCTCTGCAGCTTTTGGAATCTTCCTGGACCAGGGATCGAACCTATGCCCCTTGCATGGGTGGGCAGATTCTTATTTACTGCACCATTAGGGAAGTCTGTTAACTGGCCAAACTTAACACCATTTAATTGATGGTAGTGATTGAAATATGAACTTAAGTGAGTTTTCTGAAATTTTGCATTCTTTGGATTTCAGTTAGGGTTAGGGTTTGAGATTGATTTTGGTTTTAGTCAAAAGAGAAACAGACTCGGGTGTGCTTTCTGCTACAGTCACTTAATTTTCTTACTATTAAGATCAAGTGAGGAATGTTGCGTCCAGCTATGTATTAATTCTGAACCCCTATGGGGTAAAATCATGGACAATAAAAGCCAAAGGACTCTGAAAAACATTATCTTTGAGAGGTGAGGATGTGGATGGCAGAATCTAGGTTGACTGTGAGAAGTTTTGTCTATAGATGGGATTTCTATGTAAGCAAAATGTTAGCACATGTGGTTTCCCTGAACAAATATATAATTTGTTTGAGGCGGCAGGACCTGGAGGCGAAAGCGTACCTCTAGGAAGCGCAAAATCCCTTTACCAACCCTCAACACTGATCTGAGACATGGTTACTTTTAAATCATTTCACCTTTCCTGTTCCCCACATGCAAAGCAAGGATTAAAGACCCTCATCTCACCTCAGCAAAGCTCTGGCACAAAGTTATTATAGTTTAAATGGTTGCAAAGTACTATCACCGAGAAACACTTACGACAGGGGATGTTTACACACACCCATGCCCCAGTTGGAACACAGGCAAATGCCAGAGCAAATTGATGACAAATACAAGGCAAAGTGTTTATTCTAGGACTGAAGGAGACGGGGTATCCTGCAGGAAGAGTCGGGGTAGTTTAGCAGTAGGAATGTGATTTAAAAATAAATGGTTGTTTAAGGATTTCCCTGGTGGTCCAGCAGGTAAGACTCCACATTCCAAAGTAGGGGACGTGGTTTCGATCCCTGGGCAGGGAATTAAGATCCGTCCTGCCTCGAGACCAAAAAACCAAAACATAAAACAGAAGCAATAAAGTAACAAAATCAGTAAAGACTTTAAAAAACTGGCCCACATCCCATTAATTAATTCAAAAGAAAGAAATGGCGGGCATGGTGTATAAAGTCTAGGAGGGGGCTATCAGGGTATGTCCATCTGAAATGGTAGAATGAAGTGCAGTTGGTGAATATTGTTCATTTGTTTATTTTCTCAGCAAAACTTCACTGAAATGAAGCCATGAAGCAAGCAGTGCACGCGGGCCAGAAACACCAAATCAAATGAGACAATTATTGCCCTTCATTTCCAGAAGCCCGTGGTCCGGGGTGGAGACAGACATGTAACATGATGATCACAGTTGGGTGTCATAGGGGCTGTGGTGACATCACACACAAAGGCGCCGTAAGAGCAAAACAGAAATGCACCAGTTTACATGAGACTCCAAGTTGGGCGCAAAATTTCTGGAAGTGGTACCTGCAATACATCAGAGGTTGCCTCACTGAATGAGTTCAGGGTGTGAAAAAACTCTCAGCCAGCCAAGTCCAGTACCTGAGGTTATAGCTTCCGATGCTAATATGCTTATATGAGTTCTCGCTCTGACAAAGGAGGTTAAGATTTTAATAGAAATCTCTCCGTATAAGAGATGGAGGAAAGTAACCAGGACTTGAAGGGCTCAAAGACCTATCTTCAGCTTGGAAATTTTGCAAAGACCTTTTGGGATCATGTACCTTCAGTCAGAGAGGCTCCAGGTTTTTTTCCGTTTTGCAAGTTGGTCATGCCCATGACAGTCTGATTCAAAACAGTATTCTGTGGCTAAAGGGAGTCTAAGGAACATGCATAATGCTTAAGGAAATTTTGCTTTAATAGAGAAATAAGCCATCTGTTTTAATGTAAGTTTTCATTTTCTCAACCTGTGTCCAGGTCAGAGTCCTCAGGATTATTCTTGATGTCCCAGGTCTCCAAGCCCTCTACTTTGACTAACTTCACAGGTGGATGTCACAGTCTCATTCCATCAAAAAGCAGTTCTGTGACCCATGTGTTCTGCTCCGTCTTACAACTTAGTGACCCATTATGGTGTTATGAATGACAGCAACTTCATGGTTTGATCTCCCAGGTGAACACCTGTGTCCTCTTTAGCTGAGAGTTGAAGTTTCACCTCAAAAAAGTGAAAATGGGGCATTTGCAGCACCTTGAGATTTTGTGGGGAAGTTGGTCTGAAAATTCATGGGTCCCTGGTCTCTGGGACCTAATGGCTAATGATCTGAGGTGGAGCTGATGTAATAATAATAGAAACAGAATGCACAATGAATGCAATGTGCTTGAATCACTCCCAAACCGTCTCCTCTGCCTGGTCCATGGAAACATCAGTTCAGTTCGGTTCAGTAACTCAGTCATGTTGACTCTTTGTGACCCCGTGTACTGCGGCGCACCAGGCTTCCCTGTCTATCATCAACTCCCGGAGCTTGCTCAAACTCATGTCCATCAAGTTGGTGATGCCATCCAACCATCTCATCCTCTGTAGTTCTCTTCTCCTGCCTTCAATCTTTCCCAGCATCAGAGACTTTTCCAATGAGTCAGTTCTTCACATCAGGTGACCAAGGTATTGGAGCTTCAGCTGCAGCATCAGTCCTTCCAATGAATATTCAGGACATGGAAACATGCTCTATTATGAAACCCATCCCTGGTGCCAAAAAGGTTGGGAACAGCTGGTCTAAATAATACCTTTAAAACAATCAACTCTTCTGTCTGCACAAGTGGGTTCTGGGCATGCTCCCAGGATAGAGGTGAGCTGAGGCATCTTACTACAGCAGTTGCAAGAAAGATTCGAGATGAGGAACCCCTGGTTCCTGTAGCCGCTGATGGATCCCAGAAGTCCTGAACATCTGTCTGATCAGGAACTCACACGTCATTCAGCAAGAGGAAGCTTTAGAGATGGGAGAAGAAGGAAGAGAAAAAACAAAAGGGCAGGTCAAGAGAGGTGCTGACAAAGAGACACTCAGGGGGGTTCAGAAGGGGTCTCAGTACTGAGAAAGGAAAGAACAGAAAATGTAAGCATATATTGGGTTGGCCAAAAAGTTCTTTCTAGCTTTCCCATGAGATGTTACAGAAAAATCCAAACAAACATTATATATGCTGTAACATTAATCTCTCCAACACCAGACCCCCCAAAATGGGAAGGGTTAGAGGAATCTCGAGACACACAGAGAGAAGTAAAGAGAGAGAAAAACTTCCCCCAGGAAATTGCTTTACTTAACAGTTTAGGTCAGTTTCAACTAGGTCACAAGGATGTGTGTATCTTCAGAATAAAGTCTTTAATCGGCTGATGGATATGAAAAAATAAATTACTGAGGCAAAATGTAATAAACGTTAAAGGGAAAATGATGAGGGTAATATAACTACATTGATTTAACTAGGATGATATAGAGGAATTGTCTGTTTTATAGGTTTCTAGATGTCTATTAGTGGCTCTGTATTAAAGAATAGGGCTGTTCTCTTGATATACTTAAGAGCTGTCAGTAATTCCTATTTCACAGTCCGCTGCTTCAATTCAGAAAGTGTGTTCCAGCCCTTGGTGACCCCATCCCAGAGGCACTGGAGGGTGACCAGCTGCCAAAGGTTTGCGTTCAGGCAGCGATCAGGGAAGCAGCTGTATTATTCAAAACTGGGCGGCCTTTAAGAGGAGCCAATCACTTCAGCCACCTCCCCTCTGCCCAGCTACCTGCGAGATTGCAGTGTCGTTTGTTTTAATCACTCCTGGCATTGGGCTCATTATGTCCTGATCTTCTCTAGGGAGAGTAGCCTCCTTGGTGGGTGGAAATGGTAATTGAGGACACTTACGGAGCCGGCATCATGCCAGTCCCTGGAGGCATATGTCCCCCAGAGACAGGGCACCTTCTCAGGATAAAGCAAGAGACATGAGCTTCAGGTAGTTTGTCCCTTTTCCACTATGATAATGTCACTGGCCTATAAAAAGGACCCTATAGTTCCTCCATGGCCCACTGAATTAATCCCAAACTATTATCAGAAAAGGAAGAAAATGCGTCATTTCTGGTCACTCTCCGGGCACCCCACACTGTGTTGGATACTTTCTTGTATTAACACATTTAATACCCATGTGAATGCTTCTCAAATAAGGGGGCAGCTCTGACTCTCCCTACCAGAGATCCAGCCAAATGCTATGTTTCACCCCTGACACAAGTATTTTTAATGATATGTTTTCTTATTTCTTCCAGTTAGTGTGGCTGCTTTGCAAGTGTCAGGATGAAGATAAAGTGCTGGAAGGATCTTGACTGTGTTCTGCAGCCTCGGGCTGTGTCCTTGGGCCAAGAGTACACCCTTTCTTGGTTCCAGTGACATTCACCGCAAAGGCAAAAAAGTTGGCCTGAGACAGTGGTTCTCTATCAGGAGCGAGTTTGCTCCCCAGGTCTGGAAATACTCTTGACTGTGAGGAATGGTGGGAATGGGGACACCCCTGGGGGTCTCATTGGTAAAGAATCCACTTGATAATGCACGAGACTTGGATTGATCTCTGGGTCAGAAAGTCCCCCAGGGGATGGAAACGACAAACCATATGCAAGTATTCTTGCATGGGAAATCCCAGGGACAGAGAAGCCTGGCGGGCTATCATCCATAGGGACACAAAGCCAGAGTCAGTCTCGACTTAGTACCTGAGCACACACAGGGGCATTGGTGAGGAGGGAGTGCTAGTGGCGGACAGAAGCCAGGGATGCTACAAAATAAGCTGCAATGAGCAAGACAACTCACTGCAATCCTGATTTTTCCAGCCCGGAATGTCAGCAGTGCTGAGGTTGAGAAATCTAAACCAGAGGTATTACACTTTTTCAGTCCTTTTCAGTCCTCTCTAACCTCTACCATCTATTGCTTTCTCTGTTGCCCACGGTCTTGACCACCTGAATTATGTTCTGTCCCTACTTCATTCCCAAACATGCGATCCTGTCCCATCGCCTTAAATTTGCTTATGTTGTGCAGTTCAGTCGCTCAGTTGTGTCTGACTCCTTGCGACCCCATGGACTGCAGCATGCCAGGCTTCCCTGTCCATAACCAACTCCCAGAACTTATTCAAACTCATGTCCATCGAGTCAGGGATGCCATCCAACCATCTCATCCTCTGTCATCCCCTTCTCCTCCTGTCTTCAATCTTTCCCAGCATTAGGGTCTTTTGCAATGAGTCGGCTCTTCACAACAGGTGGCCAAAGTATTGGAGCTTCAGTTTCAGCATCAGTCCTTCCAATAAATATTTAGGACTGATTTCCTTTAGGATGGACTGGTTGGATCATGCTGTTCTGTAGACCTCAAATGCCATCCCTCCTCATCTCTGCTGCTGAGATACTGGGCGTCCTCCAAGCCCTTTCTCCAATGAGAGGGAGCCCTTCCTTCCTAACATGTGAGTCAGACTCACACAGCCTCAGCATCAAAGCTACTGTAACATTTTTGGATCTTTGACCTCAAATAAGTTAGTTTTCCAACTTTTAATCTGTTGTTCAAGGTCTTTGTTTAATATTAATGGTGGCTATCATTTATTAAATGCCTATTATCTGTATGGCGCTATAATTTTTTTGAAATTTATTTTTTAAAGTCTATCATTTCATTTTCTTCCAGCCTTAAATAAGATGAATAGCCTCCCCAGCCTCCCCACTGTGTGGATGAGGAACTGAAGCTCAGACATGTCATATAATTAGTTTGAGGCCATCTTTGAGTCCTTGGACACATTGTTTAATATTTGGTGCCATAACGTGGCCAATTGTGGAGACTCGGGTTTGATCCCCTGGAGAATGGACTGGCAACCCACTCCAGTATTCTTGCCTGGGGAATTCTACAGACAGAGAAACCTGGCAGGCTATGGTCCCTGAGGTTGTAGAGTCGGACACGACTGAGTGACTAACACACATACACACACACACACACCTAGGAAAGTTCTTCCCACTATGGAGCTGAGACTCTTACTATCTCTATTTTTTCAACGGATGTGGCCACTCTAAACTGCTCAAAATAAGTCAGCATGTAAAGCTGTTGCTAGGGGCAACTTAGTAAACCTTATTAGATGGGTAATCTCAGTATCCTATGCACATCAATCCAGTAGCTGCAAACCTGAGAGGTGGATTTGGGGGTTGAGAAAAAGACTCTATTCAAGCTTTTTCCTGAAGGGAGAAGTCAGAAAATTCTTCTGTGATTACAGAAAACTAACCATAGGTGTTGCCAAGCAGCTTTTAACAGAAGAAAAAAAAAAAAAAAAAAACAGCTGATGATGGAGAACTCTATGTATATTACTCATTTATGGCTGCATGAACAATTACCTCAAAATTTTTGCATCATCATTTCTGAGCATCAGGAATTTGGAAGCAGCTTTGAAGAGCAGTTCTTCCTCTCTCGTGAGGTTGTAGTCACCTGGTATGCTTGATGGGTCTGCAGGATTTTTTTGCAAGGTCACCTGGAATGGCTGCGCCATTGTCCCCATTATTCCAGAGTGAGTGATCCAGAGAGGGCAAGGCAGAAGCCAGGAGAGCTGGTCTAACTTTCCTTGAAAGTCCCACAGCATCATCTCCACACTATACTCTAGGCTGAAAAGACCAGCCCTGTTCAATGTGGGAGGGGAATGCCCAGGGGCATAAATCCCAGGAGGCAAGGGTTATTGTGGCTACATTATTTCACAATTATTTAAAAATGAAAAACTTTTACAGAGAACTTGCCCTGGGCGGCCATCTCAGCTCCTGGGCTGGAAGGTGCACTGCCATCTGAGACTCCTACCAGACCCTCGGTCTGGGATGGTTGGGAGTCAGGGTAAGACTCAGACTGAGACACAAAGATTACACTCTGCATCAGTGCTGGAATACAGGGGTATAGTTTCAGGGAATTGAAGAATTGCATCATGAAAAATGTCCGGGCGAGGACAAGGGTGGAGGAAATGTCTCTAGAGTCCTCAAAATGAATGAGCTAAGCAAGCAAAGAGATTACACACAGGAAAAAAACAAACAAACAAAAAAAAAGTGGGGACCACCAACAAAAGACTAAAAAATTTTGCATTATCATTCCTTTCTTTTCACCCCCTTTTAAGGACTTCTAAGAGTATTTTGTGATTTGTGCCTTTGATAGAGAAAGGGCTTTAAAACGGGCTTCCCTGATGACTCAGCGGTAAAGATTCCATTGGTAATGCAGGAGATGTGAGTTCGACTTCTGGGTCGGGAAGATCCCCTTGAAGAGGGCATGGTAATCCACTCCAGATTTCTTGCCTGGAGAATCCCATGGATGGAGGAGCCTGGTGGGCTACCGTCCATGGGGTCACAAAGAGCCAGACACGACTGAATTGACTAAACACGCATGCATGCATGCATGGGCTTTAAAACAGACAAAAGCTAGTGGGCAGCTTGCAATGTCCCCAGAACAGAAGCAGTAGGCTGAGGCTGACAGCCTGAGAAGTCAGAATGGGGAGACCAACATTAGCAGGGAGATAGAGGCTCCACTGAAAAGAGCAAGGAGAGAGATTCTTGTCCCTTGGAAGATGTAGCATGTTTTGTGGAGACCCATGAAAGTTGGAAACTTGAAGCCAGAAGTATTTGCATCATCATTTTCACATAACCTCCATGGAAAGGAGATAGTGTATGTGTGACATGACCAAGGCCAACAGCAAGTTCTCACTGATAGACACTGCAATCGAGTACCAGTATAATATTTAACACATGTATTGTATAGTATATTCTGTTAGGTTTCTTAGTATAACTTTGTATTCAAAGTATAGTTCCCCCATTTCAAGTGTTCCAAGGATCTTTATTAAGGGTAACATTTTACATGTAACATCCCATGAAGCATATTATCATGGGGAGATCAGCAAGTCAATGAATCCAAATAAAAGTTTTATGATTAGATATACTATAAGACAAACAACTAATAGCTTTCAGAATAATAAAATTATTAGTAATAATAACCATCAGAATAATAAAATTCAAATAGACATAGAGTAGCCTCATCAATATTTGTGACTTTATAGATAGAATGTCTGAGATAAATATGATTCCATCACTTACTAGCTTTGTAACTTATTCATATAATTTCACATATCTGTGCCATGGTTTCTTTATCCAAATATAGTAATGGCGCCTGCCTCACAGGGTTACTGAGATCTTTGAATGAGCTACTATCTGGAAAGTGCTTTGACAGACGCCGGGCAAATACCAAGCTAGCTATCCCTGGATCAGTGTGTAGGACACGTTGTTTTTATTATTTAGTTGCTATGTCTTGTCCAACTGTTTGTGACCCCACGGACTATAGCCCACTAGGCTCCTCTGTCCACAGAGTATTGTCTATCTTGACATTTTAGTTTCACTTTTAACAAAATACTTAAATAATTTGGAGAAATGGATGTTTTAACATAAATAAGTGTTGGACTAGGGCAACTATCTCGTATTTCAGGAAAAACATTCGTGAGTTTGGACAACATTGAAGTTGCAAGCTGTCACTCCTGGTGGCAGCACAGCTAAATTGCAGCTTTCGAGAAGCGGCATCATCTCCTTTAAGGCTGAAACTACAAAAACAATCATGGGTTGACATGTCTCTGTGAATCCAAGTGGCCATTGTCCAAACTGCATAATTCTGTAAGAAACGGAAAAACTAGATGCACCATTTTATGGGCCTCTTTTACAATCTGAAGAGATTGGTGATGATTTGGGCTTTTCTAATATTGTGATTGTTCTGGCTCTTTTGTGTTCAGATCTATCAGGCTATGCCTACTAGAGCCCATTATCCCAAGTCTTTCCAAAATAAACGAGGCCCATGTACCTTTCAGGAACAGGATACTTTGTGTCACTTGTGAAAATCACATGGAAAGCTTTTCTAGGGTCTTCGGAATCTCTTTGGGAGAGTAAGAGTTACAATACAGAAAATGGGAGCTAAAATACCACACTTTGCAGAAACCGTGTTTCCAGCCAGTCCCAAGCCTCAATATTAATAGATTTTCCACTCCAAGTGTTCTTATTTGAGTGACTGCAAGTTATACTGATGAAAGAAAAGTAGCAATTACTACTCAGACATGTTCTCCTGGACAGCTATAGGTCTTCAAGCCATTTTTCTTTCTTTCCCTTCTTTTTCCTTTTTTCTTTTTTTCTTTTAGAGTCTTATTTGTCATTTACTTCTGTCTTTCTGGAGAGTGAAGTGATACTGAATAAAGATTCAACGAAAGAAAAGAACTCTAAAGAGTTTGGAAGATTTCTTCCTCTACTGATCAACTCAGATCAAAACTGTATTCTTGAATGTACTGCCTTACCCACTCTCAGGACAGTTTCCAATCCCTGACCTTTCCCCCTAAGCCGTGGAGAGGAATGATCCATCTTTTACTTAACAGTATTCAAACAGATAAGCTCAACACCTTCAGGTTCATCTGTGATTATCTAGTTACACTTTTTCTCCTCTTACCCCTTAGGGCAATGATTTTTAATCAAGATGCACATCAAGATCACCTGAGATTTTGCAAACTGCCCGTGCCTAAGCCCCCGTCCTGCACCCCCAAAGACATGCTGAGGAACTCCGAGTTACAGCGCAGGAATATGCATTCTGTATTCTCTTGGAGCTCCTGAGGCACAGTCTTTCTTCCTCCGTACGGAATAATGATGCCCTGCATTGCTCTAAGGAAACAGCCTTATTCCCCATGGTCCTGGGGCAGACAGCAGAGCTTGGGCTACTCACCTACTCCGTCTGTGCTCATTGCTTTTTCTCTTCTTATGAGCAATTGCAAACTCACCTAAGCCTTCTTTTGCTTATCCTTTCTTCCAATCCTTCTCTTCTTTCCTCCCCAAACCAAAGTAACAGACCGGTTACACTTCCCAGGACATGGACAGAATTGAATTGGAAACTTGTGTTCTGAAATGAAAGATGTAAATCACATGACCCATGTAAGGTGTACATGAAAAGGTGAAGGAGACACAGCTCCAGAAACACAATAACAAGGCTGATCATTTTTAAAAATGATCAGATATAATATTTCCAAGCCATATTATGTCATAGCAACGATTCTCAAAGCATGATCTATAGAGCCCTGGGGGTGCCTAGTATCTTCGCAGGAGTTCATAAGAGCAAAACTATTTTCATAAAAGGACCAAGACATTGTCTTCCTTATTCACTGTGTTGACATTTGTACCAATACCAATTGGAACCTTAACAAGCATTATGCTGCCATCCCCAGACTGTATGCCATTGTATTCTTCCCTGTCAGATGTACGCATGCAGTAAGTGGGAGGAAAAAGGGTCAGTTTCACATAAGAATGATTTTAAAGAAGCTGTAAAAATTACAAATTTTATTAAATCTTAATCTTTCATTACAATTCTTTTTAATATTATATTTGACCAAATGGGAGGTATACACAAAACACTTCAGCTACATAATCGAAGAATGATAGATGTTTTTTGAAGAAATGTGATTGTGCATTTGTTTGTATTGGGAGCTGAACTAACTGTCTTTTCCACGAAATAGCATTTTTTTTTTCTTGAAAAAATGTTGGACAAATTATGATTGTTCAAACTTAGGTATTCTGGCAGACTCCTGTCTTATTTTTTAAACTTTTTATTTTACATTAGGATATAACTGATTAATAATGTTGTGATAGTTTCAAGTGGACAGCAAAGGGCCTCAGCCATACACTCGCATGTATCCATTCTCCCCAAATCTCCCCTCCCATCCAGGCTGCCACATGACATTGAGCAGAGTTTCCTGTGATCTTCAGTAGGTCCTTGTTTGTTACCCATTTTAAATATAGCAGTGTGTACATGTCCATCCCAAACTCCCTAACCGTCCCTTCCCCCCTACACTTCCACCCAGGTAACCATAAGTTCATTCTCTAAGTCTGAGAACTGGCAGAATTTTTTAATTAATAAAGTGAGCTTGTCATTTCAAGGAAAACAATTGACAGAATGTGTTGTCAGTGGTGAAACTGGAGCATTCCAAAGAAAGCAAAACTTTGGAAAACTTTCACCAGGATCTTGACATATGCCCAATACTAATGAATGTAACTTTTTTTGATGTTTTATAATGAAATGTGTCAACATTTGTAAGAACTACATGAGTCAGTAAACCAGATGTTTTCTAAATGAACAACTCATGATCTTATTAAATCAGGCATGGGTAAAAAATGTATTCAAAGTGCAAGACAGACCCATCATTTTAGTGTAATGTTATAAAATATTCATTGCTGTGGTTTCAGATTCCACATTGCAACTAACCTTTAAGAAACAAACACTTCTTGAATTTTGGTGTTACATCAAAGAAAAATATCCACAATTATACAAAAAGCTGTTAAAATTCCCCTCCCTTTTCCAACTACACAGTTTGTGATTTAATGTGAAAGCAGATAGAAAACTCCTATTATGTTCTATGAAGTCTGGTATTACAGAGATTTGCAAATATGCAATATAAGACCACTCTTCTCACTACTGTTTTTGCATCAAAAACACAATCATTGTCATAAAGATCTATGTTTTTATGTGTTGCATTTAGTATTATTATATGTATCAAATAGTATTTTTATTAATTTTAATTCTGATTTATGTAATCTTTTACTGTAGATATAGATACAGATTAACCACATTAAAAAAAAAAACCTCACCATCTGAATATTTTTTACAAATGTAAAGGATCATGAGACTAAAATGTTTGAGAACCACCATATTATGTAGTAGAAAATAATCTAAATTCTTTACTGGAAATGTTGACTATGAAGAAGAATAAGCTCTGAGAAGGACAGAAAAAGAAAGAAATAAGCTTCACCTTTTTGTATTGAGGAGTGAAATTCAGGAGGAAGAAACTTGGTGGAGGGTAAAATTTGTCTAGGAAGTTCTTGGACCGTGAACTGGGAAAAAGTACTAACAAGTATTGATATCCATCTGCAATGCCTTTCACAACTGTACCAAGCAGTGACAAGTCTGTGAACACTTTCAATGAGGCAGGGACTGGCGACACCTGTTAACCTCTTCCATCCCTGGAGATGTCTGACTGTTAATAAATCATTTCCTCTAATTTATGACATATTCATAGCAGTCATCAGTCCTGAATGTTCATTGGAAGGACTGATATTGAAGCTGAAACTCCAATACTTTGGCCACCTGATGCGAAGAACTGACTCACTGGAAAAGACCCTGATGCTGGGAAAGATTGAAGGCAGGAGGAGAAGGGGACGACAGAGGATGAGATGGTGGGATGGCATCCCTGACTCAGTAGACATGAGTTTGAGCGAACTCCAGGAGATAGTGGAGGACAGGAAAGTCTTGGGTGCTGCAGTTCACGGGGTCACAAAGAGTCGGACACAACTGAGCAACTGAACTAACTGACATAGTAGTCTGAGTCTTTCTCTTGAAACCACACAGAATTTAAAAAAGAACCATTTCTCATATGAGCTTTACAAATATTTAAAAAGGAGCTCCCCCATTTTTCGGACATAAATAGCTCCAATTTCTGTAACTATCACTGTGGTTTTAGTTGAAACAGTATCTCCAACATAACCTTTATTTTTTCTCTTTTTTAAAGATTTTTTTTGAAGTGGACCATCTTTATTGAATTTATTGCTTCTGTCTTATGTTTTGTTTCTGGTTTTGCTTTTTGTTTTTTGACCACGAGGTGTGTGGGAACTTAACTCCCCAAAAAGAGATCAAACCCAAAGCCCCTGCATTAAAAGGCAAGATTTTAACCACTGGACTGCCAGGGAAGTCCCTATTTTTCTTTAAGTGTACTCTACTTATTGATGTATCACGTTACATGACCTCCCCCTCCCAAGAAAAAGGAAAACATGACATTTTACACATGGTCCGGCCACTGTGAAGGAGGGCTGTCATCTCTCTCTTCCTAAGAATTCATCAGAATTTTTTGGCAAACAAATCAGCCTTTTTATTCCTATTACATGTTGGATATCAGTTATGTCTAAGTTTCATCTTATTGTTATTTATTTGTTTCCCATGTTCCTATTAAACCTTATCTATCATGAATGAGATGAGATTTTGTACCAAATTTAGGGACCTTAAGCTTACTATCTATTAAACATTATCTTCTTAGCATTGACATCACAGTATCACTTATTTAAATCTCTTTGGATCCCAGTTTTATCCATTCAACACATCACCTAACTTTGCAATGTGAAACATCTATAGATCTGATGTTTATCCGAGTGTCTGATAAAATATTTAACAGGATAAGACCCTTTAATACTCTGCTAAAACCTTTCTTCTGCTTGAGTTGAGCCAGAGCATACAAAATTCCAGATACACAGTCTACATCATTTCTATGTTCACCAAAGAAAATTTCGTGTTTGAAAATTTCAAACACATATGCTCACTGTCTGCTTCCCAACATTCCTTCTATTCCCCAGATTCTTTGAAGATTTTCCATAATGGTTATAGATGTCAGAAACTCCTTTCCATAAATCTCTCCTTTACTTAGGATGTATGGAGACACAAATTCTCTTAAAATGATTAGGTCTGCCATTTTCAGCACAGAGATCACTCTTTTTGATTGAAAATAGAAAATCCAATAATTAAAAGAGTTTTGGGAAATTCCCTGGTGGTCCAGAGGTTAAGATCCAATGCTTCTAATGCAGGGGCTGTGGGTTCAAATCCTGGTCAAGGAACTACGGTTCCCCATGCTGCGTGGTGCGGCCAGACAAATATATAAGTAAAGTTTACAAAAAAAAAAAAGAAAACAGCCAAATTCTTTTAATAAATAGAAAAATAAAACAGCTATGAAGTCCTGTCTTTTGTTGTTTAGTTGTTAAGTCGTGTCCACCTGTTTGTGACTCCATGGACAGTAGTCTGCCAGTCTCCTCTGTCTGTTTCCTGGAGTGGGTAGCCATTTCCTTCTCCAGGGAATCTTCCCGACCCAGGTATCGAACCCGCGTCTCCTACATTGGCCCTTTACCCCTGAGCCACCTATCTATGTTGGATATAACAGCATTTAAGTTCCAAGCAGTGGGCCCGTTCTGTTTCTATACTTTTTAATCTCCAAAAAGATGTCATTAGCCCCAAAATTGTCATTTTGTAGTTTAGCCAGTTGGACATTGAGATATGCCAGCTCTTTCTATCATTACTAATTTTATTTATTTCCTTCAATTGTGCAGAGATCTCCTTCCTTGGGCAGCAATATTGAAAAACCAAGTGCTCTTTTTTTTTTTCCCCCTGCTTTAGCAGAATTGTTTGGAATTTTATGTCTCCAGCTCATGTCTATGGTTAATCTAAATGTTTTGATAGCGTCCTTTTTAGAAACTAGAATACTCTACTGACTCAGCCAACTGCTTTGTTCTCTGGACATTATGAACATTAAGATGGCATAGTCGCTTTCTCCCATCAGTACTTTTCTGATTTTTTCATCAGTACCTTGTCTCTAGTGCAAATTCTTATTTATTTGTTCTATCTAGTCCTAGATAGAACTAGAACTCCCCATCATTTCCTAGTTCCTATATCCTAGGAGAAAACGACCAGAAATATTAGTGATTTGGGGTTATAGCCTTTGGTTTTACCTGGTGACGTGCTCTGGGAATGTCCACGTGTTGGTAGTTTCTCACTGCCAGTACACCATGTTTCTGTGATGGTCTGAGTTAACACATAAGAACTATGTCATCCATGGCTTCTGGCTGGCTGGGCAATTTGTAATATTGTCCCACAAAGATTCCTTCTATTCCATTCTCCTTTTATTCTTACTCATATACTCTCATGCTGTGAGATTTCCATCCTCAGTTTCTTGAGTTTCCAGTGAGTGTGTGGGTGTGAGAGAGAGAGAGAGAGACTTCTTTCCATACATAATTATCCCCGCTGTGCCAATAAACAACCATTGTCCTCCGAATTTTTTTTTTTTTCTTTTTGTCATGATTCTTGCACCTTGCATCCATGTCTACCAGCCTCACGGACATCTGTGAAGTTTGCATTTTATTCCCAGATGCTACAACTTGCAGCCTCCTTGTTACTTAACCAAACCCTCTGCATCTAGGTTTCAGCCTCCGAGGCCATGAGCATTATTTTCAAACACCCTTGGTCATGAGAGTTGTTAGCATTATCAGTCTTGTCTTCAGATCCTACATACTAGCTGTTCTGTTTGGGAATAGTTGTTAGAACTGGCAGTTACAGATACAAGGAAAGAGAGCAAGAAGGCCTCTTTAGCCCTAGGAGGACTGTTATCAGACCTAGCGATCTCTCACCAGTTGTTGGTTTAGGAAGGAAAGGCGCATCAAGGTTGTTAGGGCTGTTGCCCATGGCCTTGAGGGGCTGGGGTCTAGCAGGAGGTGGGCCAGCCTGGGACAGAGTGATCTGTGAGTCATTGTTTGCAAATGTGCCTTTAAATACTGACTCAGAGCTCAGTACTTAAATACTGACTCAGTAGAAGCAGCACGCCCATAATTTGCTTGGCAGTGTCTGTATTAGAAGAGAATATTCCTCAACGTTGTTTTACCATGGAATTGTAGATGCGATTCCTCTGTGGCCAGGAATTGTTAAGTGCACAGCCCAGCAGAGGAAATGCCTGTCCAGAATGACCCAGCCTTTCAGGCCCGAGAGGGGCACAGCTGGTTTATTACTGCAGCACTTTTCTGACTGTTGTCATCACCATTAGCATCTGAAATTGCCCAATTATTCACCACGTGCAAAGCACACGGCAATATTCCTGTCTGCAAACTTGTGATACAACACCACCACTAGCATGAGTGTGTTCCCAGGGCCCGCTTTTTGTGGATGGGAAGACCTCATGGAAGCTTGGCTGTGAGCAGCAGTGAATAAAGAGGCTCCTGGTGATTTGTCTTCCAAAGGCTTCCAATAGCTTTCGAGACCCTGATATTTTTGAAAATTAGCAGCTGTGGCCTTTCCCGAGCCAGTGACCAGCGTGAAGCTTTCAATACCGTTACAATGCTATGCATTTGCCACTTGGATCAATACCACGAATTCCATTAAGCTGGGCCTGGCGTCCCGCTTTCCACCTTTCCTTGGTGATCTCCTTTCTCTGCTTCCATTTGCAAATCTCTGCACACTCTGTGTGAGGACCCTATTAAGCATCCTGAATTAGGGAGGCTTTATTCAAGTCTCAGTCCCTTTCCCCACTGCGAGCTTGGGAGTCAGGGTGAGTGATGCTACAGGTCCACAGAAATAAGCCTGCATGTAAGAGATCACTTTCTTTAATACGAATCAACAGGTAATGATGATAACTTGGTGATGATGATCAGGGACTAACTTCAAACGGTTACCTCCCCATGTCTGTCTGTGGGGACAAGTTCATAAAGCTCTCACTTTATCCTTTCTTCCAGAATAATGGTTCATGGTCCTTCATCTCTTCTGTCTTTTTCTTTCTTTCTTCCTCCCCCACGTCCTTCCTTCCTCCCTTCTTCCCTTCATTCGTTCCGTCTTTCTTTCCTTCATGTGGTGGTTATTCTTGAGAAATAGCCGTAAGTCACATGAACTTTTAATCTTGTACTTAAAACTATGAAGCATCTTCCCACAAAATTCATTTGTAAACCTATGAAAACATGTGCATGCAATTACAGGTGACTTAAAACCCCTCATGTCCATTCAGGGCCTCCCTAAAGGCTCAATGGGCTGTAGGATCTAGGGACCCTCTGTGGGACACTTAGTACCTTGCAGTGAGGACAAGTCATATCCTTTTAGAAAGGAGGAATTAGAAAAAATTACATCTTTACCAATTTTTTAAAAAATATTTCCTTCAGTGATGGTTGGATGGCATCACCAACTCAATGGACGTGAGTTTCAGCAGTTTTGGGGGGATGGTGAAGGACAGGGAAACCCGGCATGTTTCGGTCCGTGGGGTCGCAAAGAGTCGGACACAACTGAGCAACTGAGCAAAAACAGCAACAAAATGTTTACCAAAATATTTATATACAGTAAGATCTACCCTTTCTAGGTGTACATTTTAAGCACAACTGTCATCCTAAATAAGATACAGGAAATCTCCAAACCCTGAAAAACTCCCCTGTGTCTTGTGAAGTAAATTACCTTCTCTCAACTCCTGTCCCAGACAATACTGATCTCAGCTTTTTCCTCTCAAGTTTTATCTTTTACGGAACATCATATAAATTGACCAATATAGTAGCAGACTTTTGCACTTGACTTAAATCGCTTAGCATAAGGCTTTCAGCTTTCCCAAGTGAAAATACAAAATAAAGTGAGAACTGTTGTGTAGAAAAACACTTTAGATAAATATGAGAAGGTGACAGTTTAAAAGCAGTCATTGAAGATTATCATAACATTCCCATGAGCAGCTGATTCCTTATTAAAAAGAATATTATCCTATATATGTTCTTACTTGAATCAGTAGTTCATTCCTTTTTACTAATGAGAAGTATTTTACTTACGGATGTAGCACAACTTAAGAACTTTTTAGATCTTTAGTTATGAGATTTTTAACTTGTTTATCACTTTTGCTTTAGCTGAATGCAGGCTGGAAAGAGGTGGGATGCTTTTTGACTATCTTTAGAAGATGGTCTTCCTTTCTTCCCTATATGCTCAGTGAACTGGCAACTAACATTTATTGATAAGATATCGTGTGCTGAATGCTGCATAGTCATTTTCTTATTTAATTCTATAGGTTTCTTGTGAAATAGGAATTAGTATTCACATTTTGTTAGAGCAAAGATTACACCTTCATCAACTGAGAGAGATTAACTAATGCTTAAGGCACAGACTAGTGGCAGAACCACAGGGCTCTGATTTTAGGTCCTGTATTCTTTCTTGAATTTTACAAACACTTCAACCAACTTCAACCACTAGCTTAGGATGGAGAATAGGTAGAAGGGTCAGGATTGGGAAGTGTATATAGATGGACCTGGTGACTTAGCTGTAGCCCATAGGACATCCCTAACCAGTGCCCCTTCCTAACTGTCGTCTCACCCCCACTCCCTGCCGTGCTGATCAGCACTTGACCGCAGGTCTCAGGGTCATCAGAAACCAACTGGGTCATTTCAGAAAGACAAACAAATGAACAAACAAAAAGGGTCTAAAGAGAGGAAGATCTTCTCCTTTGAATCTGTTATTGTTGTTCAGTTGCTCAACTGTGTCTAACTCTTTGCAACCCCATGAACTAAAGCATGCCAGGCTTGGCATCCCTGTCCTTCACTATCTCCTGGAGTTTCTGCAAACTCACATCCATTGAGTCAGTGATGCCATCCAACTATCTCCTCCTCTGTCATCCCCTTCTCCTCCTGCCTTCAATCTTTCCCAGCATCAGGGTCTTTTCCTATGAGTCGGCTCTTCGCGTCAGGTGGATAAAGTATTGGAGCTTCAGCTTCAGCATCAGTCCTTCCAATGAATATTCAGGGTTGATTTCCTTTAGGATTGACTGATTTGATCTCTTTGCTGTCCAAGGGACTCTCAAGAGTCTTATTAAGAGCCACAATTTGAAAGCATCAATTGTTTGGCACTCAGTCTTCTTTATGGTCCAACTCTCATACCTGTACATGACTACTGGAAAAACCATAACATGACCTTTGTCGGCAAAGTGACCTCTCTGCTTTTTATTTATTTATTTATTTATTTATTTATTTATTTATTTTTGGCCTGGGCTTAGAAATAATTTTATTATTGCAAACATTTTTTCAGTATTGTTTCTTGTTAAAATAGAATTTAACTCTGCAAATAAACTTTCATCCATTTACAACTCACAAGTGAAGACCAGTAACCCATGCTTGAAACTTTAGAATCATTTTTAATTGCTCATGTGTGATCCCTGCTGCTGCTGCTGCTGCTGCTGCTAAGTCACGTCAGTCATGTCCAACTCTGTGTGACCCATAGATGGCAGCCCACCAGGCTCCCATCCCTGGGATTATCCAGGCAAGAACACTGGAGTGGGTTGCCATTTCCTTCTCCAATGCATGAAAGTGAAAAGTGAAAGTGAAGTCTCTCAGTTGTGTCCGACTCTTCGAGACCCCATGGACTGCAGCCCACCAGGCTCCTCCGGCCATGGGATTCTCCAGGCAACGTCTCCTCGTTTTAATACACTGTCTAGGCTTGTCATAGTTTTCTTTCCAAAGGGCAAGCATCTTTTAATTTCATGGCTTTGAATCTAAGGAAGAAGAAATTCTTTGGTCCTCTTTAGTTCAAGAGGATAATACTGAGTCCATTATTCAGCTCATTTGAACCTCAATAGGACACAATAGATTCCCCTTCTCTTTATTTTCCCAAACAGCAAGAGGTGTTGGGATCCAGGCAGAATTACATATCTGCGAATTGGTAGAGCTCAAGATAAAATACCTCCCATTCTTCTCTTTCTTGTGGCCTGGAGGTTAACAATCTACTATCCTAGGGTCTAAGAAATTACCTCTTTTGCCTGAATTAAATGAAATTTAATGAAACAGAAATCCAGGTCAGTGCAGTTTACTATCAAACCTTCAGCTCCTGCATTGCTGGCAGCTCCCCTTGTAATAATTAAACAGAAAGTCGTAGATAGGCAACAGTGCAATCCATTGCTAATCTTGCCCCTCATCAGCCTATCTTTCTAAATGTTCCTTAATTAAGGTTTCTAAATGCTCTGCATTCCCTCTGCACCGGGGATACCAAAATGAAGCCAGCCGCTTCAAGGATGCCCGGCAGCCAGAGGTGGAAGGTCTTCCAGGGGTGTTTCTAATCCAGAATGTTAAAAATCAAAGGTAAAATCCAGTAAATGAGGAGTGAGCAGGGAGATGAGGACAGAGAGGTTGGGAGGGGATTCTTTTTTTTTTTTTCTAGAGGATTTTGCTTTAAGGATTCTGAAGGCGCATCACTGGCTTTATCACGGCTTCTCCAACACACCAGGGAGTGAATGAAACAGCTGTCACATTTAAACACACACAGCGGTAATCCTCCACTGAGCACAATGCCAGGACCGAACAGAAAATCTATCAACACTTACAAAGCATTCTATTTATTTAGCAACTCGTCCCCCTTTACCAAAAGTTCCATCTGCGGGGTTGAAAGTGGGGCCACATGCCGCTGGTGGCTTTTTGTGGTTTCCCACTGGGGGAAGGAGTGTAGAAAGCGGTCAGATGTACTCGGTGGGTGTTTGAAGCTGTTAAAAATCACAGAAGTGGCTTTTGGCGATGGCCGAGGGTCTGCGGCAAAATGAACTCACAGGTCCTTCACATCAAGTGGCTGAAAGAATGTGAGAAAAATGCTGTGAGTGGTCCTACCTCAATCTCCCTCTCTCTCCCAAAGTCTTCACTTAGAAGATCAGGATTCCATCTTCTTCTCCAACCATGGATCTAGTCTCCTCTCAGGAGATACCTGCTGATCACCATGAACCTGAGAGGGAAGCAGGGCTGTTCTAGGGGCTTGTAAAGCCAGCTGTCTCAGCAGGTGCTACTTAGGAAGAATACTTTGGAGAGAACCCCCAAAGTACCACCATATCAACAGCGTCAAAAAACATTTACTAATTGCAGGACATTGAACCGTGAGAACTGTTCATCATAGATCTGGGAGGAATTTAAAAGCCTGATGTGCAGTTCCCTACAAGGAAACCAAGGCTCAGAGAAGTCATGGTTTCCAGAAGCCCACCCAACTCCCCAGAAGACAGAGAACAGAGGCGGGACCAGAGTGAGACCCCTGAGAACTGGCTCAGTGTGTGTGCCAGTTAGAATGAAATTTGGGCAGGGGGATGGTTGTCCACAAAGGGATCTCTAATAGGGAAATGAGCGGGGAGGGAGGATGTAGAGAAAAGGCAATTGGATAACACAGATAAAGAAATTTACCACCATCAACCTTGAGAAGGCTCTCTGTTGGGTCTGGCTTTAGGCTGGTGGAGAGTTTCAAAGAACAAGGGGAGAAGTCAGGAGAAGAAACAGAGTCACTAAAGAGGGCAAACAGAGTTAGCATATTAAAATCTGCATGAGGATTTAACTGAAACATCAGTTCATTAATGGCCTTATGAAACATGTTCAACCTAATTCTGCTCTTTTCAAAGAAATTCAACTCAGATAATTTTTTTCCCACTCAGTTTGTGTGAGGATTTTTTGCCAGTAACTCCAGGTGGCATCAAGGTGAATACTCACTGCTCTTCTTCAGTCAGTTTCCATGTGTAATCCGGGAAAGCTCACAATAAATTGTGTAATGAGTTGGGAGAAAAAGACTCAGATCTGGGCTTGGACAGATGGAGATCTGAGTCTTGGCTCTGGTACACTCTACCAGGTGATTTCAGGCAAGGCAACTTCAGTTCTTTCATGTTATACATCTTAAGATTGTTATGGAATGTTTTCTATTTCTTTTCATTGGAATATGATGTCTTTTCAACATTGTGCTAGTTTCTGATGCACAGCAAAGTGAATCAGCTGTATGAATACACATATCCCCTCCTTCTTGAGCCTACCTCCCACCCACTCATTCCACCCTCCTAGGTCATCACAGAGCACCAATCTGGGCCCCTGTGCCGTAGGACAGGTTCCCACTCTCTGTCTATTTTACACATGTATGTGTGTAAATCCCAATCTCCCAATTCCTCCCACCTTCCCCTTCCCCCACTGTGTCCACATGTGTGTTCTCTACCTCTCTGTTGCTATGGATTTAAAGACGACACAAAAAATGTACAAAGTTCTATCAGCAAAGCTCAATAAACATTAGCATCCTTTTCCCACAAATACTATCCCATAACACAAGAAAGGGCAGGGGGTATAGGGGAATAACGGTGAGTGAATTCTGGCTGAACGCAGGGATCGTGAAGTTGAGAGAGATGGAGTGGAAACAGGCTGGGAATAATATGTGCAGGATCCAGGAGGCCAGGTTAAGGGTTGCAGCCTGGCTGTGAAGGTCACAGAGAGGCCATAGGTCAGGGGCAACAGCAGAGTTGGACTTTAAGAGGAGAAGGGAAACCCCAGTAAAGAAAACATTGTCATAGAGTGCATCAGAGTTTCTTAATAACTCCCAACTGCTCAACCTTCCCCTTTGTACTGATCACATTATTTACTGTCTTAGAAATCAAGGTTCACAAGGGCAGAGATCTTTGTTTTGTTCACTGCTACAGTCCAAGCTCATCGAATATTGCTTTGGCATAGGGCAGGAGCAGAATAAACAGTCCTTGGCATGAGAAGAAAGGAGCACAAAGCAGCTCAATGATTCTGTGCCCGAGGAGCTAGAAGAACAGTGTTTACCGAGCATTAAAGCAGAAACGCAGGTGAATAAGCCCAGACAGCAAGCTGCCCAGCTGTTTTCTGTTTCCTCCAAATAGAAGTGGGCTTAACTGCAGTCATGAAAGATTGGGGGTTCAAGATTTTCCAGACCAGATTTGGTGAAGTATTTGTGTGTGTAACTGGGTAGAGCAGAGGGAAGGAACGGTGGCCAGAGATGCTATTGTTAGATGCTGGATGTCTGAGACTGAGGGGCTCTCAGCATCTAGGGAAGCAACAGAATAAAGTGGTCCAGCCCATCCTTGCAGTGCTGACCTCCACTGCCAAACAGCTCACCAAGGGAGATGACGCCCATCATCAACCCTCAGCAACCCCCACCAGATGTCCCTGTCTTGTCCTGAGGCCTCGTTGGTAGGGTGATGGGCCAGACTCATTGTCTCTGCTCTCAGGCTTCTCAGCACCACCCCCATTAGCAGCTTGGGAAATGTGCAACACACTGTAATCCTTAACTTCGCTGTTTTGAAATGTCCCTGCAACGGCTATAATAATCATCTTACAAACAACCTAGAACAAGCTCTAATTGCTTCTAATGTTGTATTACTGCTGGAATATGGGAGAGCCGAGACACGCTGGCTGTCACAGCCTTGCTCTGATTATATGGTACCTCTGGGAGCGTTTGCACAGAGGAGAAGGCAGCAAGCCTATTGTTCTTCCTTCTATTCGGTGAGCCTGGCTCAGAGGAGCCCTCCCCACACCCAGGCAGCAAAAAGAAGAGGATCCTCAGCCAGGAGAGGAACCCAAACCTTCTGGTTGTCTGTGACCAAGAAGGCATAAGCTGAGGTACAGACAAAGGTTGTTGTTGTTCAGCCGCCCAGTCGTGTCTGACTCTTTGTGACCCCATGGACTACAGCATGCCAGGACTCCTTGTCCCTCACCATCTCCCGGAGTTTGCCCAAGTTCATGTTCATTGAGTCAGTGATACCATCCAGCCGTCTCATCCTCTGTTACCGTCTTGTTCTGCCCTCAATCTTTTCCAGCATCAGGGAATTTTCCAATGAGTTTTCTGTTTGCATCAGATGACCAAAATACCGGAGTTTCACTTCAGCATCAGTCCTTCCAGTTCTTCCATATTCAGACAGAGGTACAGTAATCTATTCTCAATTCTCTTAACTACTGCCAGTGATGGTGCTCATAAGCCAGCTCCAGCTAACACTGAAAAAGTCCTTAAACTGCCAGTGACCTCCTGGCCACGACTATGAGATGTTCTGAATCCCTGAGGGAATAAATAAAGGGCTAAGTGGTTCCCTGAGCCAACACTCACCTAGAGCCTGAAGCATATCAGGGTTTCACACAAATGATTGTATCTGTCCCTTTGACAAATCTATCAGTAGGTTCTCAAATCAAACCCTTCTATAGGTGAGGAAACTGGTTCTCAAAAGAGCAAAGTGGGCCTGTCCAAGGATCACAGGAAACATTGCACTCGAGAGAATCAGGACTCAGGTAGCCATCCTTGGGTCATTACTGTTTTATCGCATTGTTTCCCGTCCCATTCGGGTTTGGGGATATTGGCTCCTATTTGGTTCAGATGGTCCTCATCAGTACTGTTGTGAGGCTGACGTTCAGCTCGATTCCTCAGTTCCCCTCTGTCTCCCCAGTCCTAGTCCTTGCAGCTCCAAGAGCCCCAGATCTCACCTCGACAGTCCAGCAGGGGGACTGCCTGCCCTTACCTCTCCATTTCTTCTCAGAATTATGCAAAGGATCACAGTTGCTAGAAACTCTGTGCTATCATACATCTATATATGTAGCTCACACCTTTCCAAGAGCTTTCCCGATTACTATTCCATTTTATCTTCACAATAGCACTTTGTGGGTCAAAAAGGTGGTTGCCATCATTCCCCATTTTATGATCAAGGAGAGGAAGCCTGGAGAAGAAAATCTCCCACTGGAACCACATGGCATATTGGTAGATGTTGGAGTCAGGACCTGCTTGACTGACTGCTAGGGCCATGTTCCCATAAAGAGGACACAACCTGCTCATATCCAGCCCAACCCAGCATCAGTTGGGAAGGCTATATGAGCAAAAAGGATGGGATGCACCCTCAGGAGGAAGAGCAGAGGCAAGAGTGGGAGAATCTGATAGAGCAGAGCCCGGGATGCTGGTTAGCTTCTTTGCATCCCCGTGTACTCCTATCTAGCCTATGAAAAGAGAGAATCAAAATCCTAAAACCTCTGACGATAAGAACTGTACCACCAGAATCCTGCCCGTACCTGACAGCATTTGAGGTAAGTGTCAGGGGTGAACCTTGTGGGCGGCTGGCAGCTTATTTTTTGCAGTTTCCCATCCAGAGCACCTCCACAGGGACCACCTCCCCACCAGGATTCAGGTCCCCTGGGACAGCACGTGTGCCCAAAGCTCGGCCACACGGCCAAGCTTGCTCTCTCCTGCTCCCTGGGGCCAAGTTCCTTAGCCTTGGCAGAGGGTCACTGAGGCTTCCGGCTCCTTCCCTCTGTCTAGATGCTGTCTGTCTCATAAAGGCAGAGCAGTCATTATTTCTTCTGCTATTCACACATTATCCACTCTTCCGGCATTAACCCCTTCAGACCCTGTGCAAAATAAGATGGTGGGGCAGGATTTGTGTGTGTGTGTGTTTGTGTGTGGAGAAGGCAATGGCACCCCACTCCAGTACTGGAAAATCCCGTGGATGGAGAAGCCTGGTAGGGGGTTAGCTAAGAGTCAGACACAACTAAGGGACTTCACTTTCACTTTTCACTTTCATTCATTGGAGAAGGAAATGGCAACCCACTCCAGTGTTCTTGCCTGGAGAATCCCAGGGACAGGGGAGCCTGGTGGGCTGCCGTCCATGGGGTCGCACAGAGTCGGCCATGACTGAAGTGACTTAGCAGCAGCGGCTAGTGACTGGTAACTGGTTAGTTACCCAGTTGTGTCTGACTCCGAGAACCCAGGCTACTCTGTCCATGGGATTCTCCAGGCAAGAACACCACAGTGGGTAGCCATTCCCTTCTCCAGGGGATCTTCCCAAACCCAGAGATCGAGCTTGGTTTTCCTGCCTTGCAGGCAGATTCTTTGTTGTCTTTCCCACCAGGGAAGCCCAAGGGGAAGAAGGAAGATTCCTTATACCAATATCCATGGAATGAATCACCCTACAAGTCCCACAGTTTAGTCTGGTCCACTGAAGGGTGACATTTGCTTGCCTTCAGTACTCTGACAGGTTGAGGGTGACCATTAAGTGAATGAAAGATACCCAGCTATAGATATGTAATTCATTCATTTATTTCATAAATATTTATTGTCTGCCTACTATTTGTCAAAGGTTGGTGCAGGGGTTGGCTACCTAGTAAAACAGACTACTGCAATGTCCTTTTATAATTTATTATCTACCGATTTGAGGCTGAAGAGACCTGTGAAGGCCCAGAGAAAGGTGGAAATGAGATGAAGAAAGCAAAGACAGTAATGGGAAGAACAACTATCTACAACCGACATGCAAAATCTTAGCCTCGCTAAAAAAATACATAAATAAAAATGAGAACAAACAACAAACCAAAAAGAAAAAACAAAACCAAATCATCCATATTGGTTGACACTTCCCACAATGCACCCCGCAAAGTCAATTTGTGCAGACATGCAGAAAAGGGCCTCTTTTCATTTGCCACGGTGGGTTGCAGCGAACTCCTTGTTTCATTCATGTAATTAAGCTAACGTGTCAAAACAATTACCTCTTCTAGACAGCTGGCAACACGCTTCTTTTCTTTCTTAAGTTTCCTTTGAGCAAGGTGATCGAGAAAAGTTGTTTGCAGAATATGGCGACCTTGTTTCAATTTGGCTTTCTATTAAAAAGCCACCATGCCACACCACGTCTGGGGACCTCGGTGTCTGTGGATCCATCCCACAGTGGTGCAGGAGATATGGAGTGGTGTTACGGACTGCATGATACCAGGTACATGAGTGACGGGAGAGCGATTTGGCAAACACTTCGGGGTGGTGTGGGGAATAATTCTTTTATAAATGAATACATGCTGTTGATGGCTGGGACAGAAAGCCAACTTGCAAGAGTACCGAGTTAAAAAAAAAGCTGCCAAGTCAGGTTGAGACGTTTTGACACGAGAGCTGTGAATGCTGCAACAATCTATTACCATAGGAAGCATCCTGCGCTCGCAGTGTTTGTTGTAAATCACTCCAGCTCCTTTCCTTTCTCCTGAAGTTAATATATTTCCTTTCAGCAATATTATTTGCTGTGCATTACCAGCAATGTTCAGCTGTTAACATTTGTGTCTATAGTTAGCATTTTTATTCAGCTAATATTTTCATTCCATAGCACTCACCAAGCGTCAGTTTTATTTGCATCATATCTGCCAAGAATATTTTCTTCTGTTAGCGTTTGTTTCTCCCTTTAAGATTTTTATGTGCTAGGTATTTTTATCCTGTAAGGACTGTCAGCTTCAACTAGCACTACAAGAAATTCTGATTATTGACTGCAAAGAACTCTGAGTTAGTGGGTGCTTCTCAGATGAACCTGATCTTCCATCTTTGGCATCTCTAAAATGGGAATAATAAAAGCATTGTGAAGCTAGGTGAGTGAGAGGCAATGGTTTAATGAAACATGAGTCCAGGTTATTCAAACAGAGGAAAGGGAGAACTGAGAATTCCAAAGAAGTTGATGTCACTCAGGTCATTACAGTAGTCATGTACGGATGTGAGAGTTGGACCATGAAGAAGGCTGAGTGCCAGAAAATTGATGCTTTCAAACTGTGGTGCTGGAGAAGACTCTTGAGAGTCCCTTGGACAGCAGGGAGATCAAATCAGTCCATCCTAAAGGAAAACAACCCTGAATATTCATTGGAAGGTCTGATGCTGAAGCTGAAGCTCCAATACTTTGGCCACCTGATGCGAAGAGCCGACTCATAGGAAAAGACCTTGGTGCTGGAAAAGGTTGAAGGCAGGAAGAGAAGGGGGTGACAGAAGATGAGATGGTTGAATGGCTTAATCGATTCAATGGACATGAGTTTGAGCAGACTCTGGAAGAAGGTGAAGGACAGGGAAGCTGGTCGTGCTGCAGCCCGTGGGGTCACAAAGAGTCAGACACGACTGAGAGACTGAATAACAACAGTGTGTTACAAGGAGAAAGGAAACTAGCAGAGGGGATTTTAACAAAGGTAGGAATTGCTGCCTTGGCAAAGGCATTAGAGAAGTTCTCAGCTTTCTGATGGGCTCCACTTCAGAAGTTTAGATTCAATAGTTCTTGGGGAGGGGAGTGTCATGTGTCTGAAAACCTGCATTTCTAACAAGATTTCCAGTGATACTGCTGCTACTAGTCTAGGGACCACCCTTGAGATGCAGCCTTCTAGAAGGATATTCCTCCTCCGATTTTGTTTTGCTTTTGGATTTCATAAATTCTTTTATTTCCCCCACGGAATGCAATTGCTTTACAATGTTGTGTTAGTTTCTGCCGTACAGCATGAATCAACTGCACGTATACAAACGTCCCCTCCTTCCTGAACATCCCTCACACCTACCCCCATCCTACCCATCTAGATCATCACAGAGCATTGAACTGAGCCCCTGGTACTACACAGAGCTTCCCGCTAGCAATCTATTTTACACATGATGGTGTATATGTGTCAATCTTGCTCTCCCAATTTGTCCCACCCTCCCCTCCCCCACTGTGTCCATGTCTGTTCTCTATTTCTGCATCTCTATTCCTGCCCTGCAGGTTCATCTATACCATTTTTCTGGATTCCATATATATGCATTAATATACAATATTTGTTTTTGTCCTTTATTCTACTTCCCTGCTGTTTTCGATGCTCTTTCCCTCGGTGTTTTATTGTTGTTGTTGTTTGTTTTTGTCTTTTCAGTGCCCCCACTCTCTGAAGGTAGAACCTCCAAACAATTGTCTTAGGGGTCCATGATTGGGGCTGAGTAAAGAGAATGTTAGTCCTGAGTGCCACAGGCAGTAAAGGACCAAGTGTAGCCAAATGTTCGCAGCCCTATGTAGGTAAAAGAAAAAAATTCCAATCTCTTTTAAATTTTCTGCAAGTCCTGTGACATGTTAAAAAAAAATACTTGTTCCAAATAACTGTGCCTGCTCTGTATCCCTAATGCTTAATGCATTACACAAAAAAAAAAGTCATTCCAAGACTTCCCTGGCGGTCCAGTGGTTAAAACTCTGCACTCCCACTGCAGGAGTGAGAGTTGGATCCCTGGTTGGAACTAAGATCCTGCAGACATACCAAAACATCATTGCATCTCTGCACCCATCCTGATGCTTATTTTTTTCAAACTCTGCTTTCCCCCAAGTCCTTCCTTGAGATCTCTCATCACTGAAAATGCTCCTGCTCCAGCTGGTTATCTTATTGTGAGAGCTGTGTCTCAGATTAGATAAAAGATGGTTTCTGAGGGTCTCTCCAGTTTGAGATCATTGCTTTCACACCAGGACAAAAGCTCAGAATATCACAGAGGTGATGGCTGGGTGCTGTGCTTTCAGCTGGAACCCAGGAGCTGAGTTAGATGTCCATCCATAAGTGTTTAGTGTAGCTGCTGCCGTATTCACGTTGGGTTGTCTCAAAGGCAGGACTTTTGAGCTCCCTTCAAAATGCTTTACAATATTGAAAGTGAAAGTTGTTCAGTCGTGTCCAACTCTTTGCGACCCTGCAGACTATACAGTCCATGGAATTCTCCAGGCCAGAATACTGGAGTGGGTAACCAGTCCCTTCCCCAGGGGATCTTCCCAACCCAAGGATTGAACCCAGGTCTCCCGCACTGCAAGCAGATTCTTTACCAGCTGAGCCGCCAGGGAAGCCCAAGAACACTGGAGTGGGTAGCCTATCCCTTCTCCAGCAGATATTCCTGATCCAGGAATCAAACTGGGGTCTCCTGCATTGCAGATGGATTCTTTACCAACTAAGCTATCAGGGAAGCCTCCTTACAATATTGAATCTTTCACATTCAGTCCCACTGTGGTTTGCATTTCTCACACTGCTTGGTTGGTGATGGGTCCTGGGACAACCGGAGTGAAAGTGACCCCAGAACTAGGCTGGGGTCCTGCCAAGCCCCATCCATGGGAAAAAACACGCTGCCAGATGGGAGGAGAGGAAAGTGCTGCTGTCCTCCATCCCTGAAGTTTGAGAGAGAACTCACATGGAATCCAGGGACTAAAATAAGAGGAGAAGCAGAATTGGTGGCCTTTCCAAAGGGCACACTCTGGCGTCATGGCGAAGACAATTACATAGCTGACCTGAGGCTTGGGATCACAGTAGAAAGCTATCAGCCTCCAATTAGAAGCTGGCAGATTCTGCCTGGATTTTGACTTGTCCAGGGAACCTTCCCCAACCAGTGTCTACCACCTCTAGCTCTACCTCCTATCACAGCCCACTTACCTACACCCACAATGATTTTGTAGCGTTTGAGCGTGTGTGCATGCTCAATCGTTCAGTCATGTCCAGTTCTCTGTGATCCCATAGAGTGTAGACCACCAGACTTTGTCCATGGAATTTTCCAAGCAAGAATACTGGAGTGTGTTGCCATTTCCTCCTCCAGGGGATCTTCCTGACTTAGAGATTGAACCCACACCTCCTCTGTCTCCTGCATTGTCAGGTAGATTCTTTGAACTCTATTTAAATGGTCTCCAGCACCCACGAAACTGAAACTCAGAGTAGAGTTATCCTTCTCCTCCCCAAAAGAAACAGCAATGACCTCCTGGGAGAAGCAGCATGAGTCATCTTCATAGCAGCCCATGCACATCCTCCTGTGATGCTTGCTTGGGGCTACTAAAATCGGTATGATCCTTTCCCCACAGCATCCCTTGGGGTTTTTCTTTGTGTTCTGTTTTGCATTCCTCAGTTTGTTGATGTCACTCAGCTGTCAGAATCATTTCCTCGAGATTGTTGGGGAATCTGCTTGTGAAGGCTCCAGATTTGTGGATTCTTCTCAACAAAGAAGGGACCAGGAAAAGGGTGCTTGCCAAGCCAGAACTTAGGAGGGGAGAGGCTGGCATAATGGCTCTGAGGACAGCAGGACTAGCTGAAAAACGACTTCCTTCTACTTGGATGGAGACAGATCACCAGGTTTTATAGTTTACTGAAGTTGAATGGAAGGCAAAAACGTGTGCCTGCAGTTAGAGATCTCTCTCATCCCCTATTCCTTATATAGGCCATCCTTTAGGTCTAGATATTTCCGAGGTCATGTTCTTTTCCTCAGCTAGGTTTAAGGCATTTATTCTGATGTATCAGGAAAGTATGCTTGTGCACACGCCCATTGTTAACATAATTCTCAGTCCAGATGCTGGCCCTACCACTTACCAGTTACGTGATTTTGAGAAAGTTATACAGTCTTACAAACCTCACTTTTCTCTTGTCTGTAAGAGGAAGAAAATAATATCTAACACCAGATGGCTGTTGAGGAGTAACAAAGCCACAATGGTAAAATTACTATATGTTTGCCAGAAAGTTAAAAACATTTGAATTCTCCTTGTCCATCCCCCTGCCTCTTCATTCACATAAAGGAATTCATCCCCAATATATGGATACTTACCAACCCTCTGCCTTCCTGCCCTATGAAATCTGTGCCTATATCTGTTAACGCCTTAGGCAAAGAGGGATTTCACTTTTTCATATAATAATATGGGATGATAGTTTTGCTGGCATTAATTCAGTAGCTCTATAGATCAGGGCTGTTGGCTCTGATTCCCTGAGTCTTTACCGAGCAAGACTGGTGCTGCATCTTCAGATACAACATCGGCATTTAAACAAGATAAGAGCAGAGGGGGCTCTGGGTCTGTCTTTTATCATGAGAACTAAAATCTTTTTGAGGGTTCTCCAGAGACTTGGACTTTTATTTCTCGACTGGGACTATGTTAAAGTGCAACCTCTAGCTGCAAGGGAGTCGGGGAAAATTATATTAAATTTTGTACCTCTGCATTGGAGAAGAAGAAAGAAGGATAGAAATGCAGTGTCATCAACAAAAAGGGCCTGCCACCATATCCAAAAGAAATAAAAGCCATATATATATATATATTTATATATATATATATATATTTTTTTTTTTTTTCTGAAATCTCCATGTAGTACAGCTAACTACAGAGCCTCAGTTATCAGGAGGCTGGGGAGCTTTCTAGAATCTAGCAGAAGTGAGTAACTATAGCCAGTAATAGAGGCTAATGATATTGCACAGAGTGTCATTTGCTTTGTAGTTCCCTCCCAGGGTTGGGTCATTTCAATAAGAACAATAGTCATTATTTATTGCATTTTGACTATATGTAGGCCACTGTGTTTAGTGCCTTAAGTATGTTGTTTTACTTAATTCCTCGGAGTTAAGAAGTAGGCACAGGTACTTCTCTGAAGGAATATGAAACAGCCACTTTTTCTGTTAATTAACACTTACTGGAGTACGGGTAGCTCAGTGATAAAGAATTTGCCTGCCAAGTACGAGACATGGATTTAATTGCTGGGTTGGGAAAATCCCCTGGAGAAGGAAATGGCAACACACTCAGTATTCTGGCCTGGAAAAGTCCCGGGGACAGAGGAGCCTGGTGGGCTACAGTCCACAGGGGTCACAACGTGCCAGACATGACTTAGAAAGTAACCAACGGCAATGTAGTTGCCTTACGATGGTGCGTTCGTTTCTGCTCTACCGCAAAGGGAATCTGTCACACATACACATATAGGCCCTCCCTGTTGGACTTTCTCCCCATTCAGGTGGCCACAGTGCAGTAAGGGCTCCTGTGCTATACAACAAATAAAAATAGAACATAGCCTTGCAGAATGAGAGACAGAGAACTCGGAGACCTTATTAGAGAGACAGGCAGAGATGTTAGTCAAGGGTACAGTTTTAGTTGTGTCAGATGAAGGAATTCTGGAGTCTCAAGTGCAACTCAGTGACTAGTACTAACAATACAGCATTGCATACTTGCAGTTTCCTAAGAGGCACGGAGTTCTTAAGGAAGAAAAAGAGAGAAAGCAAGCAAGGAAGGAAGGGAACAAGAAAGAAAGAAAGAAAAAAAGAAATCACTTTGTGGGGTGATGAATATGTTAATTAACTGCATTGCAGTAATTATTTCACAGTAAGTTCATAAAACATGAGGTTGTTCAGTTTTAATGTATGTAATTTGTATGTGTCATTTATATCTAAATAAGGATGAAAAAACTAAAATTAAATAAAAATTAAAAATAAGCACTGTTTTGCATGCAAATAAAAGGAAAAAGAAGATTGGCAGAGCATATTGAAGTAAACAAGCCTTCTAAATAATTAAGTGCTGAGGGCAGGGAGATAAGAGTATTGAACTTGAAGTTAGACTGACCTAGGGTATAATTTCAATTCTGCCATGTACTTCTACAGGCAGAACACATATTACTTATTCTC
Source organism: Muntiacus reevesi (assembly GCF_963930625.1). NCBI lineage: Eukaryota > Metazoa > Chordata > Mammalia > Artiodactyla > Cervidae > Muntiacus > Muntiacus reevesi. Next base: position 29,844,393 of record NC_089253.1, on the reverse strand, counting down.
TCTGAACTTCTATATCTGCATCAATAGAATGGTAACGATGATAAGACCTATGCCATATGGTTTCTAGAAACACAAATCAGATAATAACAGAAAATGGCATATTTCATGTGCTGCTGTCTGAGCATCACATACACACAGGTGCACACACATGATCTGTAGGAGGAACTCTTATTCCCATTTTACAAGTGAGAAAACTGGCACAAGAAGTCATGACCAAGGCGTCCAGATCCACATCTCACGCTGTGTAACCGCTACAGTGCTCTGATGCTGTAACACTGAATCTTTGTTTTATATATATACTTATTTACTTATTTGGCTGTGTCAAGTCTTACTTGTGGCATTCAGGATCTTTCGTTGTGGCACAGGTTTTGTTGCCCTGTGTCATGTGGGATCCTAGTTCCTCATCCAGGGACCGAACTCTCATCCCCTGCATTGGAAGGTGGATTCTTAACCACTGGACAAGCAGGGAAGTCCTGTAATTCTGATTTACAAAGGCTGCATATGAAAATTGACCCACACATCACTTGACTAGTGGTCTTATATCCCTTTTTCTTAATATCATAGCTTTTTATATTCTTCAAATGATCTTTGGGTAAAGGCCTTTAAATCGGTGGTCCTCAATCAGAGATGATTTACCCCCTGTCCTAGTGGAAAAGGACCTATTTGGAAATACTTGGAGATGTTTTGGGGTTTCCCTGGTGTCTCAGTGGTAAGAAATCTGCCTGCAATGCAGGAGACCTAGGTTCAATTCCTCGGTCAGGAAGATCCCCTGGAACAAGAAATGGCAACCCACTCCAGTGTTCTTGCCTAGACAATCCCAAGGACAGAGGAGCCTGGCAGGCTACATTCCATGGAGTTGCAAAGACTCAGACATGACAGCATACATGCACATGTACAAGACATTTCTGGCTGTCACATCTGGGAGGGAGGGGGATATGCTAGCTGTATCTGGTGAGTAGAGACCAGAAATGTTGTTACCTTTCCTAAAACGCACAGGACAGCCCTCACAACAAAGCTTATCAAATCCCAAATGTCAACAGCAACAAAGCTAAGACACTGCTGAAAACCAAGAACTATCTCTTGATGGTGATCAGGATGAGGACCTTAGGAAGCAACTAATACAGGAAGAACATGCGGAATGATTAGGAAGAAGCAGAGTCTAGATATGCTAGACAGATGTTGTTCTACTACTCAGGGCTGAAAGTGTGACTAGTGAGAGGAATTTGAAGTTGATATCAAAACCCTCTGTGACGCTTATACTTTATGATACAGGTTTATGCCTAAATTAAATTTGTAGTAAAATATTTATTATCCTCTGACCCCAGTGTTGACTTGAACCATCTCACAAATTCCTTTTGAGTGTGTTCATAAAGTTCTTTGTAGTTTTAAAGGTAATTCTCTGAAATGAGTTAACCTGACCTGAGTCTTAGAGGCAAGATTTTGGTGCCCAAACAGGATAAGCCACGTCCACAGCACCGTTGATAGAACCACGTCAGCAAAGTGTTTTCAGTCTGAACTCCCCACATGCTACATAGAAATTTGAGTGACTCTCACAAGACAGGTAGTGATCCTGGAGGGTAAGTTAGAAATTATTTTGGAAGGGCAACATTTGGTTCCTCTTTTCCTGACTTAGCCTTAACTTCTGGTCTGACTCAATCTTAATTATAATACCCACAACAACTGTCAACATTGATGGAATGCTTTTACATACGGACACTGTGATAAAGTCTTTACACAGACAGCTCATTTAATCTTCACAACAAAACTGTGAGGTAAATACCGTTACCATGTGTGTTTTATGTATGAGCAAACTGAAGGAGGGAGGTTAGAAAACTTTCCCAAGATCATATTCAGGATAAGAGTTGGAGCCTTGATAAGAATGCAAGCAATCATATTCCAGAGTCCCTATTCTTAGACATTGCTTCTTCTGGGCTTCTGTACAGTAATCACTGCTTTGGGTCAAAAAGTGTTGAGAATTGCCTAGAAATTTCTGAAGATTCTTATTGCTTTCTACACCAATGACCTAGGTCAGTCCTGGGATCTATCAGTAGGGTTTATCTGGCAGGAACAGGATCACATGGTTAAAACATGAAGACTCTAAACCCCATATGTCTCCATAACCAATCCACGAGTCTCTTTCACTCTAGTTGAACTTTTAACACCTTAATTCATCTCACCTTTGGTGGGAATGAGTTCTACGCATTTCCTTCCTCCTACACATTGAATTTTCCTTTGTGTGACTAACTGGTCTCTTCATTGCTTCTGAGGGAGCCCCTCATTCTGCTACAGAAAAGCCTTGTCCACATTTCTCATAAGCCTATTTTTGCACACACCATGTATGACAAGTGTCTTCCCATTACAAATCTTTCCACCTCCTTGATGGCTGAAGTGGGTCCATTTCTGATCATACTCAGTTCCATTTCAGAAACTGCCTGAAGACACAGAGGAAATATGGGGCACTCCATCACTGAGCATCCCAGACATCCACTGCCTTGATCTAATCAACTCTGCCCCTCTTTGGGGCTTTTTGCTAACATGTGGTACAGGGAAGCATGGAGTTGGAAGCACCTGGAGGACATGCATATGCACCCCTTTCTATTTCCATAATGATTAAATCGAAGAGGGAGGTGGGAGATTGTCTATGAGAAGGCACTTTACTATGAGTCCTGTCTACCTGATATAATGTGATAGTCACAACTCCAGAAAATGGGTCACGTTAATTTCACTTGATAAGTAAGGAAGTAGAGGTTCTGAAAGATGAGGTAACTGACCCCAGGATTCCAGCAGGGATGGCCCAGGATTTGAGTGGGCTCATTCTCCTTCTGCTGTGACACCTTAGCTCAGTCATGACCATGGAGGACTGTGATGCTTACTTTACGTGTCAGGCTGACTGGGCCAAGGGATGCCTACCTGTTTGTGAGTGAGTGAAGTCACTCAGTCATGTCTGACTCTCTGCAATCCCATGGACTCTAGACCACCAGGCTCCTCCATCCATGGAATTTCCCAGATGAGAATACTAGAGTGGGTAGCCATTCCCTTCTCCAAGGGATCTTCCTGACCTAGGGATCAAACCCAGATTTCCCTCATTGCAGGCAGACTCTTTACCGTCTGAGCCACCAGGGGTGTTTAGTGAAACATTATTCCAGATGTTCAATGAGTGTGTTTCTGGAAGAGATTAGCTCCAGCACTGGTGGACTGAGGAAAGCATTCAGTCCTCCTTAGTGAGAGTGAGTTTCACACAACCCAGTAAGGGACTGAATAGGGTAAACAGGTAGAGAAAGGTTGAATTCACTCTGCCTGACTGTTGAGCTGGGGTCTTGATCTCTCTTTGGCATTCCTAGTTCTGAGACCTTTGGATTTGAACTGAAATCTACACCATCAGCTCTGCCAACTCTCAGAATATCCAACTACACTACTGGTTTTCCTGGGTCTTTAGTCTGCAGCTGATACATCAAGGGATTTCTCACCCTTCATAATCTTATGAGCCAACACGCATGCGTGCTAAGTCTATTCAGTCATATCTGACTCTTTGCGACCCTATGAACTGTAGGCCCCCAGGCTCCTCTCCCCATAGGATTTTCTAGGCAAGAATACAGGATTGCTGTTACCTCCTCCAGGGGATCTTCCTGAGCAAGGGATTGAACCTGCAACTCTTATGTTTCCTGCATAGCAGGTGCGTTCTTTACTAGTAGCACCATCTGCCACCTTGCAGTGCATCTCTTTCTAGATAGATAGAGACACAGACACAACTATAGATCTCCTATTGGTTCTGGTTCTCTAGAGAACTGTAAGGTGAAGAACACAAAATCACAAAGAAGCGGGGTATATTTATATTTATGTATTAATCAACATGAAGAGTGATGGAATACTACTACCTCCCCCTTGCACAGTCAAGACCTTGGGCTTGTCCTCCAAGCCTCATCCCCTCCACCCATTCCTCAGTGGATCTTACATATTTGACCTCCTCCAGAGCAACAGAGTACTGCTAAATCCCTGATTTATGTGAGATAGAGTTATTGGCTGAGGTTCTTCATGTGTCCCATGATCACAGCTGGGAGATGAGCTAGAGAAAGACTCAGACTTGGGGAAGTACATGATATCTATGGTCTGCTCTGGATTCTGGAAACGAGGATGTTTCCTTGTTTTACAAACTCAAATCCCCCACTCCCCTTATCCTATACTTTTCATCTTAGTTATATTAGGCTTCCCAGCTGGCACGAGTGGTAAAGAACTCACCTGCCAATGCAGGAGACATAAAGGATATGAGTTTGATCTCTGGGTCAGGAAGATCCCCTGGAGGAGGAAAGATACCCCACTCCAGAATTCTAGCCTGAAATATATATATATACAGCTGATTCACTTTGCTGTATTAGTAGAAACTAACACAACCTTATAAAGCAACTACACTCCAATAAAAATTAACTTTACAAAAAGATTGAGATGTCTTAGGCCAATTACCTGCCCACCACCATGATCAGAATTGAATCAGAAGCCCAGTCTGGGTAGGCAGCCAAAGCATATGAACAAGATTTACAGGTAGCTGGCAGAGAGCAAACCCAGGAAAACAGGGCAGGGGCTGTCCCGCAAAGGAATAGAGACATCCAGGGCCTGAGAAACTTACTCTTCTGCTTTCTTTTCTTCTCCCAGAAATAACAAACTAGAACCTGCATCACAACGCTTCTCTCTGTGTCACCGTCATCCTCAGGGGCATCCAGCTTTGCTGTTTTATTTGGACATTTTTCACTTTCTTCTACAAATTTCATTTTAAAGCCCTTTGGTCAGGTCAGCAACTCTCCTCCCACGTTCCCTGTGAGATGAACACCGTCTCTTGCCAGGAACTCTTTGTTCTGGAAAGCTGCGGTCCAGGAAAACAAATTCTGCTTTGACACCGTCGACACAGCCAGCTGTTCCCAACTCATATGTTACTTTCCCTGCCAAGCTCACAGCCTTCGATTGGAAAAGGAGTTGAAAAAGCAACGCTTGTTATTCTGTTTTCTTTTTAAATCTTACATCTAGAACTTCAAAATAATTAAAGATATGGATCAACTTTGTTCCGATTACATCATTTGGTCTTACTTTAGCCAGCAGAAAAGTAAAGATCAATGTGCTTGATGAGTTTTGGAAAACATTTTGTTTTTGTTGTTGAGTTGTGAAGTCAGGTCTAACTCTTTGCAACCCTAGGAACTGCAGCACGCCAGACTCCTCTGTCCTCCACCATCTCCTGAGTTTGATCAGATTCATGTCTCTTGAACTGTTGATACTATTTAACTATCTCATCTACTGCTGGCCCCTTCTCCTTTTGCCTTAAATCTTTCCCAGTATCAAGGTATTTTCTAGTGACTCAGCTTTTCACATCAAGGGGTCAAACTGTTGGAGCTTCAGCTTTAGCATCAGTCCTTCCAATGAGTATTCAAGGTTGCTTTCCTTTAGGATTAACTGATTTGATCTCCTTGAACCCCAAGGGACTCTCAAGCATCTTCTCCAAGACCACAATTTGAAAGCATCAGTCCTTTGGTGCTCAGCCTTCTTTATGGTCCAACTCTCATATCCATTTCTGTATCTCCTTGCATATCTATCCCAAGCACCAAGAGGAGATGCCATATCAGCCTTCCTTCCAGTCATCTATCTCTTTCTTGAAGAAGTAAGTAATTGTTATAATTCTTCTCTTCCTTTTAGAAGACAATGAATGACATCTTCTTGTATACAATTTAAATTGTCCTGTGAAGGATAGGACATTCATTCCGAAAGCCTCGATGTTGCCATATTTGGAAGAATCTTCATACATATTGCATTGTTTCTGAGACAGTTTTTCCTGCCCAGGTTTGAGATAGCACATGGGATGAGATTTGGATGAGCAAATAAGTGTGGGAGAAGGGAATCTAGGTTATGAAACTGTATGTATAGCTATTAAGAGGCAACGCAGCCCAACATTCTTGGGAGATAATAAAAATCCAGTCTTTCTGGAAAACTTTGTATTGAATAGTAGTAGGAAACGGACAACAGTAGGGTATGAGGGATGGATTATAAAGTAGCTTTTTCAAGCTTCCATGATAAGCTGACATGTCTGAACTTTGCAAATAATTGAAGAATGAATGTTTGGTAGCTTATTGATAGGACATTTGCTTGACATAAGTACTGTTTCTGAAATATTTTCTCTGGCATTCTATAGAGTTTAGACGACAAGACTAGGTAATAAATGGAGAGGAATAAAAAGAGTTAGGAAGCCCTTTTTGTGAGACTCTGCATCTAGATTGGAACCTGGATACATAGTGGGTATCAAGTGAAAGAGGTAATTTAATGAAAACGTGGATTATTGTTCATTTCCTTATCATGTCTAATATGAAGGCAGACAAAAAGCGTAGGAGCTGTTGCTTCTGTTTGACTCAGAAGCTTTCCCTGTTTCATCAGGGGGAGATTGAGGACATGTTGAGAATACCCATTATAAACTCTACAACGATATTATATTGTCCATTCTCGAGGTTCTGTGTCCAACTCAGGGCCATAGTCAAACAAGCATTTTTCAAATGCCACTTGGCAATGATGATAAAAATATTATTCTTGGACTTAGAATTTGATCTCTGTTCTGCTGACCCCCACTGATGCGATGACCCAATAAGTCTCCAGGTGCTTTTTGCCTCTCCAGAAACGAGGCATCCTACACACCCTTTCACATACAATGGATCTTTGCTTTACGCCATCCTCTCTGATGGGAAGGAACTTGGTGTTTTCCTTGGGGTGTGTAATTCCCAAGAGACGATTCCAAGAATGACTTCTCATTCTGGTTTATTAGTTTCTAGGCATTAGAGCTGAACAAATGTAGCAAAAGCTTCCAGGGTTTAGTAGGATTTACAGGCAATTACTGGAGAGGCAAAGGCAGCAAAGGCTATTAGAGAGCCTCTTACAGAGGATACCAGGTTGCTGAAGAAGTTCCTGGTGATGATTCTTCTCAGGCATTCATGCTCGCGGCACAGTGAAGGGGTTGCAAAGGGCAATGATTCCCACAATCATCCTCTGACCCCAGGCTTTTCCCTACCCCAGCACCACTACCTGAAAATTGGATGCTTGTTGTGCAATGTTTTGACATGTCAACTTATACCTGGAGTTTCCTAGAAATTCTAATGTGGACCATTGTCTGAAGTCTCTATTGAATTTGTTACAATATTACTTCTGTTTTATGCTTTGTGTGGCTTTTTTTTTTTTTTTTTTTTTTTTTTTTTTTGACCATGGGACATATGAAATCTTAGCTCCCTGACCAGGAAGAGAATCCATATCCCCTGCATTAGAAGGTGAAGTCTTACCCACTGGACCACGAGGGAAGTCCCTAGAAATTCTAAAATAAAGATGTTTGGAAATCAACTCCTTTTCTACAAGTCAAATTAAAGATTTATCTTGCTTTGATTTTGTTGTTGTTGTTTTTAAACACAAACAGACTCTTCTGCCAGGGAGGTGTAATAGTAATTGTTAGATGCAAAGGTCTTGTTATCAGGCACACCTATGGTCTAGGATTCTCTGTCCGGTTTCTACAGGCAGGCCTCAGAGATATTGCCAATTCAGTTCCGACCACTACAATAAAGCAATTTTTTTGGTTTCCCATTGCATAAGAAAGTTATATTCACACTACACTGTGGTCTATTAAATGTACAACAGCATCCTTATGTCTAAAAATATACATACCTTACATACATACCATACATGTACATAACCATACATACATATGTATGTCTACAATGTACATACCTTACTTAAAATATACTTGTTGCCAAAAAATACTAACCATCACCTAAGCCTTCAGAAAGTTCAAGTCTTTTATCTGATGGAAGGTACTACTTGGAAGTTGATGGATGGCTGCTGGCTGATCTGGGTAGTGGTGGCTGAAGATTGGGGTTGCTGCAGCAATTTCTTAAAATAAGATAACAATGAAGTCTGCTACCTTGATTGACTCTTACTTTCATCTGAACACTTAGAGGCCATTGTAGGCTCGTTAATTGTCAATTTCAATATTGTGTCTCAGGAGAGAGGGAGGCCAGTGGAGGTTAGAGAGACAGACAACTGCCAGTCAGGGGAGCAGTCAGAACACACACATTAAGTTTGCAGTCTTACATTGCTGTAGTTCCTGATGCTCCAAAATAGTTACAATAGTAACCTCAAAGATCACTGATCACAGATAATCATAAAAAAATATAATAATAATGAAAACCGTTGAAACATTGTGGTGGTTGTTCAGTCACTCGGTCATGTCCAACTCTTCTGACCCCATGGATTGTAGCCGGCCAGACTCCTCTGTCCATGGGATTCTCCAGGCAAGAATACTGGAGTGGGTTGCCATTTCCTTCTTGAGGGGATCTTCCTGACCCTGGAATCGAACCAGGGTCTCCTACATTGCAGGCAGATTCTTTACCAACTGAGCTATGAGGGAAGCCCTATGGGAATTATCAAAATATGACACAGAAACAGGCAAGTGCTGTTGGAAAAAAAGACTCCAATAGACTCGCTCAGCTCAAGGTTGCCAGAAAACTCTGGCATTTGTAAAAACAGAAAGGCAGTGTCCGAGATGCACAATAATGTTAAGAAAGCACCATGAAATGAAAGGTGTGTCTGTAATTAGAGGGCACTGGGTGAATAAAAGTGTGGTTTAGCCTCAGTTTCCCCATATACAGCACAGGAATGGTGACCGAGTCTAACATTTTTGAGACTTAAACAAGGTGATAAATACATAAATCACCTAGCATCTTTGAACATAAAGTTTGGTCAATTCACTCACATAAGCAATACTGCATATTTGCAGGACTCCTAATTGTAGGGTTAGCCCTTATAAAACTTCTATGTATAGGAAAACCCAGAACATGAGTTCTCTGAGCCAAAAAGATATGAAAATAGAAAACAAAAAAACCCAGAGGAAATGCTGGGTGTTCAAATCCACCCATCTATCTAGTTATTCCTTCCAAGGGATGCAGCATGTGTGGGAGAAAACAAAGACTGTAAGTACTCCATTCTCTGCAAGGAAAGGAGCATCAGGACTTAGAAATGAGGTCCATCCCAAATGATAGTGCACAGAAATCGTTAGGTGACTTTCATGTCAATCATGCATCGTTTTCTATGTTGCCATGTGTTCTATAAACTTTGTTTCTAGTGGAAATGTTTCAATATGAGGATGATTTATGTGACCATTCCCCTAATATTGACCATTTAATTTTTCCAGAGTTTTGCTACAATAAATAACTCATTGGTAAATATCTCTACATATAAATCTTTGTCTGAATTTCTGGTCATTTCCTCAGGATAAATTTATATATATAAGTGAGATTACTAGATTAGAAAAATGACCTGAGGATTCTCATTACATCGTGCTACATATGGCAAAAAAGAAACTACAAGTTACACTCCCAATAGCAATAAATGAAGTTGCTAGTCTCAGGGGCTCCTGGTTGGAACTAAATATTACTTTTTTTAAAGCACCGTTACTTGATTTGAAATAAGCAAGTATATTATTGTCATTTAAATCTGTATTTGATTTGGTAATTTTTTTTCTTTTGTTTAATAGCCATGAACAATTTATTTGTTCTGAATATCTGTTTATGCCATTTGCCCAAGACTTTTGAGTGCTGGAGCTTTAGTGTGTTTCTTAACATTTTGCAAGAGTTTTGAATGTATCAAGTAGCATTTTGGCAAGTCAAAAAATCAGAATAAGCAGTGGTATCAGGTTTGCTACAATTGCAAATTTTAGATGATGGAAATTTTACTAGCAGAAATATGTCCATAACATCTCAAGTAATGTCTAAGTGTAGTAAAATGGTTCAGCTGGATAAGTATATCCACATGAGAATGTACAAAAGATTAAGATTTCTAGGTTTTGGAAGCTATAGTTTGTTTTTAGAATGCCAGATTAAGAAAATGGGGGCTTCATTCAATGATTAGTGGGAAAGCCTTAGTGCTTCTCATGTGACCTGAGTCAGAGATTTATAACTCTGGGTCCCTCCCTGGACCAATTAAATTGGGACCTCTAGATTTACATTGAGAACAAACCTTTTGAGAGAGGTAATAGTTCTTAAAACCAAATTTACCTAATGACACTGGTAGGAAGGAAAGAAAGAGAAGGCAAAGGAAAGGCAGGAGGAAGCAGGGAAGGGGTGAGGAGGGAAGAAATGAAACAGAACCGGAATGCAATAGAACAGAACAGAGCAGAATAGAAATGAGCTAAAAACAAGAGATGCTGTTTAACCGCTGTTAGATGACAGCAGCAGTAGGAAGGGAACAGAGACTGAACTAGGGCGACAGTGATGAGAGTACGTGGGGGGAAAAGACAAATGAGCTTACCGACAAAACAGAAACATAGCCACAGATGTAGAAAACGAACCCATGGTCACCAGGGGGTAAGGTGCGGAGGGATAAACGAGCAGATTGGGATTCACATATACACACTACTGTATATAAACAGGTAACTAATAAGGACCTGAGCTTCCCTGTGACTCAGCAATAAAGAATTCACCTGCCAATGCAAGAGATTCAGGTTCGATCCCTCGGTGGGGAAGATTCCTGAAGAAGAAAATGACAATCCACTCTAGTATTCTTGTTTTGGAAATCTCATGGACAGAGGAGCCTTGCAGGCTACAGTCCATGGGGTCATGACTGAGACTAAATAATAACAACAACAATAAGGACCTATTGTAATTAGCATAAGGAACTCTACTCAATACTCTGTCATGGCTTACATGGGAAAAACATCTTAAAAAATAGTTGACATATGTATGTATATGTATAACTGATTCACTTTGTCATACACCTGAACCAAAACACTGTTATAGATCAACTATACTCCAGTGAAATATTTTTAAAAAGAAGTAATGCCTACAAATACTAATTTAGCCATGAGCTGAGAAAGATGAAGGGAGAAGTAAAGTTTGAGGTTTTGAGAAAAGGGAAGGTAAAAATGAGCAATTACAAGGACTTCTATGGGTAGTTAACATGAAATTCATATAATGACATTCAAGCAATAGTAAAAACTGAGATAAAAATGGAGGCAAAGCAGAAGAAAAAGTCTAAGATAACAGATAGATGTAGTACCAAACACAAGGTCTAGTGCATAGAAAGTGCTTCATACATTGCTGTTCAAAGAGTAAATATATGGAATTTTAAAAGATGGTAACGATAACCCTATATGCAAAACAGAAAAAGAGACACGGATGTACAGAACAGACTTTTGAACTCTGTGGGAGAAGGTGAGGGTGGGATGTTCTGAGAGAATAGCATTGAAACAAGTATATTATTAAGGGTGAAACAGATCACCAGCCCAGGTTGGATGCATGAGACAAGTGCTCAGGGCTGGTGCACTGGGAGGACCCAGAGGGATGGGATGGGGAGGGAGGCGGGAGGGGGGGATCAGGATGGGGAACACATGTAAATCCATGGCTGATTCATATCAATGTATGGCAAAAACCACTACAATATTGTAAAGTAATTAGCCTCCAACTAATAAAAATAAATGGGGGGAAAAAAAGAGTAAATAAAGAAAAAGAGAAACTGAGAATAAAATCTTTTCTAGGGTCTCCTTTCAACAAACCGAAGGAAGAAGACACAGAACTAGAGATAAACATGTAATGACCAGAGGACACAAATATACTGATTAACATTTCACAAGACTTTCAGGGACACAGTATTGATACAAAGGACACTGCAGAGGGACAGCTATAGTTTACTAAGATGACAGTTCTACTATGAAAACAGGTTAAAAGTTTATAAATGGTTGAGGAAATAATGAGGAATCCAGGGGATCTGAGCATAAACTGTTCCTGGTAAAGATTGGAAGAAGTTACAGTGGAAAGAAAGCTGGTATTTGCTATTGTTTTATTTTGTTTAGGGGTTTGTTTTTATTATTTAGAGGACTGATGAACCATAACAGCATTTATGCCAAAAAGGAGTAGATGTTCATAAATGCATGCTCGGTCACAAAGTCATGTCCAACTCTTTGCGATCTTTTGTATCATAGCTTACAGGCTCTTCTGTCCATGGGATTCTCCAGGCAAGAATACTGGAGTGGGTTACCATGTTCTGTTCCAGGGGATGTTTCCAACCCAGGGATCGAAACTGCGTCTCCTGTGACTCAGGTGGATTCGTTACTGCTGAGCCATCCGAGGTGTTACTAGATAGGGATAGAAAAAATAAAGGAAAATAAAGAGTTTAATTTCAATAGCAAAGTCCAGGAGAAGGTAGGAGGGGATAAAATAATAAGAAGAGATAGGTAAGCGATCATATTAAAGGAAGAGGGGCAACTCCTCCTCAGATAGAGAAGTAAAGGAGAGGAAATGACTGAAACCACAGGAAAACATCTAGGTTAGGGAACGGGACTCCAGGGAATCCAGAAATACTTAAGGTTAAACATAGACATTTAAGTTTATGGTAGGTTATCAGCTGAGAATGACTGTGTGGAAGTTTGAAATGTTGATACATTTCTGTAGAAAATATCATGAATGTCAAACTCTTTTTAGGCAACAGTGAAGACCATCTTAAGGCTGACAGTTCGAGGTTATCCAGGACATCCAGGAAGCAGGGTCTTAAAATACTTATGTTCAACACCCTGAGTTTGAGATGAGAAAACTAAATATAAAAGTTTACCCAGGTGCATGAGCTATCTACTAACAAATAGGTAGTTTTGGCTGGGCTGTCTTCATCTCAGGGCTTGATGGGGAAGGTTTGACTTCCAAGCACGTATGCTAACTTGCAGGATTTAGTTATTCATAGGCTGTGGGATGAAGGTCCTCTGTTCTTTCCTGGGTGCTCGCCAAAGACTGCCCGCTATTCCCCGTCATTCTGGTCTCAACAGTGTGAGAGTTTGTTTCATCAAAGTGTGCAATCTAAGAAGGTAATACAGAGGGCTGGCTGGCAAGACAGAAGCCACAGCCTTTTGTTGCCTAGTCATGGAAGTGACATTCCATCAAATTTCTCTGACTCTGAGTGCCACCCACAGTTAGACACAGGGGAAAAGATTAAAGTTTGAATACTTGCTGGCAGGGCTCATATGGGACCATCCTAGTATCCGACTTTAGATCAAGATTACACTACATATGACTTAGTGAGTATTTTAAAGGTAACCCAGTTGATTTCTTTAAATGCTTTCTAATTCTTATTTTTTAAATTGTGACCCTGCTAAAGAAATGAACACAAATTGTTGTTGTCATTGTTAATTGGCCAGTTATGTCTGATTCTTTTGTGATCCCATGGGTTGGGACTTTCCCCCAAGGAATCTTCATGACCCAGGGATTGAACCCACATCTCCTGCCTGCCTCTCTTGCATTGCAAGTGGATTCTTTACTGCTAAGCCACCAAGGATGCCCTGAACACACATTAAGTTTTAGGATACAAAGGTGTTTTTCTTTGAATGTGGGCTGGTAGATGTATAAATAATAGAAAGGAAGAAAGATGGGTAAGTAGGAAGAAAATCTGAAGGAAGAAAGGAAGGAAAAGACAAATTTGAGCCACTAGGAGAGATGATGAGATTTAAAGTCTGATGGTACTACTGCTATAAGACTCAGGTAGTGGTTAATTGAAGATCCAAAAAGTTGTGAATGGTGGAGTTCCCAGATTGATCGTGGTGATCAAAGTGAATTTGATATCACTGACTACAATGATGGCATGTATAGAGGGTCTAGTGTTCCTCAGGACTAAGTGCTTCCATAACAATTATGATGGTGGTGGTGGTGGTGGCATTCATCAATCATATTATTATTGGATTGATCCAGATTCTGTACTAAATGCTTTACATACATATGTCAATTCATCCTCACAATAACTCTTAATTTTCCATTAAGGAATTAAGAATTTGAGAATGTAACCTACCCAAGTTCACAAAGCTAGAAAGTGGCACAGTGATGATGGTATCTAGATCTTGGTAGTATGAAATCCATTTATGTTTTTTATTGGCTTGCTCTTCAAAACTCAAAATGTTGGAAAGAGTTTGGGAAGCCTGAAATCAGGAAGGAAGCAAGAGTAAAAGTATAATTTTAAAGACAGGCTATGAAAGGGGAGTCCATTTTGGAAGATAAAGTGAAGTAAAACAAGTGGTCTAATAGATGACGGTATTAGGTTTTAAAAAGAGGAGGGAGGGAAAGATGATGGTAAACAGGGAACAGAGAGAAATGGTGACTTTTTACAAATCAAGTGATCATATTTAATCTAATTATAATATATTAGAAAAAATTAGGAAATTAGGAAGATTTTATTGGGAGAGAGAAAAAACCATCAATCACAGTAAATTGGGCATGGAGAATACAGTGTTTCAGGGTTTGATGATGACAATTTAATTATGAGTTACTTAGATATTCAAGAGGACTTTTCTCCTAGGGACTTGGTACATATTTGTAAAAATTTTAAAGTATATAACAAAAGCAAACAGAAATCATCTGCTCTCAAGTGGCTTGCCACCTAAAGTTTAGGGTGACCCCTTACACCTGAACATTTTGAGTGACCTATAATAATTTACCGGGGCAATAGGCACAGGCTGGGACTATTAGAAACTATAATTTATGCTTATCCTACTAATGAAGAAAATGGATAATCAATAAGCAAGCAAAGAAATAAATGTGTGATTACAAGTTCATGAATCTTTTAAAGGAAATAAAACATATTTGTATAGGATGGCCAGGGATGAGTTCTCTGCAGAGGTGGCAAAAATCTAAGACCTAGCAGAGACAGAGGAACAGCTGATATAAAAGAGAAGGGCATCATGTTTAATCATTTAATAGGACTGGAACTGGAAAATAGCTCTGCTTGGGCAAGGTACCAAAAGGGTGCCGTGACTCTGGAGCGTCACATTGAGGGGAATTATACGAGAGAAGGCTGGAAAAAGGAGACAGCTAGTAGTTCAGCAGTGTTGTAAGTGCAATAGAAAGCCATGGAAGACACTTAAATAATATAGTGAGATTATCCAAGCTTCCCTGAAGGTCAGATAGTAAAGAATCTGCCTGCAACGCAGGAAACCCCGGTTCATTCCAGGCATCTGAAAGATCCCGTGGAGAAGGGAATGGCTACCCACTCTAGTATTCTTGCCTGGACAGAGGAGCCTGGTGGGCTACAGCCCATAGGGTCACAGGGAGTTGGACACGACTGAACGACCAAGCCTGAGAATGGGTGAGATCATTCAATTTATGCTGAAATGTGCCAGGGGCGGAGGGCAAGTGCGGGTGTGTGAAAATATTTTGGGGGAAGGACAAAACAGCAGTGAAGACTGAGACAAATGAACAGGATCTATATATAATCTTGAGATAAAGCAATCACATATGCTGATGGCTAAATGTAGGGGGTGACAGAGAAAAGATTCAAGAACAACTTCCAGTTTTCTGGCACGAGCCATGGGCAGATAGTGTTGACAGTTTCTGAGCTGGAGAAGACTTTGAGACAGGAAGCCCTCTAAATAGGAGAGGTGAGAACACGGATTCCAATTTTAAGACTTCACTCCGTCTCCCTCCTCTGGTTTGAAAGTAGGAACTAAAATGTCCACATTATCAGTGAGAGTTCCTTAGCGGAAACCCACAGAAACAGACCCAGCTAGCATGGGTAAAGCTTGATGTATGGGAAACCTAATGGGGACTCACAGAATCAAGGAGAATCTGGAGATTCAGGCTTGGAAACAAGTAGAAATTGAGGTACTTGTGGAGGCGGGAACCCCGAGTGACTGATTAGAACCACTTACTTTAGGAATAAAAGGGAATGATCACTTTCAGGGTTTATGAATCGCTATTCAAGAGACTGTGCTCAGGAAAAGAGTATCTGTCTGGCTGCAGAGACTTAAAGCTGAAATCTTGTATGGTCCAGCCATCATCCAACCCACCACCTGAAAAATCTGGGATGAGGAGGGAGGTTGAGAAGTACAACTGTTCCTGAACTATACTCAGCTGGGTGACAAGGACAGGAACAAGGGATGCAGAGGGAAAGAACCACTTTCTACAAAGTATATGACTCCACCCTGATATAAAAGCAGCATTATGTTGTTGCTGTTGTTCAGTCGTTAAGTCATGTCTGACTCTTTGCCACCCTATGGACTGCAGCAAGCCAGGCTTCCCTGTCCTTCGCCATCTCCTGGAGTTTGCTCAAATCCATATGCATTGAGTCAGTGATGCCATATCTAACCATCTCATCCTCTGTCACCCCCTTCTCCACCTGCCTTCAATCTTTTCTAGCATCAGGGTCTTTTCCAAGAGTCAGCTATTTGCATCTGGTGGCCAAAGTATTGGTACTTCAGTTTCAGCATCAGTCCTTCCAATGAATATGCAGGTTTGATTTTCTTTCACTAACATTTTTATCAGACATATTTCATTTCCTTTGTGGTCTGCATTTGGTGATAATCCAGGGAAATTAGTGAACCCAGTTCTCTTCACTGCACTGGGCTGATTTAGCTAATGATCTGTTAATGAGTCGTTAATCACTTATTGAAATCTGGAGGGTTGGGTGACTGAGCAGGTGCTAGACCTGGAGGAGAAATTTGCTGCAATAAAACCTTCCAATTTCCATTTCCCGGGAGCAGGCTCCTCCCAGCTCCCTTTTCATTTTTTTTCTGTGTGCATGCGAGTAGTTTTTTTTTTTCTCCCTTTCACATTTGCAGAATCTTGAACAAACAGGGCTCTTAATGCATCCTGAAGTGCTGATAGCCAGGGTCTACTAGTCTTGAAGGTTATATCTTGGTTTCTGATGCAGTTAGGAATTGTAATATTGCAGTGGTTTAGCCACCACAATTGGAAAACCATTGAGCTTCATAAAAGTATTGATTGATCTATCAATGTCTTCTGGCAACAACAAACTGTAAAATTCTAAGCAACCATATGGAATTATATGGTATATGAAAATACTTTCACAGGCACAGTCTCATTTTGATCAGAAACTACAGCCGTGAGAGATGAGGGGATGGGGTATTTTCCAGACGATGAGGTGGGGTGAGGGGGTGTTAAGTAATGTTTCCAAAGTCTCTTCACTTGAAAGTCACAGAGCTGGATTTTAATCTAGGTGTGACTGACTCCAAATTCTATTTACTGGACCATGTTGCCTCTCCTAAAATCTGAAGCAAACATTGTAAAAGATGTGGAATTGATGCCATGGGCTTCATGCATGAAACATGTATTTTGCTTCTTTATTAGTGTTGCTAAACTACAGAAAGAGAAAATCTCCTTCAGAAATACAAGGGACATTAGTTAAATTCCTGGTCTCCACTCCAGATCTACCAGAGTAAGTCCCATGAATCTGTATTTTATATACTTTCCAAGAAATATTGGTACACTCTAATGTTTGGGAATCTTAGTTTCTCACTGATTGCTTCACCCATAACCATGGCAAACACATTTAATAAGATTAATGACCTACTCTCTCTGCCTAGAGTGTATTAGAAGCATAACATTAGAAAATGAAACAGAAAATAAAAGGATAGGCTTTTTGAGGTTAGCACACTTATCAGGAGTGGTAATATCTCACAAACTCTGATTGAGAAATAGGAAAGAAACACTAAAATGTAGATACAGGTTTATATTTATTAAAGTGTGTGTGTATGTATGTGTGTGTATGTGTGTGTGTGAGTGTGTATATGTGTGTGCATGCATTCAGTCATGTCTGACTCTTTGCAACCCTATTTATTAAAGTATAATAATGAAAATAATTATGCTGGTCCAGTCTCAAGAAGAAAAAAAGTTTAAATTATACTCAGTACCCTTTCTCTGTGAATACCAGGAAAGACATAACAATTTTTTTTCTTTATTATTATTATTTTTTCTTAGGTAAGAAGGCATTTAAAGACAAACACACTGCCTAGACAGAGTGTGGGCTATCTTGGAAGGTGAGAGTGACCCCAAAACACAGCATGGTTAGTTTTTATGGGCTGGGTAATTTCTTAGGCTAATGAATGGGAGGATTATTCAAATTATTTTGGGGAAGAAGCAGGGATTTCCAGGAATTGAGCCACCATCCACCTTTTGGTCTTTGATAGCTGCTCTCAGAACTGTCATGGCACTTGTGGGTATGTCCTAGTACTGTTTACAAATATTTGTAAAACAGTGTTAAACTAACACTTATTTTGGTACTTGTAGAAATAAAATTCATCTTCAAGAGTTCCCTGAAGTAACAACATTTGACTATAAGCTAAAACACCAAGTTTAAATCCCACCCCTGATCACTAATTTTGTAAACATGGAAAAGTGTCCTAACTTCTACCTTCTTACTTGCAGTTTTCTCACAGCTGTAAAATGACCTAAGTTGTGAGGATGGAATGAAATAATGGATGTGAAAGCCTTGTGCATATGGAAAAGCCTTATATGACTATTATATATTATAAGTACCTGAAAAAATTCCATACATTTTATTCTCTCATGGTTCTGGATTCATAAGGCTTCATTGTATTCTATTTGGTGGCTAGCACAGGGATATAGGAGTTATCTATTAAATCAGTATACCCATGAGTCCAATGTAACAACTCACCAGAAAAAATCATGTTCTTGGCCTCTGTTCCTAGTTAAAGTGTGTGACCTTGGGCAAACATCTTTCACTTATTATAAGCTTTCTTATCTTGAGAACAAGATTGGAAGTCCCCACTGGATGTGTATCAAAAAGCATGTCATCAGAATGGTGGAGAATGCCTTGGGAAAAAACTTTTTAGACACTCCTATCCTCTAGATGTAAAATTGTGTTATCATAAGGCCTAGAAAGGCTTCCCCAAGTGGCACTATAGGTAAAGAACCCACCTGCCAATGCAGATACACTTAAGAAACACGGGTTCAATCCCTGTGTCGGGATGATTCCCTGGAGGAGGTTACGGCAACACACTCCAGTAATTCTTGCCTGGAGACTTCCATGGACAGAGGAGTTTGGGGGTTCAGTCCATGGGGTAGCCCAGAGTTGGACATGACCGAGTGACTTAACACACACACATGCAAGGCCTAGAAAAGTGTTTTTATGAAAGTGTCTGATCATCAATGCTGGCAGGTGACCCAGACAACTTGTGTGATTACTTTTTTAATAATTGAACCTAGAAATTCTATAAGCAACCATTCCACTGGCAAGTTCTATGAAAGGTTTTCAGAGTTGAGCTAATTTGGCATAACCATAAGAATGAATATTTTTGTTGTTGTTAGTTTGCTTATCTCTTTTGTTTTGTGGTGTGTGTGTGTGTTTCCTGATTCAGTATCTCTTCAAACTAATGATCTAAAGGACTCTAAGCTGAGTGAGAAACCTTTTTAAAACTCCCCAACTCTGTTGAGTCCTGGTTTCCCCTTTATCAGAAAAGGGGATATCTGAGGCTTACTAACCAGCAGTGTTTTTTTCCCCAAAAAAATAGAAACTAAAAATTTTTTAAACCAAAGGAAAAATGGGTAATCCTGTCACTCCAGTAATATGTACTAGGTTGTTATTTTCTTTTGTTGGTAAGTGAAGTTTAAGGGAACCAAAGATTTCCATTTCCTAGTACATAGCAGGGGTTCAAAGTGTTTGTCTGACACACATTTGATGGGGCTTCCCTGGTGACTCAGATGGTAAAGAATCTGCCTGCAATGCAGGGGATCTGGGTTAGATCCCTGGGTCAGGAGGATATCCTGGAGAAGGAAATTGCAATCCACTCTAGTAGTCTTGACTGGGAAATCCCATGAACAGAGGAGTCTGGAGGGCTATAGTCCATGAGATTGCAGAGAATCAGACATGACTGAGCAACTAACACTGTCACATTCACATGGTTTTATGATACCAACTAGTTGGGTTTTCTTTTTCCTTCAGAGGTGGAAGTGAAATTTTATTTTATTCTATCATCATAGCATCCAATAATACTCACCTGAAATTGTTTAAGCAGCTTTTTAATATACTACAAGTTGAAAGATTTTATTCTAGTCAAGGAATTAAAATATGCTTTTAAATTTCAGGATCATTGATTCCTGTTAAAGAAGTAAGCCCCTTAATTCAAAACAGTTAACTGAAACTCCCAAAGAAATGGTATATTCAGGCATGTAACAGGGCTCAGTTAAGAGACATTTAGTTTTCCTCTGCATTGGAAAAATCTGCCAATGCCCCATCCTTCAAAGGTAAATGCATTTGTTATACTAATCTGAGAAAGGGATGTGGTGAAATAAATGAAAGTTATTAAAGAAAGGGAGATGGATGGCAATTGAGACAACCGTTTGTTTTGCCACCACCAAATTTATTTCCAGAAAAGGCCCTTATCAATTTCTAGGGAATGGTTTGTTCTGTCAGGGTGGATGCAGTTTTAATGTTCTTTACTGCTCTCTCAGAACCAGTGCAGTGACACCAATCTAAATAAAGGAGAAAGGAAGGCTTAATCATGCCTGCCACTGACCGGTTATTAACATTTTCCAACAAGGGCATTAGAGGAAGAATTCAGAGAGGTCAATTTGTATTTCAAGAGTGGAGCCAAAAGAGAGAAAATTTACTTGAAAGTGATGTGCTTATGGCAAGAGCAGGTGTGTAAGTCCACTCCAATTGGGCAAGCCTTTATTAAGCATCTTCTATGGCACAAACATCATCATTCAAGGAGCTCATTGTCTAGTTAAGAAAACTGTTAGGGAAAAAAATAAAACCAGCAAACATTTGTCAAAGCAATTTGAATAGACATACAAGACACAAAGGAGAGATTGATTAACCCTTCTTGGAAAACTAAACCCAGGGAAAGGCTTGAGTAAGAAGTTTGGCTGCATAAGATCTGCCTGCAATGCAGGAGACCTCAGTTCGATCTCTGGGTCAGGGAGATCCCCTGAAGAAAGGAATGACTACTCACTCCAGTATTCTTGCTTGGAGAATTCTATGGACAGACGGGGCTGAAGGATTACAGTCCATGGGTCTCAAAGAGTTAGACACAACTGAACAGCTAACACACACACACACACACACACACACACACAATATAAGATAGAAAGGAGAGACTGATGAACCATTCTTAGAAAACTAAAACCAGGCCTGAGTTAGAAGTTTGGCTGTGGGAGATAAAATGTCTGATGCCAGCCATGGAAGGGAAGCTCCAGGCAAAGAACATACATGAGCAAAGGCTTGGATCTGTAAGATACCTTGGAAAATTCTGGAAAACAGAGTTCCATGTTGATGCAGCATAACATTCCTGGAGGGAGAGAAGGAGAGATTTAGGAGACAAACAAGATTCTGGAACAGAAGCTTACATTAGAACACTACTGATGAGTATTTTGATGGAAAGGATCAAACTACATTATATAAAAATTATTCAGGCAGAAATTGAGTTAAAAAGATTGAAGAGTGAAGACATGGAGATAAGTTAGGAAAATATGGTAAGATCTAAGTGTGAGAGACATACGTTCTAAATTAAGGTAGTGGAGGTGAAATTAAAGATTAAAATGATTATACAGGTTGGAGAAACATTTTTTAGAATTTCTGGCTATCAGTATGTTTTGATATAGAATAGGTGTTTAACTGGTTATAGATTTGATAGCCATGTGTTTTTAAATGACCACTGAGTCCAAATCTACCATCCCTAGTGTCTGCTTTTCTATCCTCCAATATACTACTGTAACATAATTTTGTGTAATCATTTACTCCTTAATCAGTTTTCCATTTTCAAACCATTTTGCCATACCCTCTGGAACTGCCAATCCTGCTTTATGTATGGTATATATAGATATGTGTGTGTGTGTCTATATATATAATATATATGGCATATGTATATATGTATATAATATGTATATGTATAAATATATAAAATGCTCATTCTAAAATCTATTCTAACCTATAGATATCATGGATTTAGTTCATTTTGGCATCATTTATGCACTTGTTTTTAAACTTACCTTAAGTGGTAGATAATTGCTTTCTCCGTCTGTTTTAACTCTAGATGAGGAAGTATGGTTTCTATCCTTCTGGTTCCCTGTGGCTTATTATTGCTTCTCCTGTTAAAATTAAACTGCCAACTTTGAGGTTTCTGCTCTTTAAGTATACCATTCTCTAAATACTATTATCTATTGACCTTCAATATATTCCTCTTCAGTCATTAAATAGTCTGTTGATGAATTTTCAGTGACTAAATATTACATCTTACTCCCCTGATAGCAACCAAATCTCTGTCAAAAGTCTGACATCAACTGCCATTACTGCCAGTCCCACAAAGTTGATGGATTAAACACTGGTTCATTTCCTTAACCTCTTTATCTTTGAATGATCTTCTCTAATCCATTCAAGTTTATTCCTTGAACTTGGTTACATGGTAGACTGCTCCACAATCTAAAATCCTGAAGTCAATCACCCCTTTCTCTAAACAAAACTTTGTATCTTCCATCTTGCTTATCAAATTATTCCTACTTTAACCTTAAAGACACCTCCACTCCACTGCACTCTTCTTATCTTTGGAATCAGGAATCCATTATTTAAATAGCACTGCCTATAAATCCTAAAGCCTTAGTGCTTTGCCTCATCTTGCTTTCAAACCCCTAATACTGAATGAACCCAAACAAATGTGTCCTCCACTGTTGTACCTGAGTTGCAGAGCAAAGATTAAACACACACACACACACACACACACACACACACACACACACACACACACACACACACGCACACAGATGCACAGGCTGGTCTACATCAACTCAAGGTCTTTTAACTATGATGAGTTCACTACATTGACTGCAAGTACACTGTTTCTCTTTTCAGCTCCCTCTCACTCCTCAAACACTTCTACTCTTGTTTCAGAATGAAAATATAAGCTATCAGACAGGAATGCTTTCACGTTCCCCTCCCCAGACACAAAATCTTCCATCACCTGCACCTTCCCACTCCTTCCTTCTCTGTTACAGTAAAAAGCTGGCCTGAAATTCTACAAAATATGCCTTCCAGGCCATTTCTTCTGACTGCCTGAAAAACTTAACATTATTTTTAATCCTTCTCTCTGTAACAGTTAACATTTCCTTCATCATTAGATTTTTCCACCAACTTTTAACTCAGCTGAATTTAATCTAAGCAACCAGAAACAAAACAATGTACAAGAGAACTCACTCTTGACCCCTAACAATTCTTTTCAGCTAAATTGCTATCTTTATCCTCTTTTTCACAAGCACCAAAGAGACACCCATACTCCCTACATCAGGAGGGAGTATATACCATACCCCCAACCTTTGGGATCTAATGCCTGATGATCCGAGATGGAGCTGATGTAATAATAATTGAAATAAAGTGCACAATAAACATAATACACTTGAGTCATCCTGAAACCATCCCCCACCCCTACCGTCAGAGACATTCTCTTCCACTAAACTGGTCCTGGTGTTGTAAAGTTTGGGGACTGCTGCATTTTGTCTCCTTGCCATACTAAATCCTCAACCACTTTCACTTGACACTAACTCTAACACACAACTCTCCATAGGGACAGCTTTTACTAGGAAAACCAATGACCTTCAAGTTGTTCATCCAAAGACTGGTTCTTAGTCCTCATCTTCATCAATCACAGTTTGTATTTGAAACACCCTCTTCTTTTCCTCCTGTGAAGTCTGTGCTGAATTTTCACTACAGCTGCTTCACATCTCTCTCCTTTGCATACTCAGCTACTCCCTTGGGACAGCAAATATTAGCGTTGCTTCAGACTCAAAGGGGCTTCCCTGGGGTCTCCGTGGTAAAGAATCTACCTGCCAATGCAGGAGACTTGGGTTCAATCTATGGGTTGAGAAGATGCCCTGGAGAAGGAAATGGTAAACCACTTTTGTATCCTTGCCTGAGAAATCCCATGGAGAGAGGAGCCTGGCGGGATACAGCTCATGGAGTCACAAAGAGTCAACATGGATTGAGCAGCTAAACAACAACAAATAATTGATAGCGCTGCTTCTTCCAAGCTGTTTTGTGTCACTAGACAAGGGACCAGCTAAGTTTCTCTGAGAAATTTGAGAGAGTAAATATTTTAGGTTTTGAGGAGCATATATTCTCTGTTGTAACTACTCAAACCTGTCACTGTAAAGTGAAAGCAACCATAAACAATACGTAAATTAATAGGCGTGGTGGTGTTTCAATAAAACTGTATTTATAAAATCAGCCAAGAGGCTGGATTTGTCTCCTGGAATTTGCCAATCCTGATCTAGATTATCTCTTTCATACTCAGGACTTTAATCACTACCTAGAAGTGAAGCAAAAAATATAGCCACCCGTGACCTCTCCTCTAAGTTCCGAAATAGCATTTGATTTTTGCACTGGAAAAACAAAATGGAGCCACAGACTCAACAGAAATTCTTACAATCATAAATTAGAGTCCTTACAATGATCTGCAAGGATATACGCACATCCACTAATTAATTTTAGACATGATCCCTATTATTACTCCATCATTCACATCACTCATCATCCAGTCTCCTCATGTGTTCCTTGGGTCTGAACATGCCAAGTCACATTCTGCCCCAGGTTCTTTGCACTGGTTTCTTTCTCTACCTAAATACCCCATTCCCACATTACTCCACAGTCATCCCCGTGACTAGCCATTTCACCTCCTTCGAGTCTTTCCTCAAACTTCACTTTCTGTACAAAGACTACAACAATTACCCTGTTTAAAATCCTCCACCGTTTCACAGTCCCAGTTCTCCTACTTTGCTCTTTCTACTTCAGTAGCTTTCACTTTCCAATACACTATATGATTTACTTATCTATTATATTAGTATTTTTTATCATCTGCTTCCTTTGATAAAAATATATATTCCAAAAGGGCAGTGATGGTTTGTCTATATTATTTTCTTAATATATCCCAAGAACCAAGGCAAGTGTCTGGCATATAGTTCAATTCAATAAATATAATAATAATAAATAAACAAAATACCTAAAGCCAAATTCATAATACTTAAAATTAATTTTGGGGCTTTTCTATTGGCTCAGTGGTAAAGAATCTGCCTACCAATGCAGGAGACATGGGTTCAATCCCTGAATCAAGAAGATCCCCTAGAGAAGAAAATGGCAGCCCACTTCAGTATTCTTACTTCGGAAATCCCATGGACAGAGCAGCCTGTTGGGCTATAGTCCATGGGGTCACAAAGAGTCAGACATGACTTAGTGACTAAACAACAACAACAATACAACAGAACCTTTGTATACACTGTTGCCTCCGCTTGGAATGTGGTTCATTATTTGCCTAGTTAATCCTTATGTCTCCTGTAATCCCAATTCAATCAATAATTTCGTAAACTTTCTTGACCTTCCTAAGTCAATTAGCAATGTGAAAGATTTTCACAGTGCACATATTTTTGAGATTTCTATATTATCCTTTGTGTTCTCCACAGAGATTATGAACTCCATGAGAATAGAAATAAATGCTATCTTCTTTCTCTCTCACTCTCTCTCTCTCACACACACACATACATATGCACACATACATACAAGCACGCCAGTGCAATCCTAGCAGTTAGGCCAGTGGTTGACACTCATAGTGTGAGGATATTAGAAGAGAAAAAAATCCCAGGTTTTACTTTTGAATGAGACAAATGATGCTATCCCTAACTAAAGTAAGGAAAATATGCTAGATAATGCTTTAAACTTTAATTTCTCAAGTTAGAGATGCTTATATATTGGAATCTTTGTTATTTGAGTGTGTAGTATTGGAAATTGGAAGAAATCAAAATTTTCTATTTTATTCTTCTTTTGTATGAAAACATGAAAACTTTTGAAAGCTGTTATAATTAATCATAACTATTGTCCCATTAGATATTCAAATTATTATAACTTTCCCAGTAGAGTTCCTTTGAGTCAGTTTTTGTTTTTTATTACTACCCAAGATAGCCTTAAAATGTCCTTGTAAATGTCAATAACAAACTTCTAGTGCTATACTGAGTTTTTCCTTGCCTCAAAGTATTTTTCTGTGGGCCCTAGTGCTTTTTTAGTGGAGAATATTAGAAACTAAAATATGAGTGTTAGATGTGAACATGAATGTCTGTCAATGAGCAAAAGTGCTGTGACTGTTTAGAGTCACGTTAGAGTTCATCCCTGTTTAGAGTCATAGCTAAAAAGATATTTCCTTTTAGGATTATTCACTTTCTTTTTTATTTCCCCAATTTAACGTGATAAGCTGATGTTCTCTACTTTGGTAAGAACTATGATTTTATTTACTATTGTTTTTCCATAACAGAAACATAAAGTGTTCATTGTTGAATCAGATTCAACTCTTTTTGCGGCCCCATTGACTGTAGCCCACCAGGCTCCTCTGTCCATGGGATTTCCCAGACAAGAATACTAGAGTGGGTAGCCATTCACTTCTCCAGAGGATCTTCCTGACCCAGGAACTGAACCTGGGCCTCCTGCATTGCAGCCAGATTCTTCAGGAAAGCCCACAGAAACATATAGTGAGAATAAATTTACTTTTCTAAAAACCATAACTTTTATTGATGGTTAGTTGATTTACAATTAAACCAGTCAATCCTAAAGGAAATCAGTCCTGGATATTCATTGCTAAAGCCCCAATATTTTGACCATGTGATGTGAAGAACTGACTCATTGGAAAAGACCCTGATGCTGGGAAAGATTGAAGGCAGGAGGAGACGGGAACAACAGAAGATGAGATGATTGGATGACATCACTGACACAATAGACATGAGTTTGAGTAAGCTACAGGAGTTGGTGATGGACAGGGAAGCCTGGCGTGCTGCAGTCCATGAGATTGCAAAGAGTTAGACATGACTGAGCAATATAGTAACTTCATATGTACAACAGAGTGATTCAAAATTATTATAGATTATATTCCATTAAAATTGTTATAACAGCTATATTCCCTGTACTGTAAAATATATCCTTGTAGCTTACTTATCTTATACATAGTAGTTTGTACCCCTTAATCCTCCACCTGCATCTTGCCCCTCACTTCCTCCCAACCCCCCACTAGTGGCAACCACTAGTTTGTTCTCTGTATCTTTAAATTTGTTTCTGTTTTGTTATATTCATTTACTCATTTTGGCTTTTAGATTACACATATAAGCAATAACATACAGCATTTGTCTTTCTCAGTCTGACTTATTTCACTGAAAGTATTTTAAGAAGGAAACTATATCAGTACCTAAACCATTATCAGCTTCATTTACCATATGTAAAAGAAAATCTTAAAAATAAAAAGGAGCCCAACAGTACAACTGTAACACACACACTCAATCAAAAATATGATATGAATAATAGTGTTTTGAGGAGTTTTGAGGGCTTCTCCCCCAGTACAACAACCACAATTGGTTAAAATTAATTAGAAAAACAACCATTTAAAGCCTCTGAAAACGGTCATAAAGTTCATGCAGCCAATAAAGAAAAATTTTATTCCTT
The DNA here is from genome assembly GCF_963930625.1 of Muntiacus reevesi. NCBI lineage: Eukaryota > Metazoa > Chordata > Mammalia > Artiodactyla > Cervidae > Muntiacus > Muntiacus reevesi. The sequence goes on along the minus strand of NC_089253.1, from coordinate 29,817,141 downwards.
TTCAGTTTTTATTTTTTTACAATTTTTATTGGAGTATAGTTTTGATTTACAATGTTGTGTTTCTGCTAAGAAACATTAATTCAAGAAAATCTATTAAATCTTGGTAAGAATTGTGACAGTTTGTGCCATTTAAGCTTCAGGGTCCAGCACAGCATTTAAGGAAGCCCCACCCTGTGTGGATGTGGCCAAGAAGAGGGGGCTCTTGGACCTACAATCCCAGTCAAGGGGCACCGTACCTTTCCAGGAGGGAAAGGTCATGTGCATTTCTCATTGTTCACAGCTTCCTGTTACAGAGACTAAATCTTGGGTAAGTGTGGCTGAGAAGTGAGTAATTCCCTTTCAGAGTCCAGCCCCCACTGATAGAGAGGAGGCATGGTTAACTGAGAATGAAAAGTGAAAGTGTTAGTTGCTCAGCTGTGGCCACTTGTTTGCCACTCCATGGACTGTAGCCTCCGTCCATGGAATTCACCAGTCAAGAACTGGAGTGGGATGCCATTCCCTTCTCCAGGGATTCTTCCGGAACCAGGGATCAAACCTGAGTCTCTCACACTGCAGGGAGATTCTTTACCCTCTGAGCCACCAGGAGCCCTAATCATCCTCACCTCCAGCTCCTTTGTAAGGAAGAGGTTCAATGCAGGAGAGAAAAGCCTAGAGAAGCCGAGCTAGTGCCCACACCCAGCACCCTAAGTGTAAACAGGAGTATCGTCTAAGAAAAGCAGTAGGGCATCGCTGCCTCCGTCCTTCCAAATCAGGGGCTTAAAGATTTTGCCCGGGGAGATGCATGCCAGGAGAAGAGGAACAAACGTTATTTGAAACAGAGTATTCAGAAAGTCAAGACTGAAAACAATGGAGATTTTAGCATTAAGCAATTAAGAAGACATTTGTAGCTCCACGAGAGAAATAAAACAACTATAGTGCAGCTAGTTTATCAGAGAGCACCACGGAAACTGCTAAGGAGAAAGCCTCTCAGGTTAGAACTAACCTCAAAAATAGGCTTCAAAATCTATCCTTACACAGGTTCCCAAACTTAATTGGATAAGATTGTGAAGCAATTTATGCCCTTGGGTATCATCAAAAACAATAGAACAATTAACCAGCAATTAGTGCTGGGTGTAATGCCAACAGAGGTAGAAAGCCCAAAATGGAAAGAAGCAAAGGGAGCCCTGCTAATACTCACCTTCCCAAGGTGACTGTGCGCATGCCCAGAGGTGATTCTGTTGTGAAACGACATCACAGGCTTCACACCGTGGGAGAAATACTTTAATGAAATAGTTCAGCCAGGTCGCTAAGAAAATAAACAAGCTAACAACAGCAGAAAGCCCTGGAAGGGGGCTAAATATCTAGAGTGCCTAAATAGTTTCAACAAAATAATTATGAGGCATGCAAACACACAGGGAAGTGTGACCTTGCATTTTTTTTAAAAAAGCAGAATGTTTGGTGCCTTTGGTGCAGAAAGGGGCTCAGATGTTGGAACTGACAAACGACGACATGAAACAGCAAAACTGAAGAGGGATTAGTAGAGAATATGTAATCTGAAGAAAAGAGAAAAACGAAGAGAAATATATAGTACTATTCAGTGCAACAACATATTTGTAATGATTTCGGCAGTAGAGGAGAAAGCAGAGAAAATATTCAAAATATGCTTTTTAATTAATTTATGTTTTAACTGAAGGATAATTGCTTTACAGAATTTTGTTGTTTTCTGTCAAACCTCAACATGAATCAGCCATAGGTATACATATATCCCCTCCCTTTTGAAGCTTCCTCTCATCTCCCTCCCACCCCGCCCCTCTAGGTTGATACAGAGGCCCTGTTTGAGTTTCCTGAGACATAGAGCAAATTCCCATGGCTTTCTATTTTACAAATGGTAAAGTAAGTTTCCATGTTACTCTCTTCATACATCTCAGCCTCACCTCCCCTCTCCCCATGTCCATAAATCTATTCTCTATGTCTGTTTCTCCATTGCTGCCCTGGTAAATAAATTATTTAGTACCATTATTCTAGATTCCATATATATGCATTAGAATATGATATTTAGTATTCTCTTTCTGACTTATGTCACTCTGTATAATAGGTTCTAGGTTCATCCACTTCATTAGAACTGACTCAAATGCATTCCTTTGTATGGCTAAGTAATATTCCATTGTGCATATGTACCACAACTTCCTTATCCATTCATCTGTCAAAGGACATCAAGGTTGCTTCCATATTCTAGCTTTTGTCAATAGTGCTGCAATGAAGAACGGGATACATGTGTCTTTTTCAACCCTGGTTTCCTCAGGGTATATGCCTAGGAATGGAATTGCTAGGTCATATGGTGGTTTTAGTCCTAGTTTTGTAAGGAATCTCCATAGCATCTTTCATAGTGGCTGTATCAATTTACATTCCCACCAACAGTGCAAGAGTGTCCCCTTTTCTCCACATCCTATCCAGCATTTATTGTTTGCGGACTTTTTGATAATGGCCATTCTGACCAGTGAGAGGAGATATCTCACTGTAGTTTTGATTTGCATTTCTCTAATAATGAACTATGTTGAGCATCTTTTCATGTGCTTGTTAGCCATCTGTATGTCTTCTTTGGAGAAGAGTCTGTTTAACTCTTTTTCCCACTTTTTGATTGGGTTTTTTGTTTTTCTGGTATTGAGTTGTATGGGCTGCTTTTATATTTTGGAAATTAATCCTTTGTAAGTTGTTTCACTTGCTATTATCTTCTCCCACTCTGAGGGTTGTCTTTTCACCTTGCTTATAGTTTCCTTTGCTGTGCAAAAGTTTTTAAGTTTAATCAGGTCTCACTTGTTTACTTATGTTTTTATTTCCATTGCTCTAGGAGGTGGGTCATAGAAGATCTTGCTTTGATTTATGTCACTGAGTGTTCTGCCTATTTTTCTCTAAGAGTTTTATAGTTTCTGGTCTTGCATTTAGATCTTTAATCCATTTTGTGTTTATCTTTGTGTATGATGTTATGAAATATTCTAATTTCATTCTTTTATATGTAGCTGTCCAATTTTCCCAGTACCATTTATTGAAGAGGCTGTCTTTGCCCCATTGTATATTCTTGCCTCCCTTGTCAAAAATAAGGTACCCATAGGTGCATGGGTTTATTTCTGGGCTTTCTATCTTGTTCCATTGGTCTATTTTTCTGTTTTTGTGCCAGTACTGTTTTGTGCCATACTGTCTTGGTGACTGTAGCTTTGTAGTATAGTCTGAAGTGAGGAAGGTTGATTCCTCCAGCTCCGTTCTTCTTTCTCAAGACTGCTTTGGCTATTCAGGGTCTTTTGTGTTTCCATATGAATTGTGAAATATTTTGTTATAGTTCTGTGAAAAATTTCATTGGTAATTTGATAGGGATAGCATTGAATCTGTAGACTGCATTTGGTAGTATAGTAATTTTCACAATATTGATTCTTCCTACCCAGGAACATGGAATATCTCTCTCCACCTATTGATGTTGTCTTCGATTTCTTTCATTAATGTCTTATATTTTCTGTGTATAGTTCTTTTATCTCCTTGGGTAAGTTTATTCCTGGATATTTAATTCTTTGTTGCAATGGTGAATGGGATTGATTCCTTAATTTCTCTTTCCGATTTTTCATTGTTAGTATATAGAAATGCAAGCAATTTCTGTATACTGATTTTGTATCCTGCAACTTTGCTAAATTCACTGATTAACTCTAGTAATTTTCTAATACTCTCTTTAGGGTTTTCTATGTACAGTATCATGTCATCTGCAAACAGTGAAAGATTTACTTCTTCGTTTCTGATCTGAATTCCTTTTATTTCTATTTCCTCTCTGATTGCTGTAGCTATGACTTCAAGAACTATGTTGAATAAGAGTGGTGAAATTGGATACCCTTGTCTTGTTCCTGATCTTAGGGGGAATGCTTTCAGTTTTTCACCATTGAAAATAATATTTGGTGTAGGCTTATCATATATGGCCTTTACTATGTTGAGGTAGAGTCCTTCTATGTCCATTTTTTGAAGAGTTTTAATCATAAATGTGTGCTGAATTTTGTCACAGGCTTTTTCTGCACCTATTGAGATTATCATATGGTTTTTATCTTTCAACTTATTAATATGGTGTATCACATTGATTGATTTGCATATATTGAATAATCCTTGCATCCCTGAAATAAACCCAACTTGATCATGGTGTATGAGCTTTTTGATGTGTTGCTGAATTCTGTTTGCTAAAGTTTTGTTGAGGATTTTTGCACCTAGTTCATCAGTGATATTGGCCTGTAGTTTTCTCTTTTTGTGTTGTCTTTGTCTGGTTTTGGTATCAGGGTAATGGCAGCCTCGTAGAATGAGTTTGGAAGTGTTCCTTCCTTTGCAATTTTTTGAAAGAGTTTTAGAAGGATAGTCATTGGCTCTTCCCTAAATGTTTGATAGAATTCTCCTGTGAAGCCATCTGGTCCTGGGCTTTTGTTTTTTGGGAGATTTTTTATCACAACTTCAATTTCAGGGCTTGTAATTGGGTTGTTCATAATTTTTATTTCTTCCAAGTTAAGTCTTGGAAGATTGAACTTTTCTAAGAGTATGTCCACTTCTTCCAGGTTATCCATTTTATTGCTATATAGTTGTTCATAATAGTCTCTTATAATCCTTTGTATTTCTGCATTGTCTGTTGTAACCTCTCCTTTTTCATTTCTAGTTTTGTTGATTTGATTCTTCTCTCTTTTTTCTTGATGAGTCTGGCTATGCGTTTGTCAATTTTATTTATCTTCTCATAGAATGAGCTTTTAGTTTTAATAATCTTTACTATTTTTTTTTTCATTTCTTTTTCATTTCTTTCCACTCAGATCTTTATGATTACTTTCCTTCTACTAATTTGGGTTTTGTTTTTGTTTTTGTTTTTCCCCAGTTGTTTTAGGTGTGAATTAAGTAGTCTATTTGATGTTTGAATGAGATCCTTGTTGGGTACAGTAATCTTGGTTGTAGATTTTTCCTTTCAATGCCTTAAATATACCCTGCCATTTCCTTCTGGCCTGCAGAGATTCTGCTGAAAGATCACATGTTAAACGTATGGGGTTTCCCTTGTATGCTACTTGTTGCTTTCCCCTTGCTGCTTTTAATATTCTTTCTTTGTGTTTAGTCTTTGTTAGTTTGATTATTATGTGTCTTGGTGTGTTTCTCCTTGGGTTTACCCTGTAAGGGACTCTTTGTGCCTCTTGAACTTATTGACTATTTCCTTTTCCATATTGGGGAAATTTTCAGCTATAATCTCTTCCGAAATTTTCTCATACCCTTTCTTTTTCTCTTCTTATTCTTCTGGGACCCCTATAATTCAAATGTTGGTGTGTTTGATATTGTCCCAGAGGTGTCTGAGACTATTCTTAGTTCTTTTCATTCTTTTTACTCTATTCTGCTCTTCAGAAATTATTTCCACCATTTTATCTTCCATCTCACTGATTCATTCTTCTGCTTCAGATATTCTGCTAGTCACTCCTTCTAGAGTATTTTTAATTTCAGTAATTGTGTTGCTTGTCTCTGTATGCTTATTCTTTAATTCTTCTAGGTATTTGTTAATTGATTCTTGCATTTTCTCCATTGTTTTAAAGGTTTTTTTTTTTTTTTTTTAATTAACTTTCCTATTGCTATCCTGAATTTTTTTCAGGTAGTTTGCCTATTTCCTCTTCATTTATTTGGGCTTCTGTTCTTTTAGTTTGTTCCTTCATTTGTGTAGTATTTCTCTGCCTTTTCATTATTTTTTTAACTTATTGTGTTTGAAGTCTCCTTTTCCAAGGCTTCAAGGTTGGATTCTTTCTTCTTTTTGGTTTCTGCCCTCCTAAGGTTGGCCCAGAGGTTTTTGCAAGCTTTGTATAGGGTGAGAGTTGTACTGAGTTTTTTTTTTTTTTTCTTTGTTTTTCCTCTGATGGGCCAGGCTGAGTGAGGTGATAATCCTGTCTGCTGATGACTAAGTTTGTATTTTTGTTTTGTTTGTTGTTTAGATGAAGCATCCTTCACAGGATGCTACTGGTGGTTGGGTGATGCCAGCTCTTATATTCAATTGGTTTCCTTTGTGTGAGTTCTCACTATTTGATACTCCCTAGGGTTAGTTCTCTGATAGTCTAGGGTCTTGGAGTGTGTGCTCCCACTCCAAAGGCTCAGGGCTTGATCTCTCGTCAGGAATGAAGAGTCCTCAAGAGGTTTGTTATGGCATTAAGTGAGATTAAAACAAATAACCAAAAATGAGAAACCAAAGATGAACCCCAGACAAATGGCTGTTACAAAATCAGGCAAATGATAATTAAAATAATGGAATATACATATATACATATACACCATCAGCTCAGTTAAGTTCAGTCACTCAGTCATGTCTGACTCTTTGTGACCCCATGAATTGCAGCACGCCAGGCCTCCCTGTCCATCACCAACTCCCAGAGTTTACCCAAACCCATGTCCATCGAGTCGGTGATGCCATCCAACCATCTCATCCTCTGTGGTCCCCTTCTCCTCCTGCCCCCAATCCCCCCCAGCATCAGGTTCTTTTCTAATGAGTCAACTCTTCACATGAGGTGGCCAAAGTATTAAAGTTTCAACTTCAGCATCAGTCCTTCCAATGAACACCCAGGACTGATCTCCTTTAGGATGGACTGGTTGGATCTCCTTGCAGTCCAAGGGACTCTCAAGAGTCTTCTCCAACACCATATTTCAAAAACATCAATGTTTTGGCACTCAGCTTTCTTCACAGTCCAACTCTCACATTCATACATGACCACTGGAAAAACCATAGTCTTGACTATACACCCATAAGCAAAATCAAAACAGTCCAACAAAAATAAAGAACAATAGATTGATCCAGTGGACAAAGGAAACCAAAAATTATACCTACCAGTTAAGAACAAAACTAACTAAAGCAGAAACTGGAAAACAAAACTAAAGCAAGGTGCCAAATGGGGAATAAAGCAATGAAACAAAACTAACATATATGTTGAGAGAAAAGGAAAGAAAGAACAGATACACAAAGTTAAATACAGGTAGATCAAAGAATATTTACATATTTTATAGATTAACAAAAGAAAAGAAAACAAAGGAATACATGTAGATAATAGGTTTAGAAACTAAAATAAGAGAAAAAAAAAAGAAGAAAAAAGAAAAAAGATATCTCCACAGAACTGCAAGAGCCCAATGTAGAGGCAGAGGTTTATAACAGCAATAAAAAGTGTTACTGAATATACACATATTTATATACACCCGTAAGAAAAATTTAAACAGTCCACCAAAATATAGTACAGTAGATTGACCTGATGAATAAAGGAAATCAAAATTTACATCTACCAGTTAAGAACAAAACTAACTAAAGCAGAAACTGGAAAACAAAACTAAAGCAAGATGCCAAGTGGGGAATAAAGCAATGAAAACAAAATTAACAAATATGTTCAGAGGTAAAGAAAAAGAATAGATATGCAAAGTTAAACAAAGGTAGATAAAGAAGATTTATATACATTAAAGATTAACTGTAAGGGGGAAAGAGCAGTAGGAAAAGCAAACAAAGGAATAAATGTAGAAAAAAATAAGTTAAAAAAATTAAAATTAAAAAAGAGAAAAAAAAAGGAAGAAGAAAGGGGAAAAAAAGGAAGAAGAAGAAAAAAGGAAAACTCCACAGAACTACAAAAGTTCAATATAAAGGTAGAGGTTTATAACAACAATAAAAAAATGTAACTGAGGAAAAAAAAACCTCAAAAGCTGAATTAGATTTCATAGTGCCAATAAAATCAATAACTACAACAGTGGGGGTGAAAAGGAAAAGAAATCCAAAAGAATCTACAGAACAAGTCAAAACATAAGAATAATAAATATTTTTCTTGGGTCACTGCTGTCAGAGTCCTTTCCCTCGCTGGGAGTCACAGTCCACCTCACCTCCCTAGGAGGCCCTCCAACACTCTGCTGATCTCTGGACCTGCTGTAGGGGCAGCTCATAGCCTAATCTGGTCCTACTGTGTGTGTTCTTGCCTCCAGTGTCCACAGCTGTCAGAACTAGTGTTTTCTTTTGTAGGAGCTCTCAGTGTCCTTTTATATATTCCATAGACACAGGGTCTGCTCAGTTGATCATGTGGATTTAATCTGCAGCTTGTACAGCTGGTGGGAAGGTTTTGGGTCTTCTTCCTTAGCCACACTGCCCCTGGGCTTCAACTGTGGTTTTATTTCCACCTCTTCATGTGGGTCAAAGAGGGGTTTGCTGGGATTTGTTCCCGAGGCTGCCCTGGAGGACTTGGGTTTGCCCCAGTGAGGGCCAGGTGTGGAGGTGGTGCAGCTGCTTGGGTCTCAGGGGTTCTGGCAGCACCCAGTACCCAGGGGAGTTGGCGGCTAGCACGGCAGGAAATATAATGCATTAGAAGGGTATGGCAACCTGTATTAACCAATATGCTCCAGTATTCTTGCCTGGAGAACTCCCCTGACAGAGAAGCATGGCAGGCCACAGTCCGGAGGGTCACAAAGAGTTGGATAGGACTGAAACGACCCTGTGTGCATAGACGCAAGACTTTTTTTTCCCCCCTGTGGCAGCTCTACCCCAGTGAGAGTTGAATATGAAGGTGATGCAGCTGCTTGACTTGCAGGGACCCTGGCGGCGCCAAGTGTGCAGGGACATAGACTTCCTCCACTGCAGAAGTTATGGCCCTACCAGAGTCATTTTTCAAGCCTGTTGTAGTGGGCAATCAGAAGACCTCTTTTGCAAAATATATTTTAAAATAGTGGAAAGTATCCTAAATCTGATAAATGCTATTAATATACACATCTAAGCTCAAGAAATTCCAGGTGAACTAATGCAAAGAGATCCACGCTTCAATACATAATAGCAAAAATATTGAAATGAAAAGACAAAAGACTTAAAAGGGGCAAGAAAACAGCAACTTGCCATGAACAAGAGACCCTCAATAAAATTAAAGTCTTACTACCAGAAAAAACTAGAAGCCAGGAGGCAGTTAATAACATATTCAAAGTGCAGTCAGCTAAGAATCTTAAATCCAGAAAAACAATCCTTAAAAGACAAAGGCATTCATAGATGGACAAAATCTTAGTAAATGTATTGTTAGAAGATCTATATTACAAGAAATACTAAAGTCTTTCAGGCTGAAAGCCCAATTTTGCTAAGAAGGATAGAACCCCAAAACAATCTGAACCCACATGAAGATCCACAAATTTACCTTTGCCCACAAATTTGATAACCTAGATTAAATGGACCTGCTCCTTGAAAGACAGAACTATCAAAACTCCCACAAGAAGAAATAGATAACAGACTTGTCTCTATTTAAAAATTTGAATGAATAATTCAAAATTTTCTAAAACAAAGCAACAGGCTCAGATGAGCTCATGGGGAATTCTACCACACATTTAAGGCAGATGTTATATCAGTTCTCTTCAATACTTTCACAAGACAGAAGCCAAGATTATATTTCCTGACTCATTCTGTGAAGCCACTATTACCCAAATACCAAAACCAAAGATATTTCAAGAAAAGAATACTATAGGCCAGTGTTTCACATGAACGTAGATGCAAAATCCCTCAACAAAATATTAGCAAATCAAAACCAATATTGTATAAAAAAGATTATACAAGATGACCAGTAAGGATTTACCTCAGGTTTGTGAGGCTGGTTCAACACGCAAAAATCAGTAAATGTAATCCATTATATCAATAGGCTGAAAACAAAAATCACATTATTATATCAATACATGTGGAAAAACTCTTTGACAAAATCCAATACTGCTTCATGACAAAAACTCTCAGCAAACTAAGAATAGAGACAAACTTGCTCAAATTGATTTGTAATCCCTACAAGAAGGTTACAGCTACGGCTCAGCAGGTAAAGAACCAGCCTGCCAATGCAGGAGACACCGGTTGCATTCTTGGGTTGGAAAGATCCCCTGGAGGAGGGCATGGCAACCCACTCCAGTACTTCTGCTTGGAGAATCCCATGAGCTGGGGAGCCTCATGCACTACAGTCCATGGAGTCACCAAAAAGTCAGACAAGACTGAGCAACTAGCATACACATCATTATACTTTATGGTGGACAAACTCAAAATCTTTCCTCATAAAGCCAGGCACAAGTCACGGATGTACAGTGACGTCACTCTTCTTCAACATTGTACCAGAAGTCCTAGCTAGTACAATGAGACAACAAGGAAATAAAAGGTATATAGAATGGGAAGGAAGAAATGAAACTATCTTTGTTCACAGATGACATGATCATCTATATATAAAGTCTGATAGAATTTACAAAAGACCTGCTAGAACTAATATGCAATTATAGCAGGTTGCAGGATTCGAGGTTAGTATACAAAATGAATTCCTTCTTTGTATACCAGCAATGAACAGAAATACCATTTATATTATAACCTTCTCCCAAATATTTAGGCATAAATTTAACAAAATATTACAAAATCTATTTGACAAAAAGTACAAAATTCCAAATTCAGAGAAGAGCTAAATAAGTGACAAGAAGAGGAAAACTCAATATTGTTAAGATGTCAGGTCTTCCCAACTTTGGTCTATAGATTCAATGCAATTCTAGTCAAATTACTAGCAAGTTATTTTATTAAATGAGCTTTTCTTCTTTCTTTTCTTAACTTACAGTTATAAAAATCTACAGTTAAGAAATTTTCAAATAAATAACCTAATTTTCCATAGTGAGGTACTATAAAAAGAAAAGCAAGCCAAAGTTACAAGTATAGGAATAAAATCATAAAAATTCATATGGAAGTTAATGAAATAGTAGAAGTAAAACAGCAGTAAAATTTCACAATGAAAAAGTTTTGTTCTTAGAAAATATCAGCTAATTTGACTCACATTTAGCTAATCTGATCAAGGAAAATAAGAGGAAAAAATGAAATTAACAAAATCAAGAATAAAACAGGGACATTATTCAAAACTTTACAGAAATTTCAAAAGGAAATTATAAGAAAATGCTATGAAAAACTGTATATTTAATCAGTGGTACTGACTAGCTATATACCCGCATGCAAAATGATGAAGTTGGAGTCCTACCTTATCCAACACATAAAAATTAAAAGTGAGTCTAAGGCCTATATGTAATAGTTTATAAACTTCTTACAGTAAACATAGGAGTGATTCTTTCTGACTGCAGATTAAATAGTGATTTCTTAGCTATGACACCAAAAGCACAAGCAACAAAAGGAAAAATTAAATAAATTGAATTTCTCCACAATTAAAAGGAACTTAAAAGAATATTACCAGAAAAGCAAAGACAACCCACAGAATGGGAAATAATATTTATAAATCCTTTACTGATAAGAGTCTCATAGCCAGAACAAATGACTCCATGGACTGTAGTCTGCTACGAGCCTCTCTCAATGGAATTATTCTGGCAAGAGTATTGGAGTGGGTTGCCATTTCCTACCTCAGAGAATAAATGAAGGACTCATAATTCAATAATGAAAAGGCAACAATTCAAAACGTGCAAAAGATCTGAATAGATATTTTTGCATAGACTATATACAAAGTGAAAAAATTGTCAACATAATTCTCCATTAGGGAAATCCAAATCAAAGCCATCATGAAATTTCACTTCACCATTTCTTTTATAATCAGAAAGACAGATAGTAAAAAGTGTCATCAAGTTGAAAAATTGGAACTCTTTTATAATGGTGTTGAAAATATAAAATGGTGCAATGCTATGGAAAACAGTCTGGCAGTTCCTCAAAAGGTTAAAAATAGATTTATAATGTTATATAACTTTTCATGTGTAAAACATTATATTTCTACTTCTGTAAGCCATGGCATGCTCACCACCAAAAATTTAGTTTCCATTCATCACCATACAAACAAACCCTTTGACCCATTTTGCTCTCCCCTCCCCTCTTGTAACCACTCCCTGTCTCTGTATCTCTGTTTTTGTTTGGATTGGTACATTCATCTAGTTTATCTTTTATTTGTATGTTTGTATGTTTGGTGTATTCCAGATGTGAATGGAATCATATAGTATTTGTCTTTCTCCATCTGAATTATTTTTATTATGCTTATTATACCCTTAAGGAATCTGGTGGGCTACAGTCACATAGGGTCACAAAGAGTTGGACGTGACCGAAGTGACTTAGCACCTCAAGATTCATCCATGTTGTCACAAGTGGCACAATTGCATCTTTTTGTGACTGGGTCGTATACACAATGGAACATATACATACACCACAACTTTATCCATGCATCCGCTGATGGACACGTAGGTTGTTTCCATATCTTGGCTACTGTTAAGTAAAGAAATATTGCAATGACCATATGAATGCACATATCTTTCCAAATTAGTATTTCCATATTTCTTTAGACAAAATTTACATAATGTTATAATGTTACCTCATTAAAAAAAAAAAAGATTTAACGTAGAATTGCCATATGGCCCAGTAATTCTACTTCATATACCCAGGAGAACTGAAAATATATTCACACAAAAACTTGTACATAAATGTTCATATAAAAGTTATTCAGGGTATCCAAAATGTGAAAGCAATCCAAATAGCCAACCAATGAATGGATAAATCAAATAAAGCGTATCGCTGCAGTATAATATTTTCAATATAAAGCAAGCAGAAGAAGTGATATCGCATATAGTACAACACGGACAAACCTTGAAAACCTCATGAAAGAAAGTGAAAGTGCAAGTCACTCAGTCGTGTCCAGCTCTTTGCAACCCCATGGACTAGTCCATGGAATTCTCCAGACCAGAATACTGGAGTGGGTAGCATATCCCTTCTTCATGGGACCTTCCTAACCCAGGTCTCCCACATTGCAGGCAGATTCTTTACCATCTGAGCCACCAGGGAAGCCCTGAAAATCTCATGTTAAGTTAAAAAAAAAAAAAATGAATCGAAGACCATATATTGTATGATTCTATTTATATGAAAAGCCAGTATATGTGTGCTAAGTCACTTCAGTCCTGTCCGATTCTGGGCACCCCTATCGACTATAGCTCGCCAGGCTCCTCTGTCCATGGGATTCTCCAGGCAAGAATACTGGAGTGGACTGTTGTTTCCTTCTCCAATGAAAAGCCCAGAATAGGCAAATCTATTGAGAAAAGAAATAGAATAGCAAATAGTTGCCTAGAGCTAGGGAGTTTGGTAAGAAAAAGGAAGTGAATATTAATGAATCTAGGTTTTCTTTTTTGCTGATGAAAATGTTACAAAATTGATTCTGATGATGGTTGCACAATTCTGTATAATACTAAAAACCAATGTATTGAACACTTTCATATCTCAATGAAGTTGCTTTTAAAAAGAATTTAGGAGTGTGTTTTATCATGAGAATGTGATTTTATGAGGGCATGATAGGAGATCTGAAACTCAGCCTGGATGCCCAGGGTTTCAGTGACGACGTCCTCCTGGCAATAGTCTTGGATTTTAAGAGAATCATCTGGCAAGCCAGTGTGTATGTATATTGTAAAGAGGGAGGGTGGTGGGGGAGGAGGAAGAGAGAGAGAAAGGTCATGGGGTGGTGAAATAGTCCAGAGAAAAACTAAGTATAATTCAGAAGTAACATGAAATCAGATTCAACTTTGAAAAGTAAGCAAAGGACATCTTACAGAGGGCTTTTAAATGCCAAGTTAATATGTTCAAACTCAATTCCATGCCCATTGTAAAACTATTGATTGGATTTTGGTGAAAGACTAGTGAGATTTGCCTCTTACTTCTGAGTTGTGGGAAATGGAGTCTTTGGGAAGAGGAGAAGTAGCCTGGGAAGGAAGGAGCAGAAGGCAGTAATGACAGTTAAGACATCACTGCAATTACACAGGCAAGAAATACCAATAGCGTGGCTCAGCTGGTAAAGAATCCATCTGCAAAAAAGGACACACAGGAGATGCAGGTTCAATCCCTGGGTCAAGAAGGTGCCCTGGAGGAGGACATGGTAACCCACTCCAATATACTTGCCTGAAGAATCCCATGGACTCAGGATCCTGGTGGGCTACAGTCTGAACAAAGAGTCAGACATGACTAAGCAACTAAGCAGGCATGCACAACAAAGACAAATGGCAGTGAAGGTGAAGATCAGAAGAGGGAGTAGATTCAATGCACATTGGGGAGGTTAACAAAAGGTTTTTAGTATGTCTGGTAGGTTTGTGCATTGCTTACAAGGGGAAGGTGAGAAGAGAGAAGAATTAGGATCAGGTCCAGGTTTCAGTAGAAGCCAGGAGTGTCTGAACCAAGAAGTGAGCTAGAGAAACAGGAGGAAGGCTGAGCTTAGGAAAACTGCAAATTTTTTGCTCTTAAAGGTCAGGCATGTGTCTTTTACATGTAGTAGATCCAATCTATAGCACAGTGCAAATCAGGTAACTGATTGGACAAATTGCAATAGTACTAGAGCCCCAAATCAAGTATTCAGATTCTCAAGTTCCTGCTGAGCCAATTTCCCAAAAGCCAAAAAGGAAATTGTCAGGGTTTGTGGCAAATGGCAAGGAGTGGTAATCAAGCATTCTACTGGTTTCTAAGCCTGCCTGGTGTTCTATACGATGAGGTACTTGCCAAAATTCATGGTGACAGAATTGTGGCAGAAAGGCTGCTATTGGAGTGGAAAAACAGAAATGCTTTGCAGAATTTTGATTTACAATCTCAGCTGTAAATGCCAGTTGTTCCACTAACTTCATTTTTGCTAATGCAAGAACAGCTTTTGCAGTAATAACATATTTCAGTGTGAATGTCTTTTTAATAATCCTTAATTTGAGTCCTAATTCCCTTGATAGCCACTTTGAGGAGACAACTGCATTCCAAAAGTAACACTGCATGAGTACATTTGAGAAAAGACTAACCATATGCACACACACACACACAATCAGAAAGATGTTAGGTACATTTTAACACATTATCATATTTCTTAAATGTCATCAAAGGAAGACCCTGAACCCTTTAATAAACCATTACTCCGAATTTCATAGGCATCAGCAATTAACAACCCATACCTTCTCATCAGTCAGAATCTGAGCAGCATGGAGATGGAAGACAAGGATGCTGTGATAAAAAGAGCAATAATAGAGAAAGACAAAAGAGATGAATAGAGAAAAAATCACGACTCATAATGTAACCACAGAAGCCAGGGCAAGACTGCAACAATGGAGACAGCTGAATAATATTTTATCATGGGATCCGATATAATTTAACAACATTTTTTTTTTTTATCCAGTGGAGAGAGCCAACAAGCTAAGTCAGGATCAATGAGTTGACATTGATGGGTCCAAAGTAACAAAGCTGCCAAGAAAACATAAATGCCAACAAAGAAATATGTGTGTGCCCTCACCTTTCCCCTCCTGAGCCCTTGGTAGAACAAATTTATTTTTGTATTATAGAAAATTGCTCACAGTAGCACCTCACAGTCCTCATCCATTTCCAACTGTCTTCCATTCTTCTTACCTGCAGTAATTCTTAACTCTTGCTCTGAGAACAGTTTCATGAGGCTAGCCTTGAAAATTTGGGCCAGAAGGCTCAGAGAGGCTTAGTCACCATGCAAGGAACATCAGCAATGTCATATGTCTACACTACACACATTCCCTAACCTGTCCTCTGGGAAGAACTGATTTATAAAAGGGAAAAAGCA
Source organism: Muntiacus reevesi (assembly GCF_963930625.1). Classification (NCBI taxonomy): domain Eukaryota; kingdom Metazoa; phylum Chordata; class Mammalia; order Artiodactyla; family Cervidae; genus Muntiacus; species Muntiacus reevesi. The sequence continues at coordinate 29,801,605 of NC_089253.1, read as the reverse complement.
GAATACCATTGTTCATTAGTCTTCTATCTCCTACCTTCCAGGGCACTCAAGTTCCCTTGTTATTAAAGCTTTTTGTTTTTTGATCATCTTGTATTCCCTTTTAAAATGAATATTTATTGGAATGTAGTTGCTTTACAATGCTTTGTTAGTTTCTACTGTACAGTGAAATGAATCAGCCACACATGTATATACATCCCCTCCCTTTTGAACGTTCTTTCCATTCAAGTTCACCGCGGCACATTAAGTAGAGTTCCCTATGCTATACAGTATGTTCTCATTAGGTATGTATTTTATACATGGTATCAATAGTGTATATGTGTCAACCCCAATCTTCTAATTCCTCCTACCCCTTCCCTTTATTGCACTTACTTTCTTGCACAATTATGTTTGAATTTTTGTTGTCTGTTTCCTTGACTGTAAATTCCATGAATTCTATGGGCAGTGCTTGTTCATGGATGTCTTCTCCTAATCTCATAGACACTCAGGAAATATGTGTTTAGGAGTGGTAGGAAGAGACAGATGGAAGAGGGAGAAAGGATAAAAGGAAACAAGAAGGAAAATAAGTCAGTTCTTGGCTTCCTCGTGATCTGACCATACAGCTAAACATGTCTCAGGCATTTTCATGAGGTACATTTAGTAAGCATTTGGGTCACATGACCCCACCAGAATGTTACTCATGCATAAGAGAAATTACGATTTATGATGTAGGTCCCTCGTCTCCCACTATATGCCAGCTACTGGCCTGCCACTTCTGTACCTATTATGGTGGACAAGGGAGAGAAGATCAGCTCCATTGTCTGTGAAATTTCAGTTTTAAGGCCCAGAAAGAAAAGTACAGCAGAGTGATCTGATGGAAGAAAAAAATAGTAAGCATGATTTTATGTGATCACAGTTCTCTACTCTTTGATTAGATAGTTGTTATTTACACACCAGCCCAAAAGTAGCCCATTCACAAGAATAAGTCTCAAACATCAAATAACATTATCTACAAATAACAACATAATTGTTTTTTTTTTGCTCCAGTGACACTACAAGTGCAAAGACAAACCACACAAAAACACACAGAAAGCGTATGGTGTCTCCTAATGCAACACCAGGGAATAGAATTTTCTGCAAAGATGAGTGTGTTTTTTAGTCTGTGCTGTCTTCAATATAATACACATGGCTATTCCGTCCGTGAAATCTGGCTGATATGCCTAAGGAATTAAATTCTTACAGCTTAGAAAATAAATAAATAATAAAAATAAATTAATTGCAATTTTAAATTTTTTAAAATTAAATAATAAAAAATTTTATGTCATTTAATTAATTTACTTTTAAATGTAATAGGTATAAAGGTTAGTGGTCACTCTCTTGGACAAGTTAAGATAACATCACAGCAGCTTAGCTAATGAGGAAGATGGGCCTCAGCCTCATACTCTGACTTTCTGATTCCAAAAACAGTCCGAGTAGGCACTTCTAGTCGGATCTGACTATACTTCAATTGATAAGCCAATAACTACAGATGTATGAAACTATATTGTTAAATGCTAGTCCTGTCTTTTTACAACCTGGATTGAAATATTCATTTCTGGAGTCACCTCTTTGGCTTACACAATAGAGTATGGGGGCCTTTTCTCCAAGTAGTTTCCTTTAAAAAAAAAAAAAATGCCCATGCCTTATGAGGAAGGAAACCCGTAAATATATGCTTTGTGGGTCAGGATGGTACCAAATGTGGAAGAGAGTCTTGGGCAGCAGGGATCACTGGAAATGTGGGAGATTCAAACTGAGAGAAATTGTTGTTTTGTTTTTGTTCATTTACTAAGTTGTGTCTGACTCTTTGCGACCCCATGGACTACTGCATGCCAGCCTCCTCTGTCGTCTATTTTCTCCCGGAGTTTGCTCAAATTCAGGTCCATCGAGTTGGCCATGCTATCTAACCTTTTCATTCTCTGCTGCCCCCTTGTCATTTTGCCTTCAATCTTTCCCAGTGTCAGGGTCTTTTCCAATAAATTGGTTCTTTGCATCAGGTGGTCCAAGTATTGAAGTTTCAGCATCAGGCCTTCCAACGAATAGTCAGTGTTGATTTCCTTTAGGATTGACTGATTTGACCTCCATGCTGTCCAAGGCACTCTCAAGAGTCTTCTCCAGGACCATTTTTGAAAGCCTCAGTTCTTTGGCGCTCAGCCATCTTTGTGATCCGTCTCTCATATCTGCATGTGACTACTGGGAAAACCATAGCTTTGACTATATGGGCCTTTTTTGGCAAAGTGATGTCACTGATATTTAATACACTATCTAGATTTATCATAGAAGTAGGATTAATTCACATTCTGAATCTTACAAATCAGGAGATGGAAGTGTGGTAGCTGATCGTTCTTGCAAGGGCTGAGCAGAGAGGTTACCATACTATATACTAGTGAATATCAGCCCGAGTGCCAGCAACTGCACTGTAGGTTATCAACACTTATCCTGGATCATGAGGCTCATAGGAATAAATATTCACAAGGTAACTGTTTCTAAGAGTGCAGAGAAACTTTAGGAACTATCAGAAGGTTTCAGTTATCAATTGTTTCTTCTTTCTCTCTCTTGCTCCTCTCCGCTCATCTTTTACTTGATTAATTACTATGTATTGGTGATCTATTATGTTCTGGGCTCTGTATGGAGCATTAGGGACACAACACTATACTAATCTTAAAACTTAGCTTTAAAAAAGCCATATTATGTGGGGGAACAAACAAGTAAACAATATTAATTTGCTTTCTAAAATTCAGTGAAAAACTTAATTTCAAAAATCTTGAGCTTCTGCTAAATGAGAGCTGAAATAAACTCATGGTCCTGGTACATAGTTTGGGGGACAGAGACCACTACCATCAAGCCCATTGATCTCCCCAAACACATACAGGCACACACACACTTGCACATATACAACAGGTTTTTCCCAACTCCATTGAAAACGCTCAGAAAAATGACAGGGTGGATTTTTTCTTCTTTTTTTCCTTTGGTTTATTTTTATGGAAAACATTCATATGATGATTTTCGCTGTTTCTGATTTTCCAGACGTTCAAAGACAACACTATTCAAAATTCCTAAAACTTTTGATTAATTTGTTTTGGTTTTGCTTCACATTTTGCGTTACTAAGGAGACCGCATATTGGTCAATGAGCTGAGATGGGAACCACATAAAGACTCTGATGCCACCTTGCAGGTTGGCAAGCACACACAATGGAAGAACTCTAGCTTGGGCATTGGTATTGGATTGTTGACACTAATTTGGAGAAGGGGAATATGATCCTGACACACTTCTGTTCCAGAGGGACCCGTTGATTTTATAATTGAGTTGAGTTTAAAATGTGAAACAGATTGGCTCTGCTGGCAAACTCGGAGCACAGGTGTGTTTATTTCTTCATAAAACAATGGTATTCCCATACAAAGCCCCAGGACCCCAGATGGATCCCCTGTCTTTCTCCACACAGCATCATCACCCGAATTACAGATGGAGCTTACTTACCTCCTTCCTTCCTCCTCCTCTTCTCTTGGGATCACCTAATTACCCATGGCTATTGCTGAGTTACTTTTCAAGAATATTTATAAAAATTATATATCTCTTCATTTGCTTCTGGAGCATACATTTAAAAAAATAATCTGATGTCCCACATGGATGTATATCCCTTTTCAGTAGTGAAAATGCCATCAGTTCCCTAGAGTTTCTTTCTTTCTTTGGAGAATAAAGCATTTATTAAAGCTACAGTAAAACATCAATGATGTCCATTGTACCCTAGAGTTTCATTTCATGGAAGTGCTAACATTGGTCCTGACTAGCACGTTACCTCTTACAATACAATCCCTCCAATACAGCATCTCAGCCTCCATCAAAAACATTTTACTTTCCCCAAGTTTTTCCATATTGAATTAAACAGAGGACAAGGTTTCCTTTTATGACTCAGACCATTCATAACCCAACTCCTGCTATTTATCTGTGGTCCTAGAGAAGAATATGACAGAAGGCTCTTGTTTCAAAGAGCACATGATAAATAAGGAAAACATAAATAATTTTAATACATGTTAATGCACATAATAATGTAAGTAAGATGACTTACATTATTCCCTGATAGCTCAGTTGGTAAAGAATCTGCCTGCAATGCAGGAGACCCCAGTTTGATTCCTGGGTCAGGAAGATCTGCTGGAGAAGGGATAGGCTACCCACTCCAGTATTCTTGAGCTTCCCTTGTGGCTCAGCTGGTAAAGAATCCGCCTGCAATGTGGGAGACCTGTGTTGGAGCTCTGGGTTGGGAAGATCGCCTTGGGAAGGGAACGGCTACCCAATCCCATATTCTGACCTGGAGAATACCATGGAATATATAGTCCATGGGGTCATAAAAGAGTCAGACGCGACCGAGTGACTTTCACTTACTTACTTAGGATAGCAGAGTTGGGATGCAGACCTGCGGATAGAGAGGTATTCAGTTTGGAGGATCAGGAGAGCTTCGTGGAAGAGATACTTCCTTTATTAGGCTTGATAGGAGCCGGTCACATACAAAAGCAGGAGGAGACTATTCAAGGAATAAAGGATATGAAATTACATGTTCACCACTACAGGTAGCTAAGTATAGGAAACTAAATATTTGAGGGCTTCCTACAAAATATTGTAGAAAGATTAGATAGATTTTGCATGTGGTTTCAGACTCTGTCTTTCCTTTTTACTGCATGGCTTCAGACACTCTCCAAGCTTTTTGACACTCTCTAACCTTCAATTCCCTCACTTGTAAAGTGGAGAAACATTACCTATAGCATCAGATTACAGTGAGGATAAATAAAACAAAGAAAGTAAACTCATAGGAGATGCTTACCTGGTAGGCCGCCCTCTTCTATTCTGTCATGAGATAAAACAACACCAAGTTCAATTTCTTTTAAGGAGTAATTATTTCAGACCACTACGGGCAAGCTCTGGAAGTCCAGGGTGTCAGACTCCGTTTTGATAGTATACCATCTCCTATGAAGATTGCCATTTCCCTGGACCATTGTTCCTAACTTTTAGGGAATCTACTGACAAAGTTATGCTGAAGATGAAGTAAAACTCTGCCTGGCTGTCTTCATACTCTAGACCCTGGAAGTCAGTCCAAAGTCAAGAAAGCCAACAGTGTCTTTCCTGGTCATTAGATCTATCAACTCTGCATACAGTACACGCTCCATTAAAAGGCTGTGTGAAATCTACAAGGGGGAAAAAAAAACAGCCTGGATGACAGAGGTGGCAGCTCTGAAAATAATAGAACCACATTCTTAGGGGAGGAAGAAAAAAAAAAAAAAACCTTTAAAGTGAAGTCACTTTCTCACTTAGGTATCTACTCATTATTCACACCAAAGTGCACTTAGCAAAGGAAACACACGTCAGCCCTTTGCTGCAGTGAGCGGACACTAACTTTATATAGCAGGCCAATTTTCTGAGAGCTAGAGGCTTGCTCCTGCAACTTGTTCTTCTTAGCAATCAGACTGGTGTCTCTTGGCTATGGCTGGTTAGCCTTGATGGTTAGACGACTATGATAAAAAGGTTATCATGGAACTGATGCCAGTGAGGTCCAGTCAACCATGCCGTGTCCCTTCCCATGCATTCCACAGCCATTTACTGAATGTTCACTAGGCGCCAGATCACATACAAGGAAATCAACAAAAGGGAAGAGATTTGTTCTTACTCTGAAGGAACTCACAGTTTAAAAGAAAGACAACAAGGACAGCAGAGTAACAGAACAAGTCATTGGTGGACAAATAATAAAAGTGCTCTGATGGAGGCATGGAGAAGCAGTCCCAGAGTTTTGGCAGTTTGGGGAAATGTTAGCATCCTTGGAGAGGCTGAATGAATTATAGTGGAGAAATAATGGGTCTCACCAGCCTTCCAGGTCATTCACATACACTCACACTGCATTCATTGCTGAGTGTGCCAGAGTCTGCCTGTGAAAATGTATGAACGGCATCCTGGAAGAACTGTGGCTAATTCCATACTCTTGTGGTTAGACCCATGTAATGACCTAGGAATTCCACCTAAAATTGGCATCAAGTGAACAGACCTCAGCATCTGAAGTGAAAAGTCCTGATTAAGCTTTAGCCCAGGCCAGCAGCTCTTCTTCCAAAGACCTATTTAGAGTCAGCGAGGCTAGTGAGGGCCAGTTTCGTTCAGTCCAGTTCAGTCAGTCAGTCGTCTCTGACTCTTTGTAACTGCACGGACTGCAGCATGCCAGGCTTCCCTGTCCACTACCAACTGCCACTGCTTGCTCAAACTCGTGTGTATTGAGTTGGTGATGCCATCCAACCATCTCATTCTCTGCCATCCCCTTCTCCTCCTGCCTTCAATCTTTCCCAGCCCCAGGGTCTTTTAGCTCTTCACATCAGGAGGCCAAAGTACTGGAGTTTCAGCTTCAGCATCAATCCTTCCTATGAATATTCAGGACTGATCTCCTTTAGGATGGACTGGTTGGATCTCCTTGCAGTCCAAGGGACTCTCAAGGGTCTTCTCCAGCACCACAGTTCAAAAGCATCAATTCTTTGGCATTCAGCTTTCTTTATAGTCCAACTCTCACATCCATACACGACTACTGGAAAAACCATAGTTTTGACTAGACAGACTTTGTTGGCAAAATAAAGTCTCTGCTTTTCAATATGTTGTCTAGGTTGGTCATAGCTTTTCTTCCAAGGAGCAAGCATCTTTTAATTTTATGGCTGCAGTCACCATCTGCAGTGATTTTGGAGTCCCCCAAAATAAAATCTGTCACTGTTTCCATTGTTCCCCCATCTATTTACCATGAAGTGATGGGACAGGATGCCATGATCTTAGCTTTCTGAATGTGGAGTTTTAAGCCAATTTTTTCGCTCCTCTCTTGTGAGGACAGTACAGGTCCCCAAACCAATCTTCAGGAGCACCAGAGATGTGGGAATCTTTATCCTGCCACCTGTAGCCAAGGATGAAGGCCACCAATGTCCACAAGGTGAGAAAGTGTGAATAAGTCAACGCAAATCAACCATTCCTGAAGAAAAAATACAATTTCAAAGTATGTACCATGCAAACATTCAATACACAGTATAGTGCAGTATTATAGCATTAATCTTACTGCAGTACTCTGGCCAAAGCACCCTGCTAAATTTCTGATATTTTCAATAGAGTGTCCTTCACATTTCATCACATTTTATAAAGAAGGGCACTGAGTTATGAGCGTCGGATGACCTCTACAAGGTTCTGTCATAGATCAGAAATAAAGGCAGAAATATGACCAATGACTATGGTGGCCCAAGTAGGGAAACAATCATTTGTTATTGTTTAGTCACTCAGTCGTATCCGATTCTTTTCGACCCCATGAACTGCAGCCCACCAGGCTTCTCTGTCCATGGGATTCCTCAGGCAAGAATTCTGGAATGGGTTGCCATTACCTTGAATATGCCCTCCAGGGAATATTCCCAACCCAGGGATAGAACCTACATCCCCTGCTTTGGCAGGTAGATTCTTTATTGCTGAGTGACCTGGGAAGCCCCAAGGAAGCAATAGCTCTGTCTTTGTCAGTTGGCTGATAGGAGGATGGGATGATTCTGGAATCTGGATCCATAGAGTCCTTGGATCTAATTTCAGCCTGGCCTTTTACCAGCTGTGTAATCTAGAACCAATTAACTGAAGATCCCCTTGCCTCCATTCTTTATTTGTAAAATAAAAACCATAATTCTACCCCCACCCCCACCCACAGGATGGTTGGGAGGGTTAATTCAGAGACTGGATGAATGTAAAATAAGTCAGATAACAAACTGCAAAAATCAAAATATGCCAGTGGCCTTCCCTTATTTTGTTTACATCTGAAAAACTGTGTACTGCCTCCCTTGATACGTAAAGTTTTGAGGTCCTGAGTGATAGACCTGGAAAATTCAAAGTGAATATTTTAGGTGTCACTTTATTCTGATATTCAGATGATTTCTTTAGACCAGCCCCACCAGGTAATGGGGATAGCACAGGGATTTGTATCCCGTTGCTCTTGCTAACCTCTGGTCTTTCAAAACAGAGGTGGTTTGAGCAAACTGACACATTATGTATTAGAGAAACAGGCAGCTCACATTCAGGCTGAAGATTAAACCCAGCCTGCCTATGGACAGAGCCTTGTTTACAACCCCTGCATGTTAACTGTTGCCATTTAGCAAGCCTGGGTGCTGTAATTATTACCTGAAGCAAATAATATAGTCAGCACTTCATAAGAAATGCAAACTCCTCACCCTTCCTTTGGTTCTCAGAGCAATACCATTAATTATGATAAATTCTTCTGATATTTGTGTGACTGCAGTAGGTAATTTCATAGGTATTCCTCTGCAATTTGACATCAATCATTGTCCACTTAGCATAAATTAGGGCCAAGACTCCATGGCTGAATTTCACTGCTTACTATGTCTCATTCAGGGAAGCTAATTCCTTTCTTAAATATGTATTAAGTGGTTTTTAAAAGATTTTTTTTAGCAGTGATTGTTTTCAAGGCTTCATTTATGTTGTTCACAGTCCATAGATCTCTTACAGGGATTTTTGGCAGCCATCCTACCTTTCCAAGCTGTAAAAAAGATACATTTCCTGCAAGAGTCCTGGAATTTCCAGATTCAGTGTTTTTGAATTCCTTTATACAATGTTCAGTTAACATCTCCACACTTTGTGGAATAGACTATTGACTTCCTCTTATTTACAACCCATTTGATGAGAATGACAAGGTTGATTCTCATTCACTGAAAATCTGCAAAAGTATTGGGGCATTGCTCGCTTCTCTTCATGGGCTTCAATTCTCCGGATAGTTAGATCCCAAGAAGGGTGGGTGGAGCAGAAGTATCTTCACAGAGGGAAGCCATGTGACAGTAAGACATCAAGAAGCACTTTCTAAGGAAACCTGATGGCTTCCTTCTTTTCTTCCTCTCCCACAGATTCAAACACTTCAGTTTGTCCCCAGAAAAAATGGGCAGACAACTCTCTAGGGTTACATGGCCATGTACAGGAGCTTCCTTGCTTACCAAACCTGCACTTAAAGCTGGAGGCATCTTCAGTTTTCTAGGATTCAGTAACTTACCAGTAAGCATTTATAGAGTGGCATTCTAGAACTGAATAAGGCACAGCTGACACTCAGCAATTATGGGGTATGGCCCGCCACGGAGCATGTAGACTATTGAGCAATGAGGCGTGTGCTCCTGAAATGAGACGTAAAGGTGACAGTCCCCACAGCGCTGGAATGGAAAACAGTGTCTCCACATGATCAGGGAAGGAAAATGATGTGCGTCTGGAGGAATAGCAAGGATTCGTAAAGACGATGAGATTAGAGTTGCAACCTGAAGATTTCTTGTTAGGACAGAGCAGCTGGGTGGGGTGGATGTCATGGAAAATCATAGGAGCCTGAAAACCAGTAAGTAGGTGAGAAGAATGGTTCATGAAATGCTTCTGGAACCAGTGAGACAGTCTCCCGCTATGCGATAAAGTTCTTCCTGGAGAGTACAATTTAGTACGGGATTGCCAAAACCAGACTTAACAAAGTTTGTGGCCTTCCAAACCTAGAACGTAACACAAGAGAGATATTGTTGTTTTAAGAAGAAGAGGTAGGAACAACCTATTGTTAAACAAAGAAGGTGTTCTGATAACCACTGGATAGAAACATCTCACAATTAGAAAGTGCAAGGATCCTGGCTGCTTAGCAAGAGGGGAGAAAAGGGCCAATAGATTTTAACAGCTTGAAACCCAGATATTTTATCATATAGATGAGGTTGGGCCTTGGGCTTTTCAGTGACTTACCGAGGACATATAGTCTGCTAAAGGCTGAGAATTGTTTTCTAACTCTCAGGCCAGGGCTCTATTTTTTTTTTTCCTCCTCAACACACTCAACTCACCCCAGCTTGCTCTTCTCTGTCTTAAAAAGGAAAATCTCCCCTAATGGTAATTTACCAAAGCTGTTCCTTCACCCAAAGGCCTCTTCCAACTCAGATTACAATCTTGCCATATTCTGAGGTCTAGTTCCATTGTCGCCTCCTTAAAAAGGACTTTTTGATTCTGGAACTAACCATGATGTCACCTGCTGAGCTCACAAAGCCAACTACCTATAGTTCTGATTGCTCTGATTCTAGTCACGTCCTGTTCCTAATCGCTCACACACTTATCTCATCTTTGGGATTACAAATCTTCCCAGGGTGAGAACCTTGCGTTGGGACTTCCCTGATGGCCCAGCAGTTAAGACTCCATGGTTCCAATGCAGGGAACTCGAGTCCCATCCCTGGTCAGGGAACTAAGATCCCACATGCTGTTTTGTGTGGACCAAAAAAAAAAAAAAAAAAATGAGAACCTTGTGATTGATACTGCTTCTCCTTACAGTACAGTGCCTTCACATAATAGGATCCCTAAGTACTTAAAGAACATTTTGAACTGTTGCAGCAAATGCATTTATATTCATTGGTAGCTATTAAACACACTGGATTAGGAAATCATAACCCACTCCAGTATTTTCGCCTGGAAAATTCCATGGACAGAGCAGCCTGGTGGGATACAATCCATGGGGTCACAAAAAGTCAGACATGACTGATCACGCACAGGAGCTATTAAACATAAGTGCCTGAGCCACAAGTAACATGGCAGAGTGCAAAATATAGCTAAGGTTGGTGCCTCTGAAATGCATATCAGAGTGTTTCCTAGGAGAGGTAACCCAATACATAATAAAAATAATTATTGTCACTATTATCACCTATAATGTGCTAGGCACTTGTTGTGACTTGGAGCATTACAAATTTATGGGTATCCTGCCTATAAAGGAGCTACCAGTTGAGACAAGATATCTGGCCCTCTAGACTCACTCTGCAGATGCTGGCAGGTCTGATGGATTTGCCAAGCTAAGCTGGCTTTGGTGGGAACTGAAACAATTTGTCAAACTCTGAGGTACTGTGAGCATGAATGCGAATGGGAGTGGAAGTTTAATGTTTTCTAGAATGTGATTCCAAAACTTTTAGCCAAGGCCAGACTAACCAGAAAGGAAATAGCCTAAGGACACTGAAGTGAGTAACAGGAATTCTTGTGCAATTGGCTCTGGTTAAAGCTTGACAGGAGGGAAGATTGACATCCTTGATTTACGGGCAGGGAGAGTGCCAGGTTCCCATAGAAATGGGCCCCAGCCTCAAATGAAAGCAGCCACGTTTAGGGACGAAAGGAGAATTGAATCTCTAGCCCTTGGCCTCTCTTCTGAAGCTTCAGGTGTGTGGGGGAAACGTGTGCTGAGCCAGCAAATACAGTGAGTGGGAGAATTGCGTGTACAGTGACCCGGCTGCCTGCTGTAAACAGCCATGGTCCCCAGGGTTTCCATCCTCAAGGAGATTGCCGTCTGGAGCAGGGCTGAGCTCATAAATGTAGAACAAACCAAAATAACACGAGAGTATACTTGGAAGAAAGGGAAACTGGAATTCATCTACGTGATCTAGTCAAGGATTTGAGGGTGGAGATGAACTGAGTGCTGGGGCCAGGGTATATGAGCCCTACTGAGTGCTGGGGGCAGGGGGCAGGAGCCCTGCTGAGTGCTGGGGGCAGGGGGCAGGAGCCCTACTGAGTGCTGGGAGCAGGGGGCAGGAGCCCTACTGAGTGCTGGGGCAGGGGGCAGGGGCCCTACTGAGTGCTGGGGCCAGGGGACAGGAGCTCTACTCAGTGCTGGGAGCAGGGGGCAGGAGCCCTACTGAGTGCTGGGGGCAGGGGGCAGGAGCCCTACTGAGTGCTGGGGGCAGGGGGCAGGAGCCCTGCTGAGTGCTGGGGGCAGGGGGCAGGAGCCCTACTGAGTGCTGGGGGCAGGGGGCAGGAGCTCTGGCACTGCTACAGTCTTTCCACTCTCTGCCCACTGTGGGCACCTCGTATGCATGGCCTCTCCCTGGCTGGCCCCTAACACCAAATTTCCCAGCATCATGATGTTAATTCATCAGAATCTCTGCCTAATCCTCCCTAGGTTATTATTGAGGTTAGAATTCCAGGATGCTTATAAGCATGCCTCTGGCCTGACAATCTGAGATCTAGGTGTTGACAGGGTTAGTTTCTCTTAGGCTTCCTCCCTGGCTTCCTGCTGTGCTTGTCTGGGTCCTGATCTCTATCTTCTTTAAAGGGGACATCATTCAGGGGGTGGGGCTGGGCAGGGCAGACACAATTGAGCCCTAACCTGGTGTTTGAGCTTCTGTCACCTGCAACCAACAGTCCTGAAAATCTGCATGTATATTCATGTGAAATAAAACCTGGGAGAGTATCCATCAAAATGTTAGCAGAGGCTGTTTCTACATGGTGGATTAAGATTGATTTTTATATTTGCTTATCTAAATTTTCTATTTTTCTTCTGCAATGAACATGCCTTCTTATTGCATTAAAAATATCCTAAGATATTAAAAAAAAATGTTTCTGGCAAACCCTATCAGGAAAAGTAATAATAATAGATAGTATGTATCTGCTCTTTCCTCTTTGATGAGTATTGTTCTCAGCTTGTCACATTTTATTGTTTTTCAGTCTCTCAGTCATGTTCGACTCTTTGCAACCCCATGGACTACAGCACACCAGGGCTCCCTGTCCTTCACCAACACCCAGAGTTTACTCAAACTCATGTCCATTGAGTCAGTGATGCCATTCAACCATCTTCTCCTCTGTCATCCCCTTCTCCTCCTGCCTTCAATCTTTCCCAGCGTCAGGGTCTTTTCTAATGAATCAACTCTTCACATCAGGTGGCCAAAATATTGGCGCTTCAACATCCGTCTTTCTAGTGAAAGTTCAGGATTGATTTCCCTTAGGATTGACTTTTATCTCTTTGCTGTCCAAGGGACTCTCAAGAGTCTTCTCCAACACCACAGTTCAAAAGCATCAATTCCCATAAAACTGCCAATAGGTAGGGAATACAACTATTTCCCATTTTACTGATGAGAATGCTGAGATGCAGAGAAGATAGATAAGATTGAGGCTGCATAAGTGGGTAGCGGGGGATCTGGGATCCCAATCCAGGGGTCTACTCCAAATCCTGCCCTCTGAAGCTGGCAGTATGCACTTGTCAGAGTCAGGGCTGCCAGGGGGTGCCATGGTCCCAGAGGAAGATGCATTCACAGCAGACCATCCCTGAGCACCTACAGGAACCAGGGGGCTTATTCACTGATGTCTAATCCAACATGATGATCAACATCTCAATCTTCACACCAACGTCAGACGTCTCTTTTCTCCCCTGACTGTGTGGCAGGTGGTCTGCCTGTTTTCCATTTGGATCGATTGAATACACTATAAAGTAGGCAACATATCAAGTCCTTGGATAAAATTGGACCGAAATGGATATCCTACAAAATATGAAATGGAAAAGTCGATCCTGTTTTCAACTAACCTCCTGCTACGTTTTTACAGACAAGTTGGCAACTGGAACCACAATTGTGCATGTGTGTGTGTGTGTGTGTGTGCTCAGTTCCATCTGACTCTTTAGCGACCCCACGGACTGTAGTCCACCAGACTCCTCTGTCTGTGGAATCTTGTAGGCAAGAATACTATAGTGGGTTCCGTTTCCTTCTCTGGGGACCTTTCTGACCCAGGGAGTGAATTTGCATCTCCTGTGGTCTCCTGAATTGCAAGCGGATTCTTTACCCACCAAGCCATCAGGGAATGTTCTCTGTCTAGGGTTCAGAATGGAGGCACAGAGAGTGGCACTGTGGATATCCAATGAGCCTGAGGCAGACCCGGAGGATGGCATTGGAGGGAAATGTCTTTTCCATCTGAATGGCAGTATCAGTGAGCCTTCAGGACCCTGCATGATCACAGCCCGGAAGGCTCCACTCGGAAGATTTTAATCTGAGAAAAACGGTTTAATGCATAACATGCTGTGGGGCTATTTGTTTTGGAGCAGATTGAACTCAAGTCAAATACTCTGCATTTACAAATCCAACTGATTAATAAACAGCCACAGAATTTTGCTCTTTCTCCACAATGCACCCAGGAAAATAGATGAATTTTATTATTCTACTTATTATTTTTTATCAGCAAAAGTAAAAAAAAAACTGTGATTTTTCCCATTTCTCCTAAGCTGTAAAATGAAAGAGGCGGTATGATTATATATTGCTGGAAAGAGATGCAATTGTAGAGAATTATAAATCATATTCTTTTGTTCGCTTGGCATTTTTTTGTTTATTTGTGTCTAATGCAAAGAGCAGGAGATTTACCATAATTTGCACTCTATAACCTGCAGTACATGTGACAGGAGGAAAAAAAAATCTATTAGCAAAAATGTGTTTTGCCTTTCTGGGCTGAAAGCAAAATAACACCAGGTTGAAATATTCATCTATTTCTCCTGCCAGGGTTTATTCCTTTCAGTGACAGTCCTCTACATACCCTTAAAAAGCAAACAGACAAACAAAATCTCGGGGATTTTCTCAAAATGCATTGGTCAAAATACAGAGCTTTGTCTCCACTCTGTTCTCTACAGATCATTAATAACTGGTGATGCACTCCCTTCTGAGGATGGGAAAGATTACTTAGGTCAGGTTTTGTTTGTTTGTAAAATGTGAGTGACCAAGTGTATTTATCACAGGTTCTAAGAGGAGAAAGAATTGGGTGGGAAGTACATCTACAGCATTAGAGGCACCCATGGTAAGAACACTGTGTAGAGGAGAATTCTTCAACTGAGTTTGGATATGCTCTGCATTCTGAATCCACATTTCATGGCAGAATTCAAGTCTGTAAAGGAGTAATGCTTGAGTCATATGAGGAGGTTTTGTGATCATTCCTCTCTATACCCATGCAGAGCAAGTCAAAAGGATATATATTTCAATGCTAGTATCAAATCTTCAAACTAGACAATTGGCAAGTCATTTAAATGCTGAGGGTAATAAGCTATGAGCCTGTGTTCCTAAGGGAATCTTGGTATCATAATCTTTTCCAGATAATTTTAGTTTTGTGTTATGTAACCAATCCCATACTCAAGGGTAGATAGAGAACACATCAATCCACATGTCTTTTGTGTGTGATCTATACATTTACATAAAAGCATGCTCTGAGGTATGCATATAAGTGACAAGGATGCTTATAATAAATCATGGATGGAAATATTTGATATTTTATGACTTTACATTTTAGAGCAGTTTTAGGTTCACAGGAAAATTAAGAAAAATGTACAAAGATTTCTTATATGCATCCTTCCTCCACACATACATCTCCCTTGTTATCAACATCCCCCACCAGGGTGGCACATTTGTTATAGTTGATGAACCAACATGGACACATTATTATCCTCTAACTCCGTGGCTTACATTACAGCTCACTCTGGTTTTTGTACCTGTGAGCCAGACAAATGTATAGTGACACGTATCCACTTTTAAAGTATCATACAGAATATTTTCATTGCCCTAAAAATTCTCTGCGGGCTTCCCTGGTGGCTCATTGGTAAAGAATCTGCCTGTCAGTGCAGGAGATGCAGGTTTGATCCCGTGGTCAGGAAGATACCCTGGAGCAGGAAATGACAACCCTCTCCAGTTTTCTTGCCTGGAAAATCCCACAGGTAGAAAAGCCTGGTGGGCTAGAGGCCATAGGTCCACAAAAGAGGTCTGACATGACTTTTTATCCACGTTAGGTTGTTTCTTTATGATCCATTTAAGACTGCATGGTTCACATTTTTAATAATATTATTATCAACACACTTAAACACTATTTTTCTCTCTTTTAACCATTCATTCTCTGAAGGGCTTAATCTTTTGAAAACCAAAACCAGGAAGATTCCTTTGTTCCTGCTCTTCCATAACCTCTCTTGACGGAATGTTTGAATCTGGGAAAAGAGAGAAAGGAAGAGAACTTCCTGGAAGGAAAAACAAAGTTGGTTAATATTTCAAATGGAATATCTGGCCATATGAATATTTTAAAAGTTAATTTTGCTAATTAATGTGAAGGAGAAGTTCAGTGCGTTCTCAGAGAATGTAAAAGTGATCTTAACTCTCTGCTCTTCAAGGACCCAAGGAAAAGGGTGAAAGCTTCTGATTAGTAAGATAATGATGCCCACCCCTCTTCTTGATATTTACCATTCAAGATGTCACATCTAATTCCCATCACCAAGGAGATATAGATAGCTTAGCCTTCACTCCTCTTATACATACTTCTCAAAATCCTACCATCTGTGACTTATTTTTGTCTTTAGGGCTTCCCTAGACAATTGTTTACTTTCTTCTAATTTTGTCTTAAAAAGAGTGACAGATTGTGTATGTATGTGAGGATGGGGTAACATGAGGGAGTGAAAAAAATGTCCCCCAATTCAACCTTTCCTTAGGGTGAATCTTGGCTCCCAAAGATGATATCCAAAAAAATCTTGGCTCTGTATTTGCACCCCAGCACCCCACAGCACCCTCCAACAGCCATAGCTGCAGAAATAACCATGTATGCAGGTGATGGTTTTGAGCAAACCTGACATTGATCCTCTGCTGGGCTTTGACATGAACCTTAATGTCTCAGTATAAGTAGTCTTTCTCTGGAAGTTAATGAAAGATGATGATCATCTCCAACAATGGGAAAAGAGCCAAATGTAATGTCTTCAGTCACCAGTAATAACCAGCAGCAAATCCTTAGTTCTGACTCCAAATCCCTTTTCATTTCTCCACCAAGTGATCCAATCCATCCACACTCGCTGACCATCACTTCCAGATCATTGCCTCATCTTGGGGCAGAGTCAGCGACCACTGGAATCCCTTTCTCTCATCTGAGTGCCTAAGCAAAGTCTATAACCGTCTCCCTTCCAAGCTCCTTTCTTGCTCATTTATCTCCTGGCCCCACTCTGCAGGTCTCCAAGAGCTGGGGGGATGGAGATAAACACCAGCCCCATCGTCATGTATGGTCTGTCTGTTGCCAACTTGGCTTCGTGGGGATTGGCCCTTCTATCTGTATTAAAAATCATAGCAATTCATTTAGGCGCTGCTGTTCCTTGCAGGCAAATGTGCGATAACGCAGTCGGCCCATTAACATGGCAGCTGCAGAGCAGATTACTCACTTGTGCCTTGCCGCCTGGTTAAAACATCCACAGCCACTTACGGAATCAGGGGCTGGCGCTGCTGCGAGGAGCTGGCACGCTGTTTACAATCATTTCCCAGCACAGACAACGCAGTCTTCGTTTTCTGTGTGGGTTGGGTAGCAGAAAAAATCTCTCACCACGTTGGTACTTTCTATACAACTCTAGGGCTTCTCGGTGGCACAGTGGTAAAGAATCTGCCTGCCAATGCAGGAGACACAAGAGACATGGGTTAGATCCCTGGATCAGGGAGATCCCCTGGAGTAGGAACTGGCAACTGCTCCAGTATTCTTGCCTGGAGAATCCCATGGAGAGAGGAGCCTGGCAGGCTACAGTCCATGGGGCCACAAAGAGTCGGACACCGCTGAGCACACTTGCCTAGGGTATGTGTGACAATGCTCATCTCCCAGTTTGTCTCACTGTTTCCTTCCTCTCCCACTGGACTTCCCTGGTGGCTCAGGTGGTAAAACGTCTGCCTACAATGCGGGAGACCTGGGTTCAATCCCTGGGTCAGGAAGATCTCCTGGAGAAGGAAATGGCAACCCACTCCAATATTCTTGCCTGGAAAATCCCATGGACAGAGGAGCCTGGTAGGCTACAGTCCTTGGAGTTGCAAAGAGTCAGACACGACTGAGCAACTTCACTTTCCTTCCTCTATTGGGTGCACAAGTCCATTCTCCACATCTGTGTCTGACATTGTTTTTTTATACATATATTTCATAGATAGCTACATGTAAACATTTTTAATATTTTAGAATAAGTGGAATACAAGCATGCAGAAGCTACTTCCACTTTTCTTACAGGTCTGAAATGTGAAGACAAAATGCTCTTGGCACAAAGGCTGAGTGTATTTCTAAATCTTCTCTAGGGCTTGCTTCTCTGGCCCTCAAGGGTGTGTAAGGCATGATGGGAAGTAGCTTCAAGTGCAAAAATAACTAATAGCAACTGAAGGAGTTGGACCAAAGATGGCAAAGACTTATTCCTGGGCTCTAAACTGATCACTTTCTCACGTTTCTATGAGATAGCATTTGTTAGTCAGAGAGACAGAGAAAACATATTTGAGGACCTTTTAGTAAACATAATGGACTTCCCTGGTGGCTCAGATGGTAAAGTGTAAACATACATAAGGCCTTTCTTCTTTCTTAAATGTGTCATTACAACCACATCTGCCAAAACCTTCTCTGAAATGATGGATTCACTTCTGTTGCTTCAAGACATCACAGATAACTCTTGAATTAGTTTGCTAGGGTTGATGTAACAAAATACCACTGTCTGTATGGCTTAAATAACTAACATTTATTTTCTTACAAGTCTGGGAGCTAGAAGTCCATTAGAGGCGTTAGAAGGTTTGGTTTCTTCTGAGGCCTCTCTCCTGGGCTTGCAGACGGCTGCCTTCTCTCTGTGTCCTCGTGGGGTTTTTTCCTCTCTGTGTGTTTGTGTCTTAATCTCCTCTTCTTATAAGGACACTAGTTATATAAGATTAAGACCCACCAAAAAGGCCTCATTTTAACTTAATCACCCCTTTAAGCCCTTCCCTCCAAATACAGTCACTCTCTCAGGCTCTGGGAATTAAGTACAGATGAGTTTTGGGGGGACAGATGTCAGTTTATAACAGCCCTTCACATGTGCAGGCTGCGTACTACACAGCAGAGCAGAGAAGACATTTTCCTGAGCACAGGTTAGCTCATTGCTTTCAGGACTGGCTGCCCTTAGAACCAACTAGGGAACTTCTAAAACTACCAATGCCCAAAGCTCCACCCCCAGATGAACTAAAGCATCATCTCATCTCAGAGGGTGGGGCCTGGATTTGAGCCTTTTTTAGAAGTTCACTAGGTGATAAGGGTGTACATTCAGCACTGAAATATACCAAATTCACTCAGAAGAGACAGAGGAAGGAGCTGAGAGGCATCACCTCAATCCCTTCTCCCAGTCTCACCCATCAGATGAGCTGCTTCTCTTCTCGGGAAGATGAGTGAGTGAGGAAAGACACTGACCAGCTCCTAAGTACCCTCTTGGGCTTCACAGGTGGCTCAGTGGTAAAGAACCCACATGCCAAAGCAGATGATACAAGAGACACAGGTTCA
The DNA here is from genome assembly GCF_963930625.1 of Muntiacus reevesi. Taxonomy (NCBI): domain Eukaryota; kingdom Metazoa; phylum Chordata; class Mammalia; order Artiodactyla; family Cervidae; genus Muntiacus; species Muntiacus reevesi. The sequence continues at coordinate 29,782,530 of NC_089253.1, read as the reverse complement.
ATCCCTGGGTTGTGACGATCCCCTGGAGAAGGAAATAGCAACCCAGTCTGTAATTCTTGCCTGGAGAATCCCATGGACAGAGGAACCTGGAGGGCTACAGTCCATGGGGTCGCAAAGACAGTGAAGCCTGGTGAGCTACAGTCCGTGCACTTGTAAGAGTCAAACTCGATTCAGAGACTAAACAACAACAGCAACAAGTATCCCCTTGCAGATGTCAGAGTACCTCCAGACAAGTAAGCTGGCTTGGCTTCTAATAACCTAGTCTCCTTTTGCAGGGTCCGGGCACAACCCTCTCAAAACCTTCCTCTAGACCATCTCACCGGGGCAGCAAATTGTTCCACCCTGTCTTTGCACCAGACATTTATGGATCGTGGAAAGCTAAGATTTAGTTCTCCACCCCCCTGAACCCCTCTGGCTACTGAACCTCAATTCTGGGCATCCAGGCAACACATCAGGAATCCACTAAAGCAAATCATTTTGCTTCTCCACTGGAGGCTGACTTCAGTAACCACCAAGAATTCATTACCGCTCTGGATTGTTTACACTCACTAGGAACAGACAGTGTTGTAAATTATTTGGAGACACCCTTTTCCCTATAAATTAGATTCAATCTTCACTTCAAATGTATAAGCCAGCTTCAACAGTTTCTCTTTTCTTCCCCCCTTCCTTCTTTAGACAAGTGTGTATTCAGGCAAGCCCCTTTACAGAGTACATCCAATCAGGGAAATAAATACATACCTTATGTGAACTGGTAAAAAAATAAATACCTTAGACCTCAGTTATATGGGTCTGGAGATGAAAGAATCCTTGGTTTCATGCCCAACACCATCATTAACCATCTATATGAAATTTAGAAAAGTCATTTATCTATAAAACAATGGAAGTGTTACTAGACTGGCCATGATTTATGTGATGGTGGAATCTCTAAATGAATAATGACAGATGAGCCATGCTGGATAATTTTCATCAATGGAATTAATTAAGGTTTTACTGATGTCTGCTCTGTGCCAGGCACTGTGCTGGCATACAAACTCAAGACATAAAAGTTTGTGGAAAGTGAGCCTCTGCTGAGAAGATCACTTTTAAGTATAGATCTTGGTTAGCATGGTAGAGAATGAAGATTCTGACGGGTGGTGGCAGTTATAAGGAGGTCTTGTCTGTAAGCTCGGTAGAATTTTCCAGGCCATGTTACTGGAGCGGGCTGCCGTCTCCTCCTCCAGGGGATCTTCCCGACCCAGGGATCGAACCTGTTTCTCCTGCAGCTCTAGCATTGGCAGATGGATTCTTTACCACTGAGCCACCTGGGAAACCCCATAGGGAGGTCATAAAAGTGAAAGTGTTAGTCATTCCGTTGTACCTGACTCTTTGTGGCCCCACGGACTGTAGCCCACCAGGTTCCTCTGTCCATGGAATTCTCCAGGCAAGAATACTGGAGTGAGTTGCCATTTCCTTCTCAGGGAATCTTCCCAACTCAGGGATTGAACCCAGGTCTCCCCCATTACAGGAAGACTCTTTAATGACTCAGTCAAAGGGAAGACCTAAAAGAGGTCTTATATTCTGAACAAAACATTAAGGTCTGACTGCATTTATGCACATTTCTTTGGAGAATATAAGGAGCACCTGTTCTCCAGAGGCAACACAACCAATGCCAAGGGTGAAAAAGTAAAACAGGAACCCAAACTGACTCCCGAACAGCATCGATACTTAATCACAGCCAGCTAAGGACTGTTGAAGCAACAGATATTAAATGTAGCTGAAAAGAAGTTTCCTGCTTCCCAACGAGGGGTGGGAGGCAGAGGAAGGGCCTGTTCTCTGGGTGTCTCTTTCCCACAACCTGCTGGAGTATCCCCTAAGTAGACTGTGCTACTAGGGATCCATCAAATCAAGAGCCTAGGAAGGGTGAGTGTGCGCAGGGCAGGAGCCTGCCTCGGGTAACTTCGCCTCATGTAGCACATTGGTCTCTTAGTCATACAACACATACAGAAGTATTTTCTTTCGACAAAATGGATAGCACGAAAGAATCGTCTAGCTAGCATACTAATGAAGGGAAATAAAAGTGCCTGGGAAAACTCTTCGAAACATCAATGGCTAATTTGGGAATTCTAGACTTTGTGTACTGGAGAGACACAGTAAAGATGTTATTAAACAACTCTAACGCATGCGATACCGTCCATGGAGCACACACTCCTGTTTTTGTAATTGCTACTTATCTCAAACCTTTTATTCATGATCTCAGAGGACATTACCAAAAGCGAATACTGCCACTCTCTCCTGATCAGGGTTATAGGAGGCTCTCTTTTTCTTATAGAAGGATGATCTTTCCAGCCCTTTCTCCCAAACACTCCCATTAATAATTGTGTCTTTTCTGAGCACTATTATTGACCTGGGGTTTATGATCCCTTCTCTAGTGCATCAGTTTAATAATATCACCTACCACAAGCCAGAGACAATGGCATCTACATTCTTTCTTATGTTGCTTTTGTGAATGTCAATCTTGATTACACCCTAACTATGGTTGTGTGTGCATGTGTGTGTTTGATAGATGATGATGATGATAGATAGATAGATAGATAGATAGATAGATAGATAGATAGATAGATAGATAGATAGAAAGATAGAATAAGGTCTCAGGTTCAAAGCTACTAGTTTTCCATATTCTGCTCTTAAAGGCTAAATGACTATGGCTATGTTCTTGCCTCATAATCAGATGCTCATCTCTCCAGGTACAAACTGTCCTGAATCCATACACCAGCATCATGCACTTGACAGAAACAGATACAGAACCAACAAAGAGGTACTTTACAGGTAACGGGGAGCAACATTGGAACCCCAGCCTCAGGCACAGCCATATGGTAGGCCGTTCCTTCATTAGACACAGATCCTCTAAAACACAGGCAAGGCTCTTATTGGCAATCGGAGGACCCCATGATATATTGCTCCAGTAACAGCAAATGAATCAGAGGCAGAATTTTACTTCCCCATAACTTTTCTCTCTACCAGAAATTGTGGTCTGATGAGATACTCAGAATATGCAGCCAAAAACATGTTTTGCAATCTGCTGGACTAAAGTTATTTAAGGATTGTTTTTCCCAAGAAAGAGAAAAATTCTAAGGAAAAGGATGTATACCCGTTCCACCATACATTTCAATTTGTTGAGATCATTTCCATCATAACAAACATTGAGACATGAGGCACAGATTTTTGTGCCTCTATTTTCCCATCTGTAAGATAAAGCAGAAATTATCATTTAAGGAAAAGATGATTCATGTATTATACACATTATCATATAGTGGCAAAAAAAAGTTGCACGTTGAGTTGGGGATATGTGTTTATTTATTTGAAAGAAATTCTTGGAATAAGAAAAGTAACAATAAACATTTTAGTAGCATGGGTTTATTTCCCATCTTCCATTCATTATGGGAAGGAATCTGATCCTGCTGAGTCCCCAGTGCAGGTGGGTCTCCACATTGGTGCTGTAGGGATCCAACAGGCATAAGATTTCTTTGGGCAAGAGATTCTTCAATTGCCCACAAATCCCAGAGTCATACAGAGAGTTCTGCAGTTCTTGGTCTGCAGTGAAGACTACAGACTTTCTGCCTATTCTTCCTGGTACTTGAGGTGGTTCAGGCCATCACAGGACAGGTCTAGGGCCATCTCCATGGGTAAAGGACCTGCCTGGAATTCAGAAGTGTGTGTGGCCTTGGGCTGGGGCACACTGATTGGGCGGAGAGAAAAGTTCTCCAGGCTTTTAGGCAGGGACGAACTATTAGGCAGGGGACTTGCCTGGTGGTCCAGTGGGTAAGACTTCTCCTTCCAGTGCGGGGGGTGTGGGTTTGACTCCTGGTTGGGGAACTAAGGACCCACATGCCTTGCAGCCAAAAAAACCCACATAAACCAGAAGTAATATTGTACCAAATTCAATAAAGACTTTAAAAAAATTGTCCGAATTTAAAAAAATTAATAAACTATTAGGCAGGAATCTGAAATTTAAAGTTGAATTCAGAGTGGGACTTTCCAGAGGACACTCAGACATTCGCTTCACAAAAAAATTCCATCATCTCATTTTACAGACTTCAGGGATGATGTCATCCAACCAAGACTGGTACAGATTAGGTTCCAAGGGTCCAGGGATGTTAACTTACTTGCCAAACCTCATTGTTGACAAATGAAAAGGAAGGAATTGATACCAAACTCTGTTGCTCAAAATCCAGCATGTTTCCTTACCATAAAAGTGCTGCCCATAGGGGGCCTCAGCTTCCCCTCCCTGACCTGGGACGACGCTGATGGGGATCCCAGGTATGCAGCTCCTTTGGGGGTACTCTAAGCCTTCACAGGAACTGCACTGTGGCCCAGCATCTCCTTCTGCTCAGCCCTGCTTTCTTCCACTCAGCTCCAACGTGTTGAGCCCACAGGAGTTGCCTCTGTGACCTGTGCACTAATTGCTAATCTCCATCTCAGGTTTGTCTCTACCCTTGATCTTAGCCAAAAAGTCAAGAAGCTATCAGGTCTGCCTCTAGGAACCAGCCTGTGACAACAAGCTTGAAGAACTGTACCAAGGTACTGGTATTAAGAATTTGGGAAAGGTGCATGTCACTGACATTTGAATATTTAAGTTGAACTGTTGAAAGACAGAAGGAGGACCCAAGATGTTTTATGCACACACACACACACACACACACACACACACACACACACACACACATCCATATCCATATCCACAGGGTCTGCATCTGCAGATTCAACCAACTGTGGATCAAAAATATTTGAAAAAAACATTTTTCAGAAAGTCCCCAAAAAATGAAACTTGAATTTGCCATGTGCAGACAGCTATGTACATAGCATTTACATTGTATTTACAACCATTTACATAGCATTTACATTGTATTAGGTATTGTAAGTAATCTAGAGATGATTTAGAGAGTAGGAGAGAATGTACTTAGATTATATGTGAATATTCCACTATTTTATATAAGAGACTTGAGCATCTGTGGATTTTGCAGATGGGCCCTAGAATATATATATATATATATATATATATACACACACACACACATATATACAAGTATATATATATACATACACACATATATATACATAATATACACACATATATACAAGTATATATATATGTAGTTTTTGTATATGCATATATGAATATATATATATATACACACACACACACACACACATTTACATGTAGTTTCTTTTTCCTTTGGAGCAATTATGTCAGATACTAGATGGGATTTAAGGTTATTTCAAAAGATGAAGTCACCAAGAAAGAAGTCTCGGAACTCAGTCCTGAAGATTTCCAGCACTCACAGTCTCCCAGAGACAGAGGCACTGGCAGAATAGACTGAGAAGAAGCAACCAGAGAGAAAGGAGGAAAATAAAGACTCCACGATGTCCCAAGAGCTAAGAGAAAAGAGGGAGGCTTCTGTGAATTAAGTTAAAAGCCTGCTGAAGAGTCTAAAGAGATAAGGGGTAAAAACTTCCACTGGATTTTTCAGTAAGGAGGATATCAGTCAGCCTAGCAAGGGCAGTTTGGATGGTATAATGAGATGGGGGCCAAATTAAAGTGGACAGAAGAGTGACTGTGAAAGGTATCTTTGAATAAAGATATTGACATGGGTGAAAGATGCTGGCATGAAGCAAACTGCAGGCTATATTTCTGCACAAATCCATAGACATTATGGAAAATATTTTTTAATGTTTTATTTTATGTTGGAATATAGTTGATTACCACTCTTGTGTTAGTTTTAGGCATACAACAGAGTGATTCAGTTATACATGTACATGTAGTCTATTATTTTTCTGAATTGAGTGGTTACCTAACATTGACCAGAGTTCCTAGCTCTGGGGAACTATTTCAGTTATTTTAAAAATCCAAAATAAGTACAGAATTTGACCTCTCCCTCCATGCTCCTCCTGCCCACATAATTAGGGACCAGCTCGAACTGGAGGCAGGACTAGAGAGAAAGAGTGTCTGTATCTGGGGACACAAAAGAAAGCAAGAGAACCACCTCACCGCTGAGCAGCCTCCTGAGAATCTTGTTCAGGCACTAAGTCGTGTCAGACTCCTTGCGACCCCCTGGACTGTCCATGGGATTCTCCAGGCAAGAACACCGGGGTTGTCATTTCCTTCTCCACAGGATCTTCCCAACCCAGGGATCGAAGCTGCATGTCCTGCATCTCCTGCCCTGGCAGGTGGGTCCTTAACCACTGAGCTGCCTGGGAAGGGCACCTGGAATCCACCCAGTAGCAAAACCTTCTCATTGTCAGAGAAGATCTGTACTTTGAGATAGGGGAAAAAGTCAATCCACAGTGAGACACTAACACCTGAAGAAAAGCAACACCAGAAAGGAGACATTTCTATGGAAATCAATAGATGGAGGGTATTTTTTTTTAAATATATTAGCATAAGACAGGATTCATGGTATGAGATATTTAAGCACCAGTAGAAGTACCTGAATGAAGAGGCAAGACCAACACATTAAGGAAATGAACAGAGCAAGCACAGTGGAGCCAGCTAGTGATACGAAACGCAGAGGTGAAAAACCAATCCCTCAATGCAGGAAAACTTAGGAGCTGTGGGGGAAAGGCTTGAGACATTTTAGTACATATTTAACAACAAATTGAGGATAGAGTAGAGAAATTTCAGAAGACTAAGGGATGAAAAAAGTCCAAATAGCTCACAGAGATTTTGAGATGATAACTTACAAAGGAATGAGAAGATAGAAATAAGATTTATCACTGGCATCATTTGTTTCAAGAAGACAATGGGGGTTTTCCTTAAACTAATGAGGGAAAATAATTTTTCAACAACAATAAAAATGCTACTCCCAGGCATATTATCGTTCAAGTCTGAGAACTAAATAAACCTATCTTCAGGAATGAAGACTCTCAAAAAATGGTTCTGCTGATGTTATGTGTACTACTAATCCAGGTGAATTAAAAAATCAGAGAGGATGGAGTAAGATGACATATTGGTCACCTACGGCTGCTTCAACTACCTCCTGAAATCTCACGAAGGTATTTTAAAAGCAAACCATCCAAAGATATGGAAGATAGGAGAGAAGAAAACAAAAACAAAATTCCAGTGCAAATCAGACGGACAATGAGTAAAATACCTTAGGGGCTTCAGAAAACTGAATCCCAAACGAGAAGGAGAGAAAGCCAGGAGAAAACCCAAGGTATATCAAAATCTTTAGTAACTGGGGAAGCCAGGCACACCAGAAGCCAGTGTGAAGGGAAGGAGCTAAATGAATGAGGACTGGTTGAAAACTGATTCAAGAAGCAGTCAGAAGCTTTCACCAGCCCAGATTAGCTTGTTGACAGTCTTTCCCTTGCTCTAGTCCAGGAGTGAAACATTGTCTTTTGAGAGAAAACAACAGCAGCTGTCTGTCCCAGGGGGCACCTGGCAAGCTGGGGCAGGAGTCAGTGTACTGAAAACAGGGGACTCCAGCACATGAGTGAGTCCTGGATACTGCCAACCTTATACTACCATTCAATTCAGCTCTGAGAATGCTGGCAAGCAGCTCTTCACCGCTAAGTAGGCGACTAGTAGTCTTTTCTGGGGAATCAGACCCTGCCAAGAGGAGTGTGAAAAAGTGTGAAAGCGTTAGTCGCTTAGTCTTTGCAATCCCATGGGCTGTAGTCCACCAGGCTTCTCTGTCCATGGAATTCTCTAGGCAAGTATACCTGAATAGGTAGCCATATCCTCCTCCAGGGGATCTTCTGTCCCAGGGATTGAACTTGCTTGTTCTGCATTATAGGCAAGAAGACCTATAGTCTTCTTCTTCTTCTTCTTTTTTGATTGCCAAGAGAAGAGATCTATAGAAACTGACAGCAGGAGAGGTTTTCTCATGACCTGGCCCAGCCAGATCCCTCCAGGTCTGTGAGCCACACACTCAGAGCTTCCAAGGAGCTTTGCAAGAATGATTCCAAAAATAAGAGCTGGAAATCAAGGATTACCAAATAGCTAAGGATAGTTTGTAATATGAAATACAGAGACCAAAATAAAATAAATAAACATGGTCCAGATAAAAAGAGATGATGCAAGAAGGAAAAAAAAATCCTCATCTCTTTGCTTACAAATAAGGAAAATTGCAACCATGAAATAGTAACAAGATGCCAAGTAAAGAAACACTGGGAGCTTCTAAAGAAGGCCCTGGAAATTATTAAAATAATAATGTTAAATGAGAAATGGAAAGCTAGGGAGAAGTTCAGAAGAATGCACTTGTGGAAATAATTCCTCCAAGTACCCCATTTTTTTCTGAATAGATATGTCATTTTATTACACTGAGTTGATACAATTTTAGTCAAAAGCAAAAAGCCACAATGCCCCCCCATACTCTAAATGTTAATTTTTCTTATGAGTCTGGAGAATAGAAAAAAAAAATGCATTTAAAGACTTTTAGAGACTCCAAATAGATAGGAAACAAAGTTCAGGACCTATAGTCCTAAGGGATTTTACAGAAAATGTTCTTTTTATTCTAGTGTATTATGTATATGGGTTCACAAAGAACTCATCTGGAGTTAATTGAATAGCTCAATTATCTAATTGAGTATCTAATACCTCAATAAGAATTATTTTTAAAAATCATATTTGTTCTCTAGACTTTGGAAGCACACTGAATTTTAGAGTTGGAAAGAAACTTGGGAGTCTTCTAATTTAATTCTCACACAACATGAAGCAAAAAAAAAAATCTTTTGAAAAGATGGAAACAGGAAAGCAAAGATGAGGAAATCAGAAGACCTTTGGTAGAGGTACAAATACAGAGGAACACAGCGGGTCCTCATGATCCAAAGAGTTCTTTTATTTTTCTTTTTTATTGAAGTGTAGCTGATCTACAATATTGTGCCAATCTCTGCTGTCCAGTCAAGTGACTCAGTTATACACATACATTCTCTTTAATGTGTTCTTTCCCAGTATGGCTTATCACAGGATATTGAATATAGTCCCCCATGCTATATAGTCAGACCTTGCTATATATAGGACCCAGTAGGGCCTATAATAGGACCTAGGATTCTAACTAGACTTATCTGAGCAAGTCAGTTGAGAGAAGAGTGTCTGAGAGGTAAACTGGCAGAGAGTCCAAGCGCGAGAATCCGCTCAGTGGTCTCTAAGGAGGAGAGGACATATATGAAATAAAGATGGAAAAGCACTCATTAGGTTGAGCAATTAAGAGGCCATGGGTGGTTAGGACCTTAACAAGCGGAGTTCCACAGCAGCTATAAGGGCAGAATCTATATGGCACTAGACTGAGAAATGGTTGATAAATGAAAGAGTGACTGGTGGCTCCTTTCTCAATTTTTTTTTTTTTTACTTTTTTTTTCCATTTATTTTTATTAGTTGGAGGCTAATTACTTTACAATATTGTAGTGGTTTTTGCCATACATTGACATGAATCAGCCATGGACTTACATGTGTTCCCCATCCTGATCCCCCCTCCTGCCTCCCTCCCCATCCCATCCCTCTGGGTCTTCCCAGTGCACCAGGCCTGAGCCCTTGTCTCATGCATCCAGCCTGGGCTGGTGATCTGTTTCACCCTTGATAGTATACTTGTTTCAATGCTATTCTCTCAGAACATCCCACCCTCGCCTTCTCCCACAGAGTCTAAAAGTCTGTTCTGTACTTCTGTGTCTCCTTTTCTGTTTTGCATATAGGGTTATCGTTACCATCTTTTTAAATTCCATATATATGCTTTAGTATACTGTAATGTTCTTTATCTTTCTGACTTACTTCACTCTGTATAATGGGCTCCAGTTTCATCCATCTCATTAGAACTGATTCAAATGAATTCTTTTTAATGGCTGAGTAATATTCCATGGTGTATATGTACCACAGCTTCCTTATCCATTCATCTGCTGATGGGCATCTAGGTTGCTTCCATGTCCTGGCTATTATAAACAGTGCTGCGGTGAATGCTGGAGAGGGTGTGGAAAAAAGGGAACACTCTTACACTGTTGATGGGAATGCAAATTAATACAGCCACTATGGAGAACAGTGTGGAGATTCCTTAAATGTTTATTTTTAAGGACATGAAAGGAGTATGCTGCAAAGGAATATGTGTGACTTCTTGGCCACTGAAACACAGAAGCGGCAGCTAGAGCAGTTTGTTGTTGTTATTGTTTAGTCACTAGTTTGTGTCCTCCAGGCTACTCTGTCCATGGAATTTCCCAGGCAAGAATACTGGAGTGGGCTTCCATGGCCTCCTCCAGAAGATCTTCTTGATCCAGGGATCGGACCCACATCTCTTACGCCTCATGCATTGGCAAGCGGGTTCTTTATAGCTGAACCACCCTAGAAAGGTTTGACCTGGAGGAAAGCTTATAGAAATCCTCCTCCCAGGCCTGTAGTGAATGAAAGTCTTCTCAAAAACAAAGTAAAACAAAAACACAGGAGGAAAAGTCAAATGCCACCAGGGTAGGGAGTATGAGACTTTGCCTTATCAGAAACATCTCGGAGCTTTCCTTCTCACAGGCTGGGTCATAAAAGAACACAAACACTCCTGTGCCCTAAGTATGGCTGACTTTTGGAAGATTTCCACCAGAACCACCTTTGAGGTATCCTGACAATTGAATACAGTCATCCCTAAGGATCTAAGAGGGACTGCTTGGTTCCAGGACCCTCTCAGATATGAAAATCTGTAGATACTCAATTCCCATCTATAAAATGTTATAGTATTTGCATATAACCTAGATACAACCTCTCACACACTTTGCATCCTCTCTAGATTACTTAAAATAATACCTGGTACTCATACCAGGTAAGTGCTATATAAATAGTTGCCTGAGGCAATGGATTTCAAGTGCCTTTTGGAACTTTCTGGGGGTTTTTTTGTTTTTGTTTTTTTTTCTTTCCCAGATATTTTTGACCCGGGTTGGTTGTGGATGTGGAAATGCAGATATGGAGGACCAACTGCTTTTTAAGCTCAGATCTGGATCTTCTCATGCTTCTGCTTTGTCCTTTCAGAACTGCCTTGCTCCTGGGCTCACTTCTACCAGAACTTGAACATTAAGCAGCTTTTGTGTTTCATGTCCCCAGCAAGCAGGAGTCCACCCACCCCACAACCAACCCTGGCAACTAGAGTCCAGGTTTAGAGCAAGTTCACCCCTTGTCCTGCCCATGAAAGAAGGGAAGGAAAAAGAATAGGAGGGAACAAATGCTAGGAAGGGTCAGTGGTGGGTTACAAAAAGGAAACCAGTCCCCACGTGTCCCTGATGCTAAGAGGGTAATAAGAGCTCACCTACGTTCAGCGTGGTACCTGACACATGGGAAACTTAAAGTCTTTCAGTGTTTCCCAATTTTGTTCCTTTAATAATGTACATAGTTTAAATCTAAACAACAACAAAAAGAACCAAATGTGTTATTTTTTAATGGAGATTAAGAAGTATCCTACTTGAAGATTAGGTCATCTGCTATCTTTGTATAAATTCAGAATTTCTTGAGATGCCAAAACTTCAAAATTTTGGCCACCTAATGCAGAGAACCAACTCACTGGAAAAGACCCTGGTGCTGAGAAAGATTGAGGGCAGGAGGAGAAGGGGACAGCAGAGGATGAGATGACTGGATGGCATCTCTGACTCAATGGATATGAGTCTGGGAGATAGTAGAGGACAGGGCAGCCTGGAGTGCTACAGTTCATGGGGTTGCAAAGACCTGGACACAACTCAGCAACTGAATAACAACAACAACAACAAATAATAATAAATACATTTGTGGGAAAAAAAATCAGTTGTGGTGCTGGGGGTGGCTATTATTCAGAAAAAAACCACCAGCTCACCTGCCATCAGTCACAGCAAAAAGAAATCAACCCTGCAGAGGTGGTGTGGCCTGAACCTCCAGCTGTACGCCAGGCTGCCTGCGCAAGGTTATTATTTCCTCTAATCTTCATAATACCGCTGAAGGCAGCAACTCACCCTAAATTTCACAGCGGATGGAAATGAGGCTTAGAGAAGGAAGAAACCTGCCCAGAGCTATTCTGTTGCCAAGGCGGAATGTGAACCAGCCTGTCTGCTTCCGCGCCACGGGGGAAGCACTTTACAATTGATGGAGAGACGCGTCCAGCATCTCAGGGCATTTGCTTTTCCTATTAATGTCACTTTCTAGAACCAGACAGAGGCCGCATCCACCAGCTGAACCGAAACTCGGCTGGCTAGTCTTCAGCGTTGAAGGAGCAAAAGGCATTCCTGGGGCATCTTGTTCTCCTGCCTCCTCCTGAGAGGAGGAGATCAGATTACAGAATTTGGCCCAGAGGCCTTCTCCCCTCCCCTTGTCCATTCTCCGTAAATTAGTTTTCATTTCATAACAGTCATTAGCTGAGTTCTGGGAAGGAAGTGTAAAAATTTCCCCTCACCTCTGGGCCCTAACTGGCAGCGGCTCCTTAAAACTCCTGCAACCACAGCTCCATTGAAGCTTCAGAACCTCATCAATTAGGGCTTCGCGTGCGGGGATCACGTGGCCAGGCCATCACACCCGAGCTGGACCCACGCAGAGCAGGACCAGAGGGCCTCATTACCGGACCTGGGCTTTTGTGAAATTCCTGAATAAGCAGCCGTGGAGTATCTGCAGCAGACTGCGTTTTCTTTTTCTTTCTTTCTTTCTTTCTTTTTCCCCCTGGCTTTAACAATCACTTTTACGGACAATTTAACACGGTGGGTTGCCAGCTCTGTTAATGCCTGACCCCACCCCACCCCCATCCGCTTCGCTCCGCCTTGAGAACCGGCTATCAGATGGAGACTCGGCGCGCGCCTCTTCCTAAGCAAGCCGTGCCTTTCTTCGCATCCGCGATCAGGGCTCCCAGACAAAGAGAGATCCCCACCCTGCTTCCACCCAGAAGCAACTAAGTGCATGAAATCTGTGTTTCAAGCGTGTTGTTCAGTATCTCAGTCGCGTCGATTCTTTGCGACCCCACGGACTGCAGCATGCCAGGCCTCCCGATCCCTCATCGTCTCCCAGAGTTTGCCCAAGTTCGTGTCCATTGAATTGGTGATGCTCTCCAACCATCTCATCCTCTGTCGCCCCCTTCTCTTCTTGCCCTCAATCTTTCCCAGCATCAGGGTCTTTGCCAATGAGTTGGCTCTTCACATCAGATGACCAAAGTACTGGAGCTTCAGCATCAGTCCTTCCAATGAATATTCAAGGTTGGTTTCCTTTAGGGTTGATTGGTTTGATTTCCTTGCCTTCCAAGGGACCGCAGGAGTCTTCTCAAGCACCACAGTTTGAAAACATCAATTCTTTGGCCTTATTTCTTCTGCCTTATTTATGGCCTAGCTCTCACATCTGTTGGTTATTGAGAAAAGGTTGCAAATAGGGAGACGGGGTGATGCCCAGAGCCTAGCCTGCCTCTTAGTGGTGGGCAGCGATGAGGACAGAGAGTGTGGTCTTGGTTTCAACTGTCTGCAGCCTCTGCCCTGCAGGGGCTATTTCAGCATATTCATCTCATTTGTTATTGCCCCAGTTAAGAGGTGTCCACGTGTTGGGTATCCTCTCAGGCTGTTCAAGGCTGAGCCTCGTGTAACAGGATCAACTCAGATCAGAGCCTTGCTTCTTCCTGTTAAAGATTCAGGAAGTGAGTTTTATCACTTTGCTCCCTGCTAATTAGGTTCTAGGGGCATCTAGTATACTGACCAAGTTCATGTTAGACATACTGATAAGCCAGACTGCCAATATCCTTTAATTTACAGTGAAAAATTCTAGAATACCATGTCCCATGGTCAGCATCTTTTCTATTCTTTACAGTTAAGTAAAATAGAAAACATACACATTCAAGCATACACACACACACACACACATACATACACACAAAAGAGGCTTGAAATCTATTTCATAACCACTAAAATATTCAGAAAATGTGAACCTGCAATGCCACCGAAAGAATCTTGAACTATGAAAAGCATGACATATACTTAGTTATAGAAAGCGCTTCTTATACAACTATGATACTTTGAAGAAAAAGAAACTTAAATGTTCACAAATAGAGGACTGACTAAGAACTGACTTAGCCATGCACTTTAAACTTTATATTACGATTGTGCTGTAGAAATAGAGCATGATGCTGTAAGTTAGGGTGCAGTAAACTTCATTTTTTTCCATTGTTGCTATTGTTTGGTGGCTAAGTCCTGTCAGACTCTGTGACCCCATGTAGCCCACCAGGCTCTTCTATCCAGGGATTTCCCAGGACTGAATACTGGAGTGGGTTGCCACTTCCTTCTCCAAGTATCTTCCTGACCCAGGGATCGAACCTGCATCTCCTGAACTGGCTGGTGGATTCTTTACCACTTGAGCCACTGGTGTGTGAGGCTAAACAACCTGAACTGTCCTCAAGGGGGAAAAAACAATCTGGTAAAATATATACTAAATATCTCTTTCTTTCTGATTTGTAAGTAAGTTCATTTGTATCATTTCATTTTAAAGATGGGAGAGGAGTTTGGGAGAGGATGGATTTATGTATATGATAGCTGAGTTCCTTTGCTGTCCACCTGAAACCATCACAACATTATTGATCGCCTATACTCCAATATAAAATTAAAAGTTTTTTGAAAAAGTTGAAAAAAAAATATATGAAAAATAAGGCATTAAAGGAAATATTGCTTCCTATCACCATCATAAAATAGCATCAGGTACTTGCAAATACATTTCAGATGTTGTTCACAGCAGAGAACCTACAAGGACAATCACCAAAAAAAAAATGTAATATTTTTTATTTTTATAAAAAAAAAATACCTCTTGAAGGACTGTAGAAAATGAACAGCCAAAAAGAGAACACTTACATTGCTCAGACTGTGGTTTTAAACTATGATTTCAATTAAAAGAAAGCAGAACTTCGGCTGATTCTAAGTCTGGGGCAGAAAAAATCGAAAATGGACCTGGAACAGCTGGGATGCTGTAGATAGAGCTTCGGAGGCAAAGCCTGCGAAGAGGCTCTCAAGGGCCAGAGACAGAGCGGTACTTGCTTCCTTAAGGATGATTTGGGGATATTGTGAGCTCTGTCCCAGACCACCACAATATACCAACTATCGCCGTGAAGTGAGTCATAAGAGTTTCTTGGTTTTGCAGTGCGTATGAAAACTATGTTGACACTATACTGCAGTCTATGCAGGATGCAATAACATTATGTCTATAAAAATAATGTACATGATTCCATTAACAATAGTTTATTGCTGAAAAGTGGTAACCATCATCTGAGCTTTCAGTGAGCAGTAATCATTTTGCATTAGTGACATCAAAGATCACTGATTACAGACCACCTTAAAAACATAAGGATAAGGAAAAAACTTGAAATATTGTGAGAATTACCAAAATGAGAGAGTCATGAGTAAGCAGATGTTGTTGGAAAAAGTGAAATGGTGCCTATAGGGCTTCTCAGGTGGCCCAGGAGGTAAGTAATCTGCCTGCAATCCAGGAGACCCAGGTTCAATCCCTGATTCAGGAAGACCTCCTGGAGAAGGGAATGGCTACCCACTCCAGTATCCTTACCAGGAGAATTCCTGGGACAGAGGAGCCTGGAGGGCTACAGCCCATGGGGTTGCAGAGGTGGACATGACTGAGCAACTAACAGTTCACTTCAGGCTTGCTTGACACACAGTTGCCACAAACAGTAAATTTGTAAAAACATATATTTATAATGTTCACTAAAGCAAAGCACAGTGAAATGAGGTATGGGAGTAAAATGAGTTAAATTTATCAAATATATACTTTAAGCTATGAGTTCCTTATTATATACAAGGTCATATGGTCTCTGTTACAACTATAATACATAACTCTGTCATTGTAGATGAAAGCAGAAATAGATAGTGGTATGTAAATGAATAGACATGGTTATGTTCCAATAAAACAAGTTATAAAGATGGGTGGCCTATTTTTCACAAATTTATTGGGTTTGTATCTAAATTGTATTAAAGTTGCTTTAGCCACTTCCTAAGTCCCATTTCTATGAGACCTCTGTGTGCATAAATTAAATTTGTTTTCTTTTTCTCCTGCTAACCTGCCTGTATCAGTTTTATTATTGGTCCAGCCACAAGAATTCAGGAGGAATAGAGAGAGAAATTCCCCCTCCCTGACATTAATTAAATAATCATATCACAATATATGTAAGTCAAATCATTACGCTGTATACCTTCAGCTTGTATGGTGCTGTATATCAATTATATCTCTATAAAAAGAAAAAGAGAAAGAAGTTAAACTCATGGAAAGTAGAGGCAAGTGTTAAGGAAAAATGTAAAAGCTAATAAAACATTTAAAAGACACGCATCAAAGAAAATTAACAGAACTGAACACTGGCATTTGGAAAGAACAATAATATTGACAGAACTTAACCGAAAAAGTAAAGAGAGAGAAAAGAAAGGCACAGATTGACAGGATCCAAAATGAACAGGAAGATAACATCAACACATTTTAAAACAGTAAAGATATAATAATATGATATGCTGAAAATTTTATAATATTAAGTTAGAAAATTTTGGTGAAAAGAATAATTTTCTGCCTGGAGACAGCTCGTCTTTCCTTTTCCACCCGTGACGTAGTCCATGCGTGGATTTCAGACTTGGCGCTGTGCCTTGAAATGACCAATGAAACTTGAGCTGACAATTAGTGAGCAGAAACTTTAAATATGTTTGCATGGTTTGGTTTTGTTCCTTGTCCTTTTCCTATCCACTGAGAAACAAGCCCTGTGTAAACTGAATAAGGCTTGTGGGGCTGAGCTGAACTTTACCTGCAGCAGGGAGGCAAGCCTCGCTGAGTTCAGCAGAACCTACACATCCGTGAAAATCAGAACAAAATCAGAAGCTTGTGGCCAGCCGCTTAGCTTCAGAGTTGTTTAGCATTAGTGCAGTCGGTCTTGACTAATATACCCTTGAAAAAGTAAACAGTTTACCAATATTTAAAACAAAAAGAAGTCGAAAGATCCCTATATCTACTAATCAACAGTGTATTTAAATACAAAGTAATAATTTAATAATAAACTTCAGGTATTGATAATTTACTCAGTAACTTATAAACTATTTATGGATGAAGCATTTCTATATTGAAAAATTTCTTTCGGAGAAAAGTGTGAACCTTTCAAAATTAATGTAAAAAAAAATGTTACCTGGATTATAAATCTTGACCACAACATTACAAGGGAAATAAAGACTACTCTCTCTTATAAACAAGAAAGCAAAAATAATATTACATGAGCAAATAGAATCCAGTAATATATAAAAAGTATAATATTCAATATATTGTGAACCAAATGGAGTTTATTTTAGATATTCCACAATAGTTAGACTTCAAAAATTAATTATCATAATTGATGATAGGAGGAGAAAAGAAGAATGTCATGTTATTTTGACAGAGGCAATAAAAGCACTTCATAAACTTCAAGCTCCATTTAAAAAAATAATAAGAATAGAAGGTAGTTTCCTTACACTAATAAGTTATATTAAAAATAACTAAAAGCATATATCATTTTGTTTGCAAAACATTAAAAATATCCTCCCTGAATTTAGGAGGAAAACAATTGCACTTAATATCACTAGTTTTATTCAGCCCTGAACTTGTGGTTACTGCAGGTGTAATAAGTAAGAAAAAGAAACCAAAAAAATATTTAGAAAATTATAAAGAAGAAATAAAGTGGTAATGATTCAGATATGCTATGACTATGTACAAATGATGGTCTGCAGACTATTAGAATTAATAATGAATTTAACAAAATGCCTGGCTAAAATCAACCAAAAATTGCTATTTTATACAAACAAATATAAGTGAAATTGAAAAGAAAATGTGCTATTTATGAAAGCATAAAAATTCAAATAAGTCTAGTGATCAATGTGCAAGATTCTACAGTAAAAGTTACAAAGCATTATTGATAACAAAGAAGACCCAAATAAATGGGTAAATAAATCATGTTCAAATATGGAAAGACTTAAAATGATAAAGATGTTACTGTGTGGATGTACAGTGCTTAGTCACTCAGTCATGTCTGGGGCTGGAATTTCAATCAATAGCCAAAGGCCAGTGATTTAATCTGTCCTGCCTAGGTAATGAAACCTCCATAGTAACCCAAAAAGATGGGGTTTGGAGAGCTTTCAAGTTGGTGGACCAGAATGGTTCCCTGTGTCACCATCTCCATGAGACAGAATCTCCTTTGTTTGGGATTCTTGCCTTATGTGCCTTTTCATCTGGCTGTTGATTCATATTGTTTAGTGTCCTTTGTTATTATTGTTTAGTTACTCAGTCTTGTCTGACTCTTGCAACCCCGTGGACTGTAGCCTGCCAGGCTCCTCTGTCCTCTGCCAGGCTTCTCTAGGCAAGAATATCAGAGTGGGTTGCCATTTCTTTCTCCAGAGGATCTTCCAGACCCAGGGATTGAACCCAGGTCTCCTGCATTGCAGGTAGATTCTTCACCTCTGAACCACTGTGGAGGTATCCTTTGTAATAAACCAATAAGCTAGTGAGTATATGGATTTCCAGAGTTCTCTGCGCTGCTCTAGAAAATTAATCAAACCTGAGAAGGGGCTTTGGAAATCTACGCTTTAGAACTAATTAATTGGTCAGACACACAGGTAAAATGGAGACTTGTGACTGGCATCTGCAGTGGTGGGGGGGGGGGCAGTCTTGTGGGACTGAACCCTTGACCTGTGAACTCTGATGCTATCTTTAGGTAGATAGTGCCAGAACTGAGTTGAATTCAGGTGTCTGAGAACTGCTTGGTATGGGGAAATTTTGTATATTGATTTTGTATCCTGTGACTTAACTGAATTTGTTTATTAGTTCTAACAATTATTTTTGTTTGGTGAAGCCTTTAAGATTGCTTGTATATGATCTCATGTAATCTGCAAACAGTGACAGTTTTTCTTCTTCCTTTCTGATTTGAATGTCTTTTATTCCTTTTTCCAGTCTGATTGCTCTGGCTAGTACTTCCAGTACTATGCTAGATAAAGAGGTGTGAATGGACATCCTTGTCTTGTTTCTGATCTTAGAGGCAAAGCTTTCAGCTTTCCACCATTGAAAATGATGTTAAATGTGGGCTTGTCATAGATGGCCTTTGTTATGTTGAGGTATATTCCCTCTATACTTACATCATTGAGAGATTTTATCACGAATAAATTTGAATTTTGTCATATGTTTTTCTGTATCTATTGAGAATACTTTACTTTTTTTAACATTCTTTTTTTTTTTTTAACTTTATAATACTGTATTGGTTTTGCCATACATTGACATGAATCCACCATGGGTGTACATGTGACACATCACATTGATTGGTTTGCATGTGTTGAATCATCCTTACACCAGTGGAATAAATCTCATTGATCATGGCATATGTCCTCTATGTTGTTAAATTAGGTTTGCTAATATTTTGATGGAGACTTTTTCGTCTACATTCATCATGGATATTGGTCTGTAATTTTGCTCTCTTGTGATGTCCCTGTTTGGTTTTGGTATTAGGGTAATTTGTTGCTCAATCCCTAAGTCATATCTGACTCTTTGTGACTCCATAGATTGCAGCACACCAGGCTCCTCTGTCCTTGACTATCTCCTGGAGTTTGCTCAGCTTCCTGTCCATTGAATCATTGATGCTATCTAACCATCTCATCCTCTGTCACCCCTCTTCTCATTTTACCCTCAATCTTTACCAACACCAGGGTCTTTTCCAATGAGCTGGCTCTTCACATCAGGTGGCCAAAATATTGGAGCTTCAGCTTCATCATCAATACTTTCAATGAATATTCAGGGTTGATCTTTAGGATTGACTGGTTTGATTTTGCAATCCTAGAGACTCTCAAGAATCTACTCCAGCATCACAGTTGAAAGCATCCATCCTGTGGCATTCAGCCTTCTTTTTGGTCAAATCTCATATCTGTACTGAATGCTATCTAAAATTAAAACATCTCTAACATGGTATTAAAAAATGAGCAAGAATGGTATGAGAAAGAAACATTATGTGATAACATCACTTATAAATATAGAAGAAAAATTTTTAAATAAATTATCAGTAAACCAAGAAAAGTGTGGAGAATATGTTAATGAAATATGCATAACATAATTGTTTTTTCAACCTAATGTAAGAATATCTTATAATTAGAAAATCAGCAAATGTTATTTTTAATAGTAACAGATTAAGGACAAAAAACCATATGATCACTTGAACAGATCAAAAAAATTAAAAAAAAAAAAAAACCTCAGAAGAATAACCCCTACTTAATTATAGCATTTCTTGATAGATCAGGAATAGAGAGGAACTTGGAACTGTCTCCATCTTTTCTAGTAGCATTTGCCAAAACATGAAAATATCAATATTAAGTTTAATTGTAAAACTTTATTTACTTCAAAATCAAGAATACTAAAAGAATTTTCATTCTTACTCTTTCTTATTACCATTGAGGTTCTGGGGTGGGGGGCAGGGGGGGAAGGGAGATGAGGCCTATGGAGGAAGAAAGAAAACTGCTACCATTGACTGCTTAACATCATTGACCTAGAAAACCAAAATAATTCACAAATATAGAAAAATGAATAACATTTGAGTGAATAAAATTTGTCCACGTTTTTTGCATGTTATACACAACTCAATTATATTTATTATATTGGCTATAAATATGTAGATTGAGTCATTTTTTAAAAAGATCGCATCACTGGATCAGTCAAAAATATTAATTACTTATGGTATGAAACTAACAAATTCTATGGAAAACTTAATGTAGAATATCACATACACTGTTTGAAAGAAATTAAATAAAAACTAAATAAATGTAGAGATATCTCTTTTATGAAAAATCAGACTCAGCATTGATTGCAAAGCTTTCAGATCTTCCTTTACAGATCTGCATAACAACTTAATTCAGATGAAAAATTCCAAAGTTTTTTTTCTTTATTAACTAAATTTTTGCTAGTATAAACCTCCAATGGACAGGACATTTCTGAATTAATCAAAGGAGATATTTGATTTTTTGACATTTGATATTTGATACTTTCTTCACTTCAGTTCAGTCGTATCTGACTCTTGGCAGCCCCATGAACTGCAGCATGCCAGGCGTCCCTATCCATCACCAACTCCTGGAGCCTACACAAACTCATGTCCATCGAGTCGGTGATGCCATCCAGCCATCTCGTCCTCTGTCGTCCCCTTCTCCTCCTGCCCCCAATCCCTCCCAGCATCAGGGTCTTTTCCAATGAGTCAACTCTTCGCATCAGGTGGCCAAAATATTGGAGTTTCAGCTTCAACATCAGTCCCTCCAATGAACACCCAGGACTGATCTCCTTTAGGATGGACTGGTTGGATCTCCTTGCAGTTCAAGGGACTCTCAAGAGTCTTCTCTAATATTACAGTTTAAAAGCGTCAATTCTTCAGCACTTAGCTTCCTTTATAGTCCAACTCTGACACCATACATGACCACTGAAAAAACCATAGCCTTGACTAGATGGACCTTTGTTGGCAAAGTAATGTCTCTGCTTTTTAATATGCTGTCTAGGTTGGTCATAACTTTCCTTCCAAGAAGTAAGCATCTTTTAATTTCATGGCTGCAATCACCATCTTCAGTGATTTTGGAGCCCCCCCAAAAATAAAGTCAGCCACTGTTTCTACTGTATCCCCATCTATTTGACATGAAGTGATGGGACTGGATGCCATGATCTTAGTTTTCTGAATGTTGAGCTTTAAGCCAACTTTTTCACTCTCCTCTTTTACTTTCATCAAGAGGCTCTTTAGTTCTTCTTCATTTTCTGCCATAAGGGTGGTGTCATCTGCATATCTGAGGTTATTGATATTTCTCCCAGCTATCTTGATTCCAACTTGTGCTTATTCCAGCCCAGGTTTTCTCATGATGCACTCTGCATATGAGTTAAATAAGCAGGCTGACAATATACAGCCTTGACGTACTCCTTTTCCTATTTGGAACCAGTCTGTTGTTCCATGTCCAGTTCTAACTGTTGCTTCCTGACCTGCATACAGGTTTCTGCATACAGGCAGGTCAGGTGGTCTGGTATACCCTACTCCTTCATCATCATTTCTTACCAGGTATCAAGACTGATAAAGTATGGTAAAGCCTCCTTGGTGGAATGACTTCCCTGGTGGCTCAAATGGTAAAGAATTTGCCTGCAGTGCAGGAGACACAGGTTCAATCCATGGGTTGGGAAGATCCCCTGGAGAAGGTAATGGCTACTCAGTCAAGTATTCATGCCTGGAGAATCCCATGGACAGATGAGCCTGGGGGCGACAGTCCACAGGGTCACAAAGAGTTGGACATGACTGAGTGACTACCAAAGCTATTCAGTATTAGATCAATAGAGAAATGGAAAGAGCAGAAAGTGATCTCCACATAAATGGAAAAGTAGATTTCCATTCTCTTCCAGAGCTGGTATTTCAGTTAGTGAGGAGGGGCTAGACTTTAAATCAATTAGTTTTTCATTTGAAGGAAATGAAAATTGATTCCCATCATCTCATCATATGCAAAATTTTTGTATCAGTAGTTGGATTCAGCATCACACAATTTTTAAAAGACAATATCATCTATGAGGAAAATAAATAGATAAGTCAGAAAGAGAGAGCTGTTACTTGTAGATGCTTGTGATATTTGACCAAGAATTAAAATATGGAAGCTATGTAAAGCCTAATCATAAACAGTAATCATAAAATAACATCTATGTAAAAATAAAACCATAAACAAATTTGAAAAATTATTGGAAATTGGAAGACAAAACTGTTGATACCAGGCAAATATTTTGTATCCCCAGTAGATAATCATCTCTGGGGGAAAAGAACAACAAAATAAATAAACCTCTCTCAAAAAAGAAAAAAAAAAGACAAGGAGCAAAAGATGCTAAAAATCCAAAAACACTAATTAATCAAAGAAACACAGATAAAGAGGAGCTTTTAAAATTATTTGTTTAATCTGTTAGTTTGTGAAATATTGGAAAGATTGACAGAGTGTATATTGTTATTAGAGTTTGGCCATATTTCTATTTCTGTGCCCTACAGGTATGAAAGTAACTTGGTCTAAGTTTTCAAGAGTATGCCTGGCAATATTTTTCAAAATACAAAATGCACATAGCCTTTGACTAAGCAATTATACTTCCAAAATGTTTTCTAAAGGGGAAAAACAACAGCTTTCACGGGCATACACATTAGCTAGTTTATCACTGTATTATTTACAATAATTAACATTTGAAAATAATATTCATCAATAGGACGTTGTTTTAATAAATTCTGAGATTATGCAAATGGCATACTATGCAAAATATTATGCATTTAAATAGTCATATAAATCAATATTATTGATACAGGAAATGTTTGCTTGTTGATTGAAAATAGATTAAAGAACTTACACTGGTTTCTCTGGATGATGAAATTTTATGGGCCTTATATTTTCTTCATTACAAACTTCTCTATTTTATTTAACAATGAGTATACCTATACATAAATAAGCAGAGAAAAACAATGCTCAAAAAAACAAGAAGGAAAATAAATCCTCTAACACACATGCATATTATTAGCAAATGAGTTTTCAGGAATATAACAGCTACTACTTATCAGATATTCCTTTTATGTCAAGTGTGATTTTTCCCAAATCCTGAAAGGTATGGCTTAGTTATATACTCAAGTGTAAATGCAAAGGAGTGCTGCAGTTATTATTTTGAATTTGGGTATCTCTGGCTCTCATCAATCCATACTCTTCCATAACACATGGGGCTCCCCACCTTGAATCAATGTATCAGACCACCATGGACAAGTTTCAGGGGGGTCTTTAAACCTTTTAAAGGTGTAAACAAAATTGCATTTGTATATGAATTTTGGGAGTAAGAATCTATACTTTCTATCCCAATGTTCTTTTAAATATTCTCAAAAGATAAAGGACCCCTGCCTTTGAGGGAATATGGATTCACATAAAATCGTTACCTCATGATGTTAGTCCAGCCAAAACTCATTTTATTCCTCTTCACAGAGTTTGCATTTTTTA
Source organism: Muntiacus reevesi (assembly GCF_963930625.1). Lineage (NCBI taxonomy): Eukaryota > Metazoa > Chordata > Mammalia > Artiodactyla > Cervidae > Muntiacus > Muntiacus reevesi. The sequence goes on along the minus strand of NC_089253.1, from coordinate 29,758,596 downwards.
TAAATTGAAGTTTAGTGGCAACCCCTTACCAAGCAAGTCTATAGGCATAATTTTTCCAATAGCATTTGCTCACTCCATGTCTCTGTATCACATTTTGGTAATTCATTTTGAATGTTTCCATTATTATCATTTTGTTATGGTGATCTGTGATCAAACTTTCAAGTTACAATGCAATTGTTTGGGGCTCCAAGAACCACACTCGTTTAAGATGGCAAACTTGACAGATAAACATGAGTGTTCTGACTGCTCCACTGATGAGCCATTTCCCCATCTTTCTCCCTATCCTTGAGCTTCTCTAGTCTCTGCTAATAATACTGAAGACCAAGTATTCAAGAGAAAGGAAGAGTCATAAATCTCTCACTTTAAATCAAAGGCTAGAAATAACTAAGCTCAGTGAGAAAGGCATTTCAAAAGCTGGGATAGGCTGAAAGCTAAGCCTCTTGTGCTGAACAGTTGGTCAAGCTGTAAAGGCTAAGGAAAAGTTATTGAAGGAAATTATGAGTGCTACTGCAGTGAACGCACAAATGATAAGTGAAACAGCCTTATTGATGATGTGGAGAAAGTCTGAGTGGTCTAGATAGAAGATCAAACGAACTGCACTCCCTTAAATCAAAGCCTCATCGAGAGTAAGGTCCCAATTCTCTTCTATTCTATTTTAAGAGAAGTGAGGAAGCTGCAGAAGAAAAGTCTGAAGCTAACAGAGCTTTATTCATGAGGTTTAAGCAAAGAAGTCGTCTCCGAAATGTAGAAGTGCAAGATGAAGCAGCAAATGCTGATGCAGAAGCTGCAGCAAGTTATCCAAAAGATCATGAATACAGGTGGCAACACTAAACAGATTTTCAGTGGAGATTAAATAGTCTTAGGTTGGAAGAAGATGTCATCTAAGACTCTCATAGCTAAAGAGGAAAGGTGCACCCCAATGTTCATCGCAGCACTGTTTATAATAGCCAGGACATGGAAGCAACCTAGATGCCCATCAGCAGATGAATGGTTAAGGAAGCTGTGGTACATATACACCATGGAATATTACTCAGCCGTTAAAAAGAATTCATTTGAATCAGTTCTAATGAGATGGAAAAACTGGAGCCCATTATACAGAGTGAAGTAAGCCAGAAAGATAAAGAACATTACAGCATACTAACACATATATACGGAATTTAGAAAGATGGTAATGATGGCCCTATATGCAGGGCAGAAGAAGAGACGCAGAAATACAGAACAGACTTTTGAACTCTGTGGGAGAAGGTGAGGGTGGGATGTTTCGAAAGAACAGCATGTATATTACCCAGAGGAATCGGGTGGAGAGGGAGGTGGGAGGGGGGACCGGGATGGGGAATACGTGTAACTCTATGGCTGATTCATATCAATGTATGACAAAATCCACTGAAAAATAAAAAATTTAAAAAAAAAAAAAAGAAGAGGAAAGGTTAATTTCTAGCTTCAAAGGACTGGCTGACTCTCTTATTGGAGGCTAATGGACTGATGAAGTTGAAGCCAGTGCTCATTTACCCCTCCCAAAATCCCAGGGCTCAGAATTAGGCTAAGTCTACTCTGCCTGTGCTCTATAAATGGGAGAACAAAGCCTGGGTAATAGCACATATGCTGACAACAGTTAAACAAATATTTTAAGCCCACTGTTGAGACCTACCTACTGTAAAGAAAAAAGATTCCTTTCAAAATAGTACTGTTCATTGATGATGTGCCTGGTCACCCTAGAGCTCTGATGGAGATGTACAATATGATTAATTTTATTTTTGTGTCTGTTCACACAGCATCTGGGCTTCTGTGGTGGCTCAGACAGTAAAGAATCTGCCTGCAATGCAGGAGACCTGGTTCAATCCCCGGGTGGGGAAGATCCCCTGGAGAAGGGAATGGCAACCCACTCCAGCATTCTTGCTTGGAGAATTCCATGGACAGAGGGCTATGGTTTATGGGGTCACAAAGAGTTGAACATGACTGAGCAACTAACACTTTCACTTCACGCTTTTACACGGCATCTATTCTGCAGAATCAAAGATTATGAATCAAAGATTAATTTTGACTCTCAAGTCTTATTATTTAAGAAATATATACTGTAAGGCTATAGACCCGATAGTGAGTTTTCTCTTGGATCTGAGTAGAGTCTATTGAAAACCTTCTGGAAAAGACTTGCCATTCTAGATGCCATAAGAACATTCACAGTTCAAGGGAAGAGATCAAAATATCAACATCAACCAGAGTTTGGAAGAAATTGATTCCAATCCTGGTGGATGACTTTGAGGGGGTCAAGACTTCAGTGGAGGAAGTAACTACAAATGTAGTGGAAATGTCAAGGGAACTAGAATTAGAAGTGGTGACTGAAGGTGTAACTAAATTGCTGCTGTTTCATGATAAAACTTGAGTATAAAAACATGAATGAATGAGAAGCTGCTTCTAATGAGTGAACAAGAAAAGTGATTTCTTGAGATGGAATCTACTCCTGGTAAAAAAAAAATTTAAAGGTTGTTGAAATGACAACAAAGGACTTAGAATATTATGTAGTCTTAGTTGATAAAGCAGGGGCAGGGTTTGAGACAATTGACTCCAATTTTTGAAAGTTCTACTGTTGGTAACATCCTCTCAAATAGCACTGCAGGCTATAGAAGAAATGTTGTTCATGAAAGGATGAGTCAATCAATGCAGCCAACTTCATTTTTATCTTATTTTAAAGAATTGTCACAGTGATCCCAAACTTCAGCCACCACCACCCTGATCAGCCTTCAACATAGAGGCAAGATCTTCCACCAGAAAAAAAAATGATGTGTCCTAAGTTCCTTCTGTCATGTCCAACTCTTTGTGACCCCATAGACTGTAGGGTACCAGACTCCGCTGTCCATGGGATTCTCCAAGCAAGAATACTGGAGTGGGTGGCCATGCCCTCTTCCAGGGTATCTTCCCGACTCAGGAATCAAAACTGAATCTCCTGTGGCTCCTGCATTGCAGGCAGATTCTTACCACTCCTCCACTGGAAAACTCTCTAAAGACTCAAATAATGATTAGCATCTTTCAGCAGTAAAGCATTTTTTAAATTAAGGTATGTACTTTTTTTAGACTTAATAATACTGTACACTTAATAGACTATAGTATAGTGTAAATACAACTTTTATATCCACTGAAACTGCCCCCCCAAAAATGTGTGTGATTTATTTTATAGTGATGTCTGCTGTATCGTGGTGACCTAGAACCACACCTGCAATATCTCCAAGATATGCCTGTATCTGCTTCCCACAGAAGGCAATTTGTTGTCCCCATTTTTCTGCCACCCTGTGTTACTACCTCTGGCCTCTGGTCTCTATAAACTTTGAAAGCATTCTATCTTAAAAAAAAAAAAAAAAAAAAATTAGGGACTTCCCTGATGAACCAGTGGTTAAGAATCTACCTTCCAATGTAGGGGATGTGGGCTGGATCCCCGGTCAAGGGAACTAAGATCCTACATGCCTTGGGGAAACTAAACCTGGCTGCCACAACTAGAGGGAAGCCCACACACGACAACTAAGACCTGATGCAGCCAGAAATAAATAAATAGTTGTTGTTTTATTTGCTAAGTCGTGTTGGAGTCTTTCGTGACCCCGTGGATTGCAAAGCCAGGGCTCCTCTGTCCGTGGGATTTCCCAGGCAAGAATATTGGAGTGGCTTGCCATTTCCTTCGCCAGGGAATCTTCCCAGTCCATAGATAGAACCCATGTCTCTTGTATTGGCAGATGGGTTCTTTACCACTGAACCACCAGGGAAGCCCCAAATAAATACTTTTTTTAAAGAAAATATTTATTTTAAAAATGGATACATTTAAACTTATACCATGGTGACCGGATAGACAAAGATGTGGTGAGAGTTTTCTCTGAGGATTACAGGCAGCTGCTCTGGGAAGCTGCCCCTGTGACTACTGAGGACCTGTGTCTACATAGACGTGCCCAGGCTTGGCTTCCTGGAGACCACTTACTGAGTCCAGTGCGTGCCTAGATGACCAGGCCTTGACTGGTGAGCACACCAAATGGGCCAGCACCTCCTGAGGTTTCCATCTTTACTTTTGCTCTGTCAGCAACAATCTGGTCATGTCCTGGAATACCCCAGCTCAGGCCTAGCACTCACCACCCACAGTGCAGACTCCATAGATTAAAGGTCCCTTTAATAACAGCCTCTAGTGGGACAGCCTAGTGCAGAGACATATAGGGCAAGACCTGGGAGGACCTCAAATGCAGAGCTTCCATGTCCTCTCCCCATGGAATCGGAGTGCATCATACTCCCCAACCCCATCATACTGATGCATTCACCAACCACCAAGATCACCAAGCCAGTGTCCAGAGTGTTGACCGCAGTTTAATTGAATAGATTTGTTGTTGTTTTTAGTCGCTAAGTCATGTCTGACTCTGCGACCCCATGGACTGCAGCAGGCCAGGATTCCTTGTCCTTCTCTATTTCCCAGGATTTCCTTACACGCATGTCTATTGAGCCAAGTACATTTGATTTATTAAATCATTCACCATGAGATTGAACTCAATCCCCTGCCTCTCCCCTCTCTGGAGGTTGGGTTGTCTCAAAGGCCAAACCTCTAATGATGTGGTTGGTAATTCTGGTGGTTGGTTCTTCTGGTGACTGGTCTTAAAACTGAGCAGGACCTTGTGGGGTTGCTGGGCACAGAAGCCTTTCTGTGTCCCCCACTTCTTGTTTGGGCTTCTTCAGTGGCTCAGCAGTAAAGAATATGCCTGCAATGTAGGAGAAGCAGTTTTGATCCCTGGGTCAGGAAGATCCCCTGGAGAGGGAAATGGCAATCCACTCCAGTATTCTTGCCTGGAAAATCCCAGGGACAGAGGAGCCTGTTGGGCTACAGTCCATGTGGTCACAAAAAGAGTTAGATACAACTTAGTGACTAAACAACAACAATAAGGGATACACATAACAATACCCTTGAGGTTTTCTGTAGAACTAAACTCCCTCCCCTCCCAATGGAAGATGCTAACCACTATATGAAGCATTATTCAAAGAAGTTAGGAGACCACCTGAGGCCGAATTAAAGGGATGCAGAGCACCCCCCAACCCCTGCCCCAGCCCCCAGACACATATCTGATCCTTATCAGCAACTCTGCTCTTGAATCATTGCTATAAAACTCCTCACCAAATTCCCCTGAGTTGGGATACACAATTTCAAGGGCAAGGGCCCACTCCAGTGTCCCTATTCGCCTGGTAAGCAATAAGACTATTCTTTTCTACTTCATCCCAAACTGTCTCTGAGAGTCCATTCGGCACCAGAACACTGAGACCATGGTTTTTGGCATCAGCTTCCATTCTCTCTAAGAACTCATCACCAACCATCACCACCAGGAGTCACTTCATTAGCATAAACTCAGATTTACTCTGAGGAGCTGATGAATAACAAAGACACTTCTATTACCAAGGGTTTCAGAAGCTCCAGGCCAACAATCTGGGACAAAGACCTACAAATTCTTCATTGTACAACAGCCTCCCTCTTTCCATAGAGCTTCTTCAAGCCCCATTTTAATTCCCCTCCTTGATCTGTTCTTTTTTCTTCCTTTAGTCCCCAATGAACTGTTCCTCTGACTTTGTGGTTACTCAAATTTCAAACTGAAAATGTTGCCCACCCTTTGCCCCATGAAGGAGAAACATATAAAAGGACCATACAAATGTATAGACAACTACATAAAACACCAGCAATTGAGATTATCTATAGGAGAAGGTTATTCTGTAATTAAAGGAAGATGCAAAGAAAGATGATTTGGTAGCTTTTGATCTCCTCTGTAACTCTCATATCTGTATAATACACACACCTACAAATAGATGCACATATTATAGGCAAACATATATAGATATTACATGACTACATGTATGGATATGAGAGTTGAACTATAAAGAAAGCTGAGCACCGAAGAATTGATGCTTTTGAACTGTGGTGTTGGAGAAGACTCTTGAGAGTCCCTTGGACTGCAAGGAGATCCAATCAGTCCATCCTAAAGGAAATCAGTCCTGAATATTTGTTGGAAGGACTGATGCTGAAGCTGACACTCTATTACTTTGACAACCTGATGCGAAGAACTGACTCATTTGAAAAGACCCTGATGCTGGGAAAGATTGAATGCAGGAGGAGAAGGGGATGACAAAGGATGAGATGATCGGATGGTATCACCGACTCAGTGGACATGAGTTTGAGAAAACTCCAGGAGTTGCTGATGGACAGGGAGGCCTGGTGTGCTGCAGTCCATGGGATTGCAAAGAGCCGGGCATGACTGAGTGACTGAACTGAACTGAATATACATATTACATTACGCATAAGTTGGAAAAGAGAAATGAAAGAGGAATTCCTAAGGTGAGCAAATTTGGGGAAGAGAGATGAGATGCCAACAGTGGTGAAATAAAAACACTGCACAGATTCTTGTTCCTTATGAGCTTATGTTTCCATCAGGATTTCTGCAGCAGCCAGTGTGCTTTTTGGCATTTTCTTCTAGAATACTAAAAATTTCAGAGAATAGAAAAACCCTCCAGATAGATTTAGGCAAAACAAGCAAAATGTAACCCATGAAACAGCAAAGCATCTTTTGGGGCTAAGACAGGAGGAGAAGTTGCAGGTAGGATTTGGGAAAGAGGTTTGCTACAGAAGTCATTCTGTATCAGTTGCTCCCGCCCCCCCAAACCCAAAACCATAAATGTAAAATGATATCTCAGTCCAAATGTGTTGCCTGTGCTAAGGAGACTGAAAACTCCTAAACTTACCCAAGCAGAGAAGGAAACTCAGTCCAACTACACTTGGATCAGATACAAGTCAAGAGCACCATTTTCTCTCTGTAACTCTCAGAGGTTCTTATCAGAAGCCCTGTTGCATTCCTTCTCCTTGACCTCATCCACTTCTGGGCATGTACATGATGGAAGAGAGAATAGTCTGGTCAGAGGCCTAAAATGGTGCACAATTCTGTCATGAGTTCATCCTAAATCAACCAAGAGCTGGAAAAGAAATGGCTTGGGAAAAAAACCTAGAAAACAGCTTTTTTTTTTCCCCTCTTTGCCATGTAGCTTTGGAGCCACCAGATGGCGATGTTACAGACCAGCACTTAGAGTCTCCAGGTGCAGAGGAAGTGCGAGAAAGGGAAAGATGTTTAAATCAAGAGAACCCTGGAGTCTGTCAGTGTCTGGATCTCTCACTGGAAAACCAGATGCAGTGCAAAGAGCAACAGCTAACTTTCCTTCCAACCAAAGTTCATTCTGAAACAGCGGGGAGCTACAAAGCAGTTTCCGTGGTGTTAGATCAGTTTGGCCTCACCAGTCACATCACCTGTGAATAGTGTGTTCATAGAGCCGAGGTTTACTTGATGACTCCAGAGAAAAAGATAATACCCAGTGAAACCAGTCAAAAGACACTCAAAAGCTTCATATCCCCACTTGTTGTTCAGTTGTGTCTGACTCTTTGCGATCCCATGGACAGCAGATCACCAACCTCCTTTGTTCTTCACTATCCGAGTTTGCTCAGATTCATGTTCATTGAGTCAATGATGCTATCTAACCATCTCATCCTCTGTCCCCACTTCTCTGTTCCCCTTCAATCTTTCCCAGCATCAGGGTCTTTTCAAATGTGTTGGCTCTTTCCATCAGGTAGCCAAAGTACTGGAGCTTCAGCATCAGTCCTTCCAACAAATATTCAGGACTGATTTCCTTTCGGATTGACTGGTTTGATCATCTTGCAGGCCAAGGGACTCTTCAAGAGTCTTCTCCAAAAACCACAGTTCAGAAACTTCAGTTCTTTAGCGCTCAGCCTTCTTTATGGTCCATCTCTCACATCCATACATGATTACTAGAAAAATCATAGCTTCAACTATATGGGACCTTTGTTGGCAAAGTGATGTCTCTGATTTTTAATATGCTGTCTAGGTTTGTCCTATGACCACTGTCCTCTGCTTAATTCTTCTCTTTCTCTGGGCCTCCAGTCACCTCTCACTGCAACCCACTTTCACAGTGTCAACACATGGGCACGCCCACATTTTAAAATGCACAGTTTGCAGAATTACCAATAACCATACTGGCCAACCAAAGAAAGCTTTCATTGATTTCCTGTGCTGTAAATTGATCCAGATAATTTCTGTGGCTTAAGAGGTTCATTAACTCACTAATTTGAAATAATCTGAACATAAGCTGAGTTAAAGTTTTCTCTTGCCCTATGTCCAGATTCATTTAACTCAATTTATTGGAGCACAGTGCAAAGGAGGCCAAAGCTCAATGTACACTCAATTTTATCATGTTCCACTGACAAGCATCTTGCTCTCAACCCTGGTGGTCTGTCTAGGCTTAAGGTCAGAAGAGGAAGTTAAAGAGCAGGAACAGAAAAGAGAGTGTAAATGAAGAAATACAAATATATTCTAATTACTGAGGGGCGGGGAGAAGGTTCCAAATCCAATGTGTAGTTTTCGCTTGAGATAAGATGGAGAAAGAGGCTTTCCAGGTGGCTCCGTGGTAAAGAATTTGCCTGCCAATGCGTGAGACACAGGTTCAATTCCTGGGTTGGGAAGATCCCCTAAGAAGGAAATGGCAACCCACTCCAATATTCTTGCCTGGGAGATCCTGTGGACAGAGGAGTCCAGTGGGCTACAGTCTATAGGGTCACAAAGAGTTGGACAGGACTGAGTGACTAAACAACAACACAGATGGAGAAAGCACACACTATCACTTGCCTTGAATGCAGTTGTATCACCTGCGCAGAGTACACAGCGCATCCCTTTGAAGACTCTAAAGGGTAAATAGTGGCAGGAAGGTTGGTGAAGATGAAAATTTCAAGAACTACCAAACTGACTGGGAGTCTCACATTTTAACCCCTTTCCCCCCTAGTGTGGATGCACAGTAGCATAAAATACAGAAGTGGGCCTTGACCTATGAGTAGAAAGAACATCAGGGGAGACCTAGAAAAGAAAGAAAACCATCCCTATACAGATGAAGTGATTTTCTATGTCGAGAACCTCAAGAAGTCAACAAAAACAACAAAAAGATTCTAGAAATAATGAATTTAGCAAAGTCACAGAATATAAGGCACCACACAAAAATCAGTCTTATTTATATATAGTGGCAATAAACATTTGGAAACAGAAAATTTTAAATAATCATTGTTTACAATAGCTTTAAAAACTATAAAATACTTTGATGCAAATCTCACAAAACCTGTACTCCATGCTGAACACTATAAAATGCTGATGAAAGAAATCAAGTGAAGTGAAGTCGCTCAGTCATGTCCGACTCTTTGCGACCCCATGGACTGTAGCCTACCAGGCTCCTCTGTCTGTGGGATTCTCCAGGTAAGAATACTGGAGTGGGTTGCCATTTCCTTCTCCAGGAGATCTTCCTAACCCAGGGATCGAACCCGAGTCTCCGGCATTGCAGGCAGACGCTTTACCATCTGAGCCACCAGGGAAGCTCAAAAAAAGAGGATCTAAATAAATGGAGAGTAATTCTGCAGAGAAGAACCAACTCTGACTCCATGTTGGAATCGTTTCTTTGACTTGCTTTTTGTAGCTGTTGTTATTATAACCACATATAATGGCCTGCCTCTGAGGACCCTGCCCTTCGGCCTGACTGTTAAAGCACCTTTATTCAGAACTCTGTCCACCTGTAGATGGCAGGAAGGAAGAAGTTAACACATAACTTGCCTGAGACTTGCCATTCTAGGAGATACTTGCAAGGTTAATCACCTTTTTACTTTGCTTCGTCACCTCCCCACATCTCTGACCTATAAAAGAACCTGGCATCCAGACCCCAATAATATGGTTATTTTTATGGTTAGCCTGCCATTTTTTTCGGTCAGCTGACTTGCTGAATAAAACTGTATTCCGTGCCTCAACACCTCATCTCTGATCTCTGATTCATTGGCCTGCCATGGGGCAAGCAGAGCGAGCTTGAACTCGCTAACAGCAATACAACCCACATGTAGTAGAAGACAAGCAGGGGAGGGCGGAATCTCAAATGCGTCTGTGGACAACCCAATTTCATCAGTAAAAAACCAACAGCCCAACTGAAAATGGACAAAAACTTGAACAGATACTTCACCAAAGAGGACACATGAAGGGTAAAGCAAAACACACGTGCACATACAGGAAAATCAGTAATACCCAAAGATGGTCACAGGGCAAATGCAAGTTAAACCATATATGATAATTCTTCTCACCTACTAGAACAGCTCAAATAAAACGTACTTGTAATGCCAGGTGCTAGTGAGGACCCAGAGCAGCTGGAGCTCTCACACCCTGCTAGTGGGAATGCACAACAGTACAACCACTCTAGAAAAGTTTGGTGGTTTTTATAAAATAAAACCTATACTTACCAGAGGACCCAGAAATCCTACTCCTGCATATTTTACGTTAGAGACGTTAAAATTCGCATTCACATTAGAAGCTGTACCTCAAACGTTTCTAGCAGCTGTATTTATAATCGTCGGATCTGGAGACAATCCAAGTGTCTTTCAGTGAGTGAATGGCTAAGCAAGCTGTGATCCATCCATGCACTGGAATGCCATCCAGCAATGGAAAGGAACAAACTATTGACACACAACCACTTGGATGAATCTCAAAGGCATTATGTGGAGTGAAAGAAGCCCGTCTCGAAAGGTTATATAGTGCATAGTACCATTTATGTGATATTCTCGAAAAAACCAATCTGTAGTGATTGAGGATACATTAGCATTTGCCAAGAGTTGGGGGTGGAGGAGGTAGGAAGAGGTTCACAGTGGAGTCTTTTGGGGAGATGAAACTGTTCTGCATGCTGTCATTACAAAAATCTATAAATGTGGTAATATTCATAGAAGTGCATACTCCCCAAATGATTCCGTTTTCACATATGTTAGTTTAACATTTAAATGACTGATTTTATATCAGTTCTCTCATTTAACCCATGCTGTTCAGTCACTAAGTCACATCTGACTTTTTGCAACCTCACAGACTGCAATATGCCAGGCTCCCCTGTCCTTCACTACCTCCCAGAGTTTGCTCAAATTCATGTCTGCTGAGTCAGTGATGCCATCCGACCGTCTCATCCTCTGCTGCCTTCTTCTGCTTTGACCTTCAATCTTTTGCAGCATCGGGGTCTTTCTCAATGAATTTCTTCTTTGTATCAGGAGGCCAAACCATTGGAGCTTCAGCTTCAGCATCAGTCCTTCCAATGAATATTCAGGGTTGATTTCCTTTAGGATTGACTGATTTGATCTCCTTGCAGCCCAAGGGATTTAAGCCATACAACCATCCAGTTGGTTCAGTTTTATTGCTCTCACGTTAAAAATGAGAAATGGACATTTAGAACAGTTAAGTAGATAGCTAGTCAGCTGAGGGATAAAAGCTTGAAAAGACAATTGTCTGCTTTCAGAGACCATATACCTATCTGCTATGCTATAGCTTTCCCATCACTTAATTAAAGGAGATGCCTTAATGCCACTTAAAATATAAACTGTCTAATCACTTTTAAAGCTATATTTAGAACATGAAGCTTACCTATTAAATTAGCCCTAGTAGAACTTCTACTTGAAAATGTATTATTAGCTATTGATTAGCTTTTCTGCATAGTTTTAGAAAGTCTTGCCCTAAATCCTACAATTCAGGTCTCTATCTAATTCTGATCGACCCTACCTTTGCGTGTCACACGTGGATAAGGCTTTTATTTTATTACATACCTTCCACAGATGAAAGGCTTCATTTCGGAGGCCATTCTATCTGAGCTCAATTCTTACTCAGGCCCTAATTAAACATGGCGTTGCTACTTAAACACTCTGGTTTTAAGAACAAGATGTAATAGTGGCTCAGTCCTTTGAAGTTAAAACACTACTGGGAATGCAGGTGGTAGAGTCGTAGTAATTCATGTCTGTGTGCACCACCCATTGCCACAGCCCAGAGAGGACTACCCTAGTTCTCTCCTCCAAAGGACAAGAATAGTATATGTATCAAATTCCTACCATCACTTTGCCCTACGGCATTCATGCCAGAAAAATAAGTCTGACCCTAAAGCAAATAACTGTAACATCTTTTACAAAAGGCATGACCATCTTTGCCACTTGATATACTCACCAGGGCCTGGATCTGGCATTCCTTGACCAGGAATTGAAATTATCTAAAGAGAGAGCACATCTAACCTTCAGAGAATAAATCTTATATATGCCATAATAGTTGGCAATGTTGAGTTCCTATCTGACTCGCCTGTAAGGTAAAAGAGAAAGAGCAAGGAGGTTTGATATAAGAATATAGGTGAGGAGATTTGTTAAAACACACTAATTGCTCCTAACTTACAACCCAATGAGCACAAAATACCAGAGATGCATACAGATGAACTTGTAAATATAGCAGAGTAAACTCTCAATTTCTTTCACTCTGCAGCTTTTATTCTGTTTAAGAATGGACGAACATAGGAGATTCCATCAAAGATGACTCCTCTGAACAGCAATAAGAACTTTTTGAAGAAAGAAATTAAGCAGTACTTATTTTTCTGGCATTTGTTGCAGACCATAGTATACAGTAGGTGTTCCACAAATGTGGAGGGAAGAGAAAGAAAGAGCGAGAAGGGGAACAGGGAGAAAAGAAGTAAGAGAAGAGAGATCGCTGGCCAGGAGGTGTGTTATTGACCAAACTGCAGAATGACTGAGCTAATAGAGAGCAGAAGAGATTCTCCCAGAAGGCACTAGTAGTGTCTCTAATGGATGCTCAGCTTCTCACCTTACCAAGGAAGGAGGTGAACGTGTAAACTCTCACATTTACAAGGAGCTCTGAGACACTGGTAAATGTTTCTCACCTTACCCAGAAAGGAGAGGTATAGGAATCTTCTCACGTTTACAAGGAGCCCTGAGACACTGGTAAATGTTTCCCCAACTAACTGCCTCCTAGCCTCTGGCAGGAATTTAAGTGAAAATAAACCCACATCCCACCATACCAACCTCTATGATTTCCTGGTCTGGTCTGCCAGCTAACTGAGTGAATAAGACAGTCTCCATGGAAATTTTTCGCTGTTTTCTATTCCTTTACTGCACATCCCAAAACAATGATGACAATAATGATTAGTATCAACAAGCTTATTAATATGATAACGGTGTCGTTTGGGCACCTACCACACACACAGCCCTGGCCAGGCGTTCTCTACAAGTTGTATCAGAGATGATGGAAATTCAGGCACAATGTGTTTCCATGAAATCAGAGTCATTTTCTTTTTTACTCTAGTCAACACAAAGACGTCTTCTTTCCAGGCTCAAGACAAGCAGTGTCAGGTGGAAGGAGAGCAGGGCGCCTGCAGAAGGTGGAATACTGAGCTCTGATTTGTTGTCGTGTGACCCTAGCTAAGAACTCCCCAGGTCAGGGCCCCAGCATCCTAATCTATAAAATGAGATTTTTGATGGAGAGCAGAGCTACTCAAGGGACTTCCCTGGTAGCTCAGCTGGTAAAGAATCTACCTGCAATACAGGAGACCTCAGTTCGATTGCTGGGTCCAGAAGTTCCCCTGGAGAAGGGATAAACTACCCACTCCAGTATTCTTGGGCTTCCCTACCTGCAATTCAGGAGACCTGGGTCTGATCCCTGGGTTGGGAAGATCCCCTGGAGGAGGGCATGGCAACCCACTCCAGTATTCTTGCCTGGAGAATCCCATGGACAGAGGAGCCTGGCAGGCTACAGTCCATGGGGTCACAAAGAGTTGGATACAACTGAGTGACTAAGTACAGAGCAGAATTCTCAAATGTTCATGTGCATATGAATTCCTTGGGGATCTTATTCAAAGTTGTGCTCTGATTCAGTACGTCCCTTGTGGGAAGTCTACATTTCTCGGGATTCTTGTGATAGCAATGCTGCTCTTCCTCTGGCTGCATCTTTGGTAGCAAGGATTCAGACAATCTACAAGGTAATGTTTCACTATCAAGTTCTGAACTCAAGAAAAGCTTGTCTGGAGGCTGTATAAAGGTCTTGGGTTACTGTTTCATAAATTATACCCACAGCAAGAGCCAGGAGGGAGGGGTGTGTCTTCTTCCAGAGCCCATGGGTCAATGGATCCCATAAGTCTATGATCCTGAGTGAAAGATGCAGAGATTTGCTGCCAACTAAGCTTCAGGCAGTGGCGCTAATTGTAAAGAACTTTCCTGCCAACACAGGAGACTCAAGAGATGCAAGTTCAATTCCTGGTTCAGGAAGATCCCCTGGAGTAGGAAATGGCACTCACTGCAGTATTCTTGCCTGGGAAATCTCATGGACAGAGGAGTCTGGCAAGCTACAGTCCATGGGGCCACAAAGAGTTGGACAGGTCTGAGCCTCTGAGCACTAACTAACCTCCAAGGAGAAAAGTCATTGGACAAAAAGGAGTTATGAGAATGTCCTGGAATCTGCATCACTTCCAGTGATTTCCAGCCACATTCCCTGATGTGAAAATGCAGCACGTTTCAAGAGTGCGGTTTCATCCTATAATCCTCCTTTTCTTCCTGCCTCCCGCCCACGCTGCCACACAAACTGATTTTGGGGGAAACATCCCTGGGAGGCAAACAGCTCAGAGCAGGGCTGAGGGTGGGGGACTGTCAAGGCAGGAACAGCTCAAACTCAGGTTTCTCCTTTCTTCAAATCTCAGCCTGTTCTAACATTTGAGAGACTGCAGCTCATTAAGAAAGAAAGCGGAAATTCTGAGCAGTTCCCCTCACCCAGTCCCCCAAAGAGTGGCTCTCCAAATTGTAAGATAACACCCACTTTACAACAGCGGAAGCACATGCGTCAAAAAATAACAACAACAACAACAAAAAACGAACCGACAAACCTGGATTCAAGAATATTCCTGGATCGTAAAGCCAGTCACGCTAGCTTATTTTACGGTCTAGGAACTAATGAGAAATCAGTTGATCTCTAATCTTGGAAAATAACATCGCCTGTCTTGCTTTAACACGTTGGAGCTTTGACTGACATTTCACTTGTTCAGGAGGACTTTTTTTGTTTGTTTGTTTGCTCTCTCCTGTCAAGAGACTGGCAAAGCTGTGTGTGATCAGCTTTTTCATTCCACCTGGCAAGGACTGTTGGAGGCGAAGATGGGAGATGTACAGTGCCTCTGTCATGGATTTGAATACAGAGCATACGGATATACGGTGGTAAAACAGGAACTTCTTAATGAGCCACCTCAGCCCCCACATACAACCTATTTGAATGTTGTTCAGACTCTAACGCCTCCACAGCTCTCCGCTGGCATTTGCAAGGGGAAAGGAATTAAGCAACAGCTCATCATCTTTCTGAGTCTGCAAATACCATTCCCATGTGAGGTACCTCCATTTCCCGCTCTGGAAAAGGTGATGGGAATGACCTACCTTGTTTAATCAGTGTTTATACTACTTGATTAGCCCCTCAGGCCACTGCAGCTAGGTTTAGCTAAGAATGGAAAGTCTTCTACACGGAGCTCTTACCTCCAGGCTTCTGGGAGAGATTCTGTGAGCGGCTGACTGTAGCAAAGTGACTTTCCCTCCCATCCTCCCTGGGTTGATGGAAAATATGGAACCAGGGGAGGGAGTTAAAAATGAGAGCCACCTTCCAGGGGGCTCCCAGGAGAGCAGAAAAGGGAAATTGGGCCAAACAAAAGAATGTATATTTTTAACTGGTAAATAGGCCAGCAACATTGTATTCAGTCTTTAAAAAGTACTCTGGTATGAATCTGGCCACTAGCATCCTCCTTGGCCTGGCCCTCTCCACATTTCTTAATGCATTTTATTAATAAGCATTAAAACTACTTACAAGGCTTCATTAGGTAACGACACTACATTTGGAAGGAATTAAATATATAAGTGAATACTCTGATTGTTTAAATGATTATGGCTACTTAACTCTAATCACATGAGTATTTCAGGAAAGGTTTTATGTTCCATCTTGCCCCCCTACTCCCAATAAAAATATCTTGGTAAATATTGCTGTTCTTCTAGACCCTATGGGTGTAGATAAACTAAGCCCTCAGCTTTCTCACTTGGAAGCCAACAATTAAATCTTTCTAGCACTTAAATTCTATGAGTTTTAAATCATTGCCTCACCTTTAGAAATTACAAATCAAAAACTCATTCATTTATTCTTTTTTCCCACAAGAAACACTTATAAATTATTAAATGTCAAGGACTGAACCATGTATATTGCATATATGGGTGACCACTACCAAATAATTCCCATCTTTGGGGGATTACAGTCTTCTGAGGAAGATGAAAGTCAAACAATGAAACAAACAAATCTTAATTAGCTACTGTACTAAGTCGCTATTCTGTAAAACTCAAGATCAGGGTGCTTAATGGATTTTTGTGAAAGTAGTATTTGACCTGAGGACTGAAGGATGGGGGACTGTCATCAGAGGGAACAGCATGTACAAAAGCCTTGTGGTAGGAGAGGTTACAGTGTTCTAAGGGAATTGCAACAAAGCTGAGTCTAACTGTTGTACAGATGTGCTAATTGTACTAAAGAGCACTACAGAATGTGAAAGGAGATGAAGTAGTCGGGGAAGTCTTCCTGGAGGAAATGGGACTTGGGGCTAAACTTTAAAGAGAGTGAATATTTTAGAGAGGAAGTATGTTTCTGCCACTGCAAAAGGCAGGGAAGTATGATAGCGTAAAACATTTTATCTCCTTTTTATTATCCTTCTTTCAATTTATGTATGTGTGAACTTGTTCATTTGAAAATCAAAGATATATGCATTGCTATATTTTAAAATTGAATTTATAAAGAGAAAGATTGAAAATAAAAGGGTCCCTTCTTATATAAATATTAACTTAAAACGGATTACATACTTAAATGTAAAAGGTAAAACTATAAAACTTTTAGAAAAAAAATAGAATAATTTCAGGACTTAGAGCTAGGTAAAGAGTCCCTAGAGTTGACACTAAAAACAATCTATAAAAGGAAAAACTGATAAACTGAACCTCATCCAAATTAAAAGATTTTATTCTGAAAAAAGCCCCTGTGAAGGATATGAAAAGACAAGCTAGAGAATTGGAGAAAATATTTACAAACCAAATATCTAACAAAGCGCTCATATCTGGAACATATAGAGGACTCTCAAGATTCAACAGCATAAAAAAAAATTAGAAAATGAACAGAAGACAGGAAGAGACGATTGTTGAGGAGGAAATACGTATAGCAAATAAGCTCATGAAAAGATGCTTTACATTAGCCATCAAGGAAATGTAAATGAAAAACCATGTATAGTAAAACAAAAAAAAGTTACTATACACCTATCAGAATAGTTAAAACAAAAAAGTCACAGTACCAAGTGGTGACAAGGATGCAGAGAGGCAGAATCATTTACACATCACTGGTGGGAGTATAAAATGTCATAGCCACTCCAGAAAACAGTTTGGCAGTTTCTTATGAAATTAAACCCTTAATTACTAAATGTCTTAGCAATTGCCTTCTTAAGCTTTTATCCCAGAGAAATGAAGAGCTACTCACATAGAAACCTATGCCTGTCTGTTTCTGCCAGCTTTACTTAGAAAGGGCAACTCAGACATCCTTCAACCTCTGAATGGTTAAACCGTGATGCATAACCACATGGAATATTATTCAGGTGTCGAAAGTAACTGTATTTAATGCTTACAAGATTATATTTTATTTCAGTTCTATTAGGGTAGAGTTGATTTACAATGTTGTGTTACTTTCAGATGTACAGTAAAGTGGTTCAGTTATACATATACAAATGTTCATTCTCTTTGAGATTCTTTTCTCATATAGGTCATCACACAAGACTGAGCAGAGTTCCCTGTGCTAAACAGTAAGTCCTTGTTGGTTATCTGTCTTAAATACAAGAGTGTGTTTGCATGTTCATCCCAATCTCCTGATTTATCCCTTAATGTGATGATCTCTAGGTCCATCCATGGTCCTGCAAATGGCATTATTTCTTTCTTTTTTATGACAATGTGGTATTCCATTGTGTATATCTACCACCTCTTCTTTATTCATTCTTCTGTCAATGGACCTTTATGTTGCTTCCATGTCTTGGTTTTTATAAATAGTGTTACAGTGAACTTGGGATGCATATATCCTTTTGTATTATGGTTTTCTCTAGATATATGCCCAGGAGAGAGATCGCTGTATTGAAATACACAGCTTGATCAATACCTAGGGAATTAAGCTGAGAGAAAAAAAAAAAGTCAAAGGTTATGTACTGTATAATTGTATTTACATAATATTTTTGAAATAGCAACATTTTATAAATGGTGAATAAATTAGTAGTTGCCAGAGATTAAGGATATGGAACATTGTACATTAAAAACAATAGAGATATTTTCAGTCTACAAAGATATTATTTTCCCTCAGAACATTTTCTTCTGACAGGTAACTAAGAAAGTAACAATCCAAATTACCTTAACCCAATAAGAGGTGTATATAATTAAAAGCCAGGCATCAGAACATGCAAGGTCTGGTTCGTTTAGGATTTACTCTTAATCCTAGCATATTGCCCTTCCACGTCCTAACCCAAAGCATATGGGATTCACCAAGGACCATCTCCTTGCAGACTATAAACTTCAGTATTTGTTCTCAAGTCACTTGAGTCTTCTGAAGCTCTGCCCACCGATCCTTCTTAAATCCATGAATGTCCCTGTGGTTAAAAGCTCACCTCTCTGGGTTTTCTTGTGGAATTTGGCTTTGTAATTCTTCACTGCTTTGCTAATTCCCAATGCTTCAGACAGATTGTTTCTTCCAGATTTTCTAGTTTTTCTCATGGGAAACTGTGCAGTCTGCCGTTAGTGGAAGACAAAGTCTCAGTTGCTTTTTTACACTGATATTTACATGATTTATTCTACCTTTTTTCTTTAAATACTGTCGTCCAGACATATCAGCCCTTCTGCTCCAATCTGAAATATTTACTCCTGAAACTCGAAAGATAAAACTTCTTTGATGTATTGAGAAATATTTGTATAACTTTTGATTGGAACTTTTCCTGGTTGTGATAGTTTAGCTTGCCCATCCTGTTCTCTCAGATGGTTGAAGTCGTTTGCAGGATTATCTTCTAGCACTCAGACTTACTGATGAGACCACTTCTCCACTGGGTCTGGGATGTTTCTTGTTTCTCTCCTTCGTCTTCCTTGCCTCTTTGTGGCCTTCTTTCTTCCTTCTGCTTCCTCACATCCTGTTCTCTTCCTCCCCCTGCCCCTCTGTCCCTTCTTTTTTACCTCCCCATTCTTCTTTGTTGATCAGCATTTCCTTCCATTGCTCCAGCCTGTATCTCTTATTGGCTGAATGTGGAATCTTCATTTCAATTATTTTTATTCTATTTCAATTTGATTTTTTAAATATGTTTTAAAATTCTGTATTTTGTATTGGGGTATAGTCAGTTAACAATGTTGAGATGGTTTCCGGTGACTAGCAGAGGGACTCAGCCATACTTATACTGTATCCTTTCTCTCCCAAACTCCCCTCCCATCCAGGCTGCCACATGACACTGAGCAGAGTTACCTGTGCTCTGCAATAGATCCTTGCTGACTATCCATTTTAAATATAGCAGTAGTTTACTTATAAAGCAGAAAGAGACCCACAGACTTAAAGAACAAGTTTATGGTTGCCAGGAGGAAGTGAGCGGGAAGGGATCGTTAGGGAGTTTGGAATGGACACGTACACAATTATCTAAATTCTTATTCTTTGCTTGCCAAATGTTTATCTTTGTACGTTTTCCTAATAAATTCTGAACAATCTTTTTACTTTTTATCTTTCATCTCTTCTATTATATATAATATAATAGAAAAAAACCTATATATATAATATAGGGCTTCCCAGCTGGCTCGGTAGTAAAAAATCTGCCTGCCAATGCAGGAGACATGGGTTCAGTCCCTGGGAGGGGAAGATCCCCTGGAGAAGAAAATGGCAGTCCACTCCAATATTCTTCCCTGGGAAATCCCATGGACAGAGGAGCCTAGGCCACAGGGTTACAAAGATTTGGACATGACTTAGTGACTAAACAGCAGCAAGAATTTTATATACATATATATGTTCAGCCACTATATTGATGAAGTTTCCCTTCATTTTTAGGAGTTTCTTCTTGTTATCTGACTATTCCATTCTTACAAAGTTTTGTAGTTATTTTAGAAATAAAGTGTATTATCTAAGAATATTGATTTTTGCATGCAGCTCCATGTTATGGCTTTAAAATATGTCCATTAAACCTTTTCCAGTCTGTCTGTCAAAAGATAGAGACTAATTCCTCTCCCCTTGAGTAAAGGCTAAATTTAGCAACTCATTTCTAAGGAGTAGACTATAGCAGAGGTTGTCACCAGTAAAATGGCAATTTAAACATCTTAAACTCTAGAAATACAAATGTATATTTCCTCAAATCACATTTATCTGCACTAATAAGTTGTGGAATAACTTCTCCACAAAGATGCTTGAGAACAAGTTTATTTTAAATACAAGTTGAAACGTTTTAGAAAGATAATATGGCATTTGAAAACACAGGAGCAAGTTACTTTAATAGTGAGCTTAAATTCCACAAGCTACTCAAGGTAGCTTTTCTATGTTGAGGTAAATTAAGCATTTCTCTTTTCCAGCAAAGCAACACTTGTCACAAAGGACAAGGCAGAAAATAGATAGCATGCTCACTTTGTGGGATATGTAATTCCATACTGAATGGATAAAGATTGCTGGCTGACACTGGAACAACCCAAGCTTAATGATAAAAATACAGTGGAAGCAATCTATCCTAAGACTTCATCCATAACAGGATAAATAGGAATCTTTGTTAATGTAGTGGCACAGATTACTAGTTCCTGATTCTATGTATATTAACACAAAAGGTGTTTTGTTTGTTTTTTAATATTTGCCTGTGTCAGAAACTAAGCAAGACTCTAGAGATATAACAGTGAGCAGAAAATAGACATGGGACCCGATTGGAAGCATATTTTCTTGGGAAAGATAGAAACATTAATCAGATAGTCACATGAATAATCGCTTAAGTCAGCATTTCCCCAACTTTGGAACACAGAGTTTATTAAAAATGAAAATGTATTGATGCAACACCAGTAAGCGATCATAAGATATAATGTGCACATGAATGAGGGTAGACAGAAGAAGCGGTCTCACAGATTACTTAATTACTCTGAGGAGTGGTAACAGTTCGATTCGTTGGGGGCTTTTTTTTACTCTATAACAGAAAACAATGAAAATTAGAGACAAATAGTTTATTAAAAAACCAGAATAAACAAAACAACTCACTCTCCCAATATATGTAAAAAATAAGACACTGTATTCAAGATAGGCCAGTAAAGACAAAATAGACCACATACATCAATGTGATAGTTAGTTTGTAAATGCTGTCTATGCATCAATGCACAAGCTGAATGCCATTTATACACACATCAGGTGATCAGTCATGCAACATCTTGACATTCTTCATGATCATACCCCATTTCTTGAAAGGCAGACCACAGCATAGGCAAGAAAACAGAGATATAAATATTCTTAACATTTTTCACACATGCAATTTTAAAATGCTCCTTTATAAGGAAAATCTATTCCATGCATCACTTTTTTCCTTTCTTATGGGCATGCCCTCTCAACGAGTATGTGTGGGGATACTCTGTATAAGCTCCAGTGAGGAAATATCTGGTGGAACATATTTTAACTATTTATAGAATAATAAGATAACAGGCAGTTAAGAATAGGAATGAACTTCAGGGATCATTTTATTAAAAATCATAATATTGGGTTGGCTATCACATCATATGGAAAAACCAGAATGAACATTTTCTTCAATCCATTAGTATAAGACTAACTGCTTTTCTTGGGGGCTGGAGGTGCTGCCCCCTGCAGCATGTGGGATCTTACTTTCCTGATAAGGGATCAAATCACTTCCTCTGCATTGGAAGCACAGAGTCTTAACCCCTGGACCATTTAGGGAAACCCCCAACTCAATATTATAAAAGGAGAAATGAATTTTTTTTCAGAAAATTAGGTATTTTAGAAATGAAAAATATTCTAAGAGATATATCACTAGATATCCTGCTGAAATTGCTGTTCAGTTGCTAAGGTGTGTCTGTCTTTCTGACCCTATGGGCTGTAACACACTAGGCTTCCCGCTTCTTCACTGTCTCCCAGAGTTTGCACAAACTCATGTCCAACATATTGGTGATGCCTTCCAACCATATCATCCTCTGTCACCTGCTTCTTCTCTTGCCCTCAATCTTTCCCAGCATCAGAGTCTTTGCCAATGAGTCCACTCTTCTGTAACAGGGGGCCAAAGTATTGGAGCTTCAGCATCAGTCCTTCCAATGAATATTCAGGACTGACTTCCAGTAGGACTGACTGATTTGATCTCTTTGCTGTCCAAGGAATTCTCAAGAGTCTCTCCAGCACCATAATTTGAAAGCATCAATTCTTTGGTGCTTAGCCTCCTTTATGGTCCAAATTTCTCTTTGGGATGGGAATGAAAGTTAGCCTTTTCTGTTACAGAAACCAGTACTCGAGAAACCAAGTACCACCCTTGGAGAGTTGGAGAACTCAGATTTACTACGCCGGCGGGCCCAGAGGAGTTAACACTCCAAGCTCTGAGCCCGAACAGAGGGATTACAGAGTTTTTATGCACAGACTGTAGTGGGCAACACTAGCTGTTAATAGGCTGGTTTAAACTAAGGGGTTTTGTGCATGCAGAAACAGCAGTCAAGATGGGGAGGGGGACGCCTGGCCTGGACAGGCATGATTAAGCAGGTTTGCAGGGGCTGGGCAATTGCAAAGAGCAGAACAAGGGTGAGAGAGATAAACTCCAGGTCCTAGTATTGCAAGTCCCCACTTTCTGAGACTACGTGACCTATGTGATCTAGACTTTGCAAGAGGCAAGCTGAGTTACAGAGGCAGAAGGAGAAGGAGATTATGTAAAATTTTAACTTTTCCTCTTCATTTCCAGTCCTGTAGCCACTGCTGAGTTTTTCAAGTTTGCAGCACTTCCATAGCATCATCTTTCCACATTATAAATAGCTCAGATGGAATTCCATCACCTCCACTAGCTTTGTTCATAATAATGCTTTCTAAAACCCACTGGAATTCACACTCCAGGATGTCTGGTTCTAGGTGAGTGACCACACTATCATTATCTGGGTCATTAAGACCTTTTTAATATAATTCTTCTGTGTATTCTTGCCACCTCCTTTTAACCTCTTGCTTCTGTTAGGTCCTTGCTGTTTCTGTCCTTTATTCTGCCCATCTTTACATGAAATGTTCCCTTGGTATCTCTAATTTTCTGAAGAGACCTCTAGTCTTTGTCATTTTATTGTTTTCCTCTATTTCTTTGCACTGATCATTGTTTTTATCTCTCCTTGCTGTTCTCTGGAACTCTGAATTTAGCTAGGTATATCTTTCCCTTTCTCCTTTGCCTTTCTCTTCTCTTCTTTTCTCAGGTGTTTGTAAGGCCTCCTCAGACAACCACTTTGCCTTCTTGCATTTCTTTGTCTTTGGGATGGACTACATGAAATTTCTACCCAGCACTCTCGTAGTGGCTGTCTTAACGTTTTCGCTATTATATGCATTGCCATATTTGTTTACTCAGTAAATATAAAACTGATGGGCTGTTTTTGTTATGCTAGAGATAATTGCAAAATCTCAGAAAACATGGTTTTGTAAGAACTCAAATAACAGCAATTTAATAAGAGATCATGGGCTTCCCAGGTAGGGCTAGTGGTAAAGTACCCACCTGTCAATGCAGGAGATATAAAAGATGGAAGTCCAATTTCTGGGTCAGGAAGATCCCCTGAAGAAGGAAATGGCATCCCACTGCAGCATTTTTGCCTGGAGCATCTCACGGACAGAGGAGCCTAGTGGGCTGTAGTCCATAGGGCCACAAAGAATCAGACATGACTGAAGTGACTTAGCATGCACACACGCAATAAAGGATCATAATAGCAGTAAGTTCACACTTGACACATGCCACCAGCTTGGCAGTTTCTTATACACTTAAACATACAAGTGCCATACGATCCAGAAGTTACTCCTGTGTTTTACTCTAGAAAAATATAAACTTATGTTCAAACAAGAACTTGTACATGCCTGTCTATAAGAGCTCATTGAGAAATTCCAGAAACTAGAAACACCTCAAGCAGCCTTCACCAGAAAAATTAACACAGTGAGGGGCATCTATACAATGGAACACTACTCACAAAGAGAAAGGCAGTGATGCTGAGATGCTTACCACCTGATGAGCCTAAGTGAAGAATCCAAGCCTCAAAAGGCTGCATGATTCCATTCCCTTGACATTTTAGAAAATGAAAAACTGTAGCTCCTAAAAATTAATAAAGGATTACTAGGAGCAGGAAGTGAAGAGGATTTGATTATAAGAGAGCAGCACAAGGAAATTTTTTTTTGATTGATAGATTTGCTTTGATTGTGGTAGTGGCTTCATGAATCTATGCACGTGTTAAAAGTCGTAGAACTGTTCATAAAGAAGTTCATTTGACAGTATAAGTATGAAGCATTAGTTGCTCAGTCATGTCCAACTCTTTGTGGCCCTGTGGACTGTAGCCCACCTGGCTCCTCTGTCCATGGGATTCTCTAGGCAAGAATCCTGGAGTGGGTTGCCGTTTCCTTCTCCAAGAGGATCTTCCCAACCCAGGGATTCAACCTGGGTCTCCTGCACTGCAGGTAGTTTCTTTACCATCTGAGCCACCAGGGATTCCTAATTTTTTTTTTACAGTATACTTCTTTAAAAAGTAACATTATAATCTCTTTAATGACTGCAACTCTTATTTAAACCTCTGGCAAATATGACCCAGCAATACCACTTCTGGGCATACACACCGAGGAAACCAGATCTGAAAGAGACGCGTGCACCCCAATGTTCATCGCAGCACTGTTTATAATAGCCAGGACATGGAAGCAACCTAGATGCCCATCAGCAGACGAATGGATAAGGAAGCTGTGGTACATATACACCATGGAATATTACTCAGCCGTTAAAAAGAATTCATTTGAATCAGTTCTAATGAGATGAATGAAACTGGAGTCCATTATACAGAGTGAAGTAAGCCAGAAAGATAAAGATAAAGATAAAGAACATTACAGAAAGATAAAGAACATTACAGCATACTAACACATATATATGGAATTTAGAAAGATGGTAATGATAACCTTATATGCAAAACAGAAAAAGAGACCCAAATGTACAGAATAGACTTTTGGACTCTGTGGGAGAAGGTGAGGGTGGGATGTTTCGAGAGAACAGCATCAAAACATGTATATTATCTATAGTGAAACAGATCACCAGCCCAGGTTGGATGCATGAGACAAGTGCTCGGGCCTGGTGCACTGGGAAGACCCAGAGGGATTGGGTAGAGAGGGAGGTGGGAGGGAGGATCGGGATGGGGAATAGATGTAAATTCATGGCTGATTCATACCAATGTATGACAAAACCCACTACAATATTGTAAAGTAATTAGCCTCCAACTAATAAAAATAGATGAAAAAATAAATAAATAAATAAACCTCTAGCAAAACCAAAAACAGTGAAGATGCTGCTAAAAACAATTTCAGTGGTTTGTTTTAAAATTCTGGATAGATAATCATGTGAAAATGGAAACAATTTATGAGAATGAAATACATATGAATATTTTAGCAGTGTAATCAAGAAAATCACATCTGGTTAAATTCGTAACCAAAATCATTTAACATGTATTACTGTTGTGATCCATTGCTATTGGGTTGCATGGTATGTGAGCCATTTAAATCAGTGTAATTAGTATTACTTTTATAGTCAATCCATTTTAAATATTTCACTAATATCTACAACTATTGTCAATGTTTTTCATCCTTATGCTCATCAAACATAAAAATCCTGTACATATCTCCTATTTTGGGCCCTTAGTCACAAGAGAAAGAATTGTTTGGAAGTGACATAATTGAAGCACTGAACTACTCAAGAGAAATGCTGGAAGACGTCTAAGAAATAATCCACAGTGATTTATTGCAAACCTATTGTGTACAGTGTAGTGTGCTGGAAACTTTGGGAATACAAGTGCAAATAAACCAAGGTCTCTGACCCTCAAAGAGATTCACAAAAGAATAAGAAGGACAGAACCCATGAAATGCCAAATGCAAATTTGTAAACTCTATAAAATATTATGTGAAATGCAAATAATCCAAAGTAGGCTTTTGTACATGAGATGAACAAAATAATAACAAAATGTGCTATGTTTTTACAAGAGAAGATTTTTACTGACTCAATGGACATGATTTTGGGTAAACTCTGAGAGTTGGTGATGGACAGGGAGGCCTGGCGTGCTGCAGTCCATGGGGTCGCAGAGTAGGACACAACTGACTGACTGAACTGAACTGAACTGAGGCCCTTGTTAGGAAGCTAGCGATTGGGTAGCACAACAAATTAGAGACTAGAATGTATTAAGACTGAGCAATGGACTTGGGATGTCAATAGCTGAGTGAGGTGATGGGAACAGAGCCTAAAAAGATAAGAAATGTGAAAAAAAAAAAAAAAAAAAAAAAAAAAAAAAAAAGATAAGAAATGTGGTTGGGACAGATTGAGTTTGCGACATGGGTTAGATGAAGATCCCTACTGGGGGAAAAATGACATAGATGAGATTTTCAAGAAAATGGATAGAATGAGAAGGAAGAAGGATAGTGAGCAAACATTTAAATCATGTGGGCCAGTCCAGGTTTGAGGCATGAGACAGGGTGCTCAGGGCTGGTACACTGGGATGACCCTGAGGGATGGGATGGAGAAGGAAGTGGGAGGGGGATTCAGGATGGGGAACACATGTGAAAATAAATAAATTAATTTTAAAAAGAAAAAAAAATCATGTGGGTTTGAGGGTTAGGCTGAACAATGGCTGGAGAGGTGGGAGAGAAGACCATATTCAACCCTAAAGGATGCTGGTGACTTACTTTTCATAGACTGGTGTTAATGGAAGCCAAAGTTCAGATAAATAAAGACACAGTGAGAGACAAGAAAGCAAAAACATAAATTAAAGATATTTTAGGTTTAAACATCAAGTGTGAAAAGTTTGATGAAACCTGATTATCTAGGACATGAATTAGCCTCGAAGAATGGTATGACCTCAACAAACATCTTGATTACGTATAGAATTGCCCCCATTTTTTCTTGGAACAAAATATCTGTTTGTGCATCACCCCAGTCTACAGCCATTAAGTCGATACCTGTAATTGTGTCTGGACAACACCAGAACCCAGGAGGTCATGGGAGAGGCATGATTTTTCTGATGATTTGCAGTCTTTTGGGGATAAACACTGTAAAGAGAAAAGTTGTAAGCAAGCTTTCTCTCCTGCTATGAATGATAGGGTTAGGGACAGAATGAAGAGACAAAATAGGTGAGTAAATAGTTAATCCCACTAGGGGCTTGTAAGTAGGAAAACATGGGAGATCCCTGTAAGTTAATGATTACTTGAGAAATCAGGTTTGCTTAACCACAAAACTAAGCAGGCTTGCTTAACAAAAAAACCATGCAACAGAATCACAGGACATGCTCCAAGTCAATAAAACAATAGTGGCAATGGTGGTATTGTGCCCAGTGAGCTCAGTAAGTTAGTGATCCCTAGGACATGCTTTCTGCACACATAAAAACACAGTAATTTGTGGACCCAGCCTCACCCGCACAGACAAGCGAACTCCCCTGCTCAACCTGGAGAAGGAGTTAATGATGAAAACTTGATGTCTACTCAAGAAAAACAAAGAAGGTCTTTTCTCTTTCCCCACTTCTCCTTTGATTATAAAACTATAGACCAATAAGTTCTCAGCAGGTGGCATTTCTTGCCCACCCACTTGAAAGCCTCACAAGTGTTCTGTTCTAATAAATTACTTCTTATCTACCACTTTGTTCTTGCTGAATTCTTCTCAAGACATAAAGGACTAAGGTACTGGAGCTCTTTGGAACCCTGAAATGATACCAATCGGTTTCATGAGCAATTTCTCCACGTTGCATTAAGGCATTCAGCTCACAAGCAGACAACTCAAATGACTTTGAGTTCCCAGTATATCCCATTGTGCAGGCATGAGGGGATACACAAGTAATACCTCTTTGTCAGATCTTGATTTTCCTTTTGTCTTTTGGAGCACATGACTAACCCATCCATTACTGATACCAGCAAGGTTTTCTGAAGTATTCTCAAGGTTTGGAGTTCTGGACCTATTCTCACAAGGAATGTCTTGTTTGCTATGACCTGCTGTCTAATCAATGAGGATAGAAGTACTCATCATGTCTGGGGGAATTATGGGTGAACAGGCAGACTGGAGAAATTGGAATAGGCATCTCTCTAGAGGCTCTTGTTCCTTTTTTTATTTTTCCCCCAGTGGTCACATGTGATAGTGGCCCCATGGGATGGAGTATGACAGTTCTCAACCAAGAAAGCACATAACAATTTTTTTTGTTTTGTTTCCTAGCCTCTTTTTCAGGGACTCGATTACTCCAAGATTGTAAAATACCTCATGGAGACAAACTAAGTGGGTTTTGCTGGTATATATTTTTGTTTCATTTTACTTAAGTTTTATTCTATTACTGTGGAAGACCTGGTTTGAGGGTATTGAATAAATACTAAATAATAATCAGGCCGAGGAAAAGAAATGGATTTCCCAGCATCGTGGGTATAAAGAGAACACGCTTAATTATTGATTCTCATCCCTGCCTTGTTCACACCTCGGCTCACAGTCAAATAACTTGAGGGAGAAAATAGTTCAGAATCTAGTAAAGCAGAAACTATTCTGAGGCTATTGTAGTGTCAATTCCATCTTTCCTTTAATTTGGAAATGCATTTCTATGCTGTTGTATTAGATCAATAAAGAAAATACAGGAAGAATGTTTACCGATATGTATAGTCTAGTGGCTGAAGTTGTGGCTTGTCAGATGGAAGATCAAGCATAGGAAGAAGGCCTGGTCCATTGGGAGTTCTAAAGTCATCTGCCCTAGCTGCCAATTAGAAACCTCAACCTCAAGGAAATCTTTGGGGCAATAGCATGGCATGGATTTTCCTTTGGCATTTTGTAACTGTGAGTTTGAATCACTTTAGCTTTTACTAAGGGTATCACATTAAAAATGAATGTCTTTCCAATTTATGAAACTAGTTCCAAAACACCTCATGGTGTGTAAGGGTCAAATATTCAATGAGCTAATTTAGATGGAAAAACATGTCTGTCCAATAGGCATAATACCTTTGCCACTTGCAGCATAAACTAGTTCAAGCTTTTCAGTGAAATAATAAAAATAAAAACCCTGCATCACATGAATAACAGAGCCAAGTCCGTAATTGTTTCACAAGCTTGACTTCCAAGATGTTTCTACTGAAGCAGAGTGAAAAAGAGAATTGTGGCAATTATATGTTCAATCTAGATGTCGGCTGAGGTCATTCTGTCCTTTGAGACTTACATAAAATTAACTCCAACCACTGTTCTCATCTTTAATAAGAAACTCAATATCTTTGCTAATATTTTTGCATGTCTTAAATGTACCTTCTCATGGCTATCTGTATTTTTAATTAACTATTCCCATTGAACTTGCACTTCCCCTCCCATAGCTCTTCTCTTCTTGTTGTCCAGTGCTAACTCACGCGGTGACCCAAGGACAAAAGAGCAGAGAAAATCAAGGAGGGTCTTGGAATGCAGGAATGGAAAAACCAGACCCTTATCCTCCTTCCCTCTCCCATGTTGTCACTAACGGATTTCATATCCTCCTGAGCAGTATAACCTGTCTCCCCTCCTACCCCATAGGGAGAAAGTATGTGCCTTAGTCTTCCCCCACCCAGTATACATGCCGCATCCAAACAGCAAATGACCCATAAGACCCCTATCCATAAGACACCCATCCATAGCACTACTTACACGCTGGTATAAAAGTGGAATAATGACCCCTGTTCAACGTCAGTTCTCCCTTGAGCTGGCCCACTGCTCTAACAGCATCTCCCACTCTAATAAACTTTATTTCCCTCTCACTGCATCCATGAAATTAAAAGACGCTTGTTCCTTGGAAGAAAAGTTATGACCAACCTAGACAGCATATTAAAAAGCAGAGACATTACTTTGCCAACAAAGGTTAGTCTAGTCAAACCTATGGTTTTTCCAGTAGTCATGTATGGGTGAGAGTTGGACTATAAAGAAAGTTGAGTGCCGAAGAATTGATGCTTTTGAACTGTGGTGTTGGAGAAGACTCTTGAGAGTCCCTGGGACTGCAAGGAGATCCAACTAGTCCATCCTAAAGGAAATCAGTCCTGAATATTCATTGGAAGGACTGATGCTGAAGCTGAAATTCTGATACTTTTGGCCACCTAATGCAAAGAGATGACTCATTTGAAAAGACTCTGATGCTGGGAAAGATTGAATGTGGGAGGAAAAGGGGACAACAGAGGATGAGATGTTTGGATGGCATCACTGACTCAATTGACATGAGTTTGAGTGAACTCCAGGAGTTGGTGATGGACAGGGAGGCCTGCATGCTGCAGTCCATGGAGTCGCAGAGAGTCAGACATGACTGAGCAACTGAATGGAACTGAACATTCTGTCTCATGTCTGGAAGTTCTTTTCCAACCCTCTCCCGGACCATGACAACTGACATGCCAACACAGTCCCTTTGTTTCCTGAAACTCTATTCTTAGAAGACGTTTTCACATAATGAATGGCTATTACTTTGCAACAATATACAGAGCTATTATTTTTTTTTTTACAATTTCCCATTTTTTATTATTCACTTGAAAATGTTTCCCAATCTCCATTGTGAAATCTTCAGGCAGTGGCTTATGAAGTATATATCACTTTTTTAAAATTTATTTTTAATTGGAGCATAATTGTTTTGCAATATTTGTGTTGGTTTCTGCCATACAATGATGTCAATTAGCCATAAGTATACATATGTCACCTCCCTCCCACATTCCCGTCCCACCACTCCAGGTTGTCACAGAGCACCAGTTTGAGCTCCCTGTGTTAGAATCACGTTTTAAATGAATCTTGCTGAAATTTCTCCAGTCACCCTTGCCATCAGGAAATTCTCATTGTCCAGCATTTCTTCATGGAATTCTTCCCATATACACCTGAACTCCTCTCAAGTTGCCTGTCTCCTGTTCTCAGAACTCTTCCCCTCTTTTAACTTCTTGCTTCTTCATGCATACAAAACAATTTAACTGCCCCTTTATTTCATGGCCTTCTTCCAGCATTTCATATTCTTAGAGCTTCCTCTTTAGCAAGGCATTTTGCTAAACAGAACAGAAGGCCATTCCCTTAAGAAAGAGTCATTCCATTCCCCTAGGAGACAAAGTAGCAGTTATTTACTGTGCTTTAAAGTTTTTTTTTCTATATTACATGTAAGTAAAGCAGGCCACATAATCAAGAATACCTTTATGTTTAGATATGTTACAGGAAAGAATCTGTTTCTTTTACTTTCACCTTTGCTTCCTGTTGCTCTTGTCCACTAAAAGGATACTATCCACGCATAATGGCCTGCCCTAGGGCAGGAACCCTGCCCTCTGCCCAAATGTTAAACCAAAGGGCCTTTCTTCAGGGAAATTTTCTAATACTGTCCACCTGGAGATTGCTGCAAGAAAAAAAAAAAAAATCCCCTCCCCAAGACTGGCCTTCATAGGAGGTATTTGCAAGGTTAGTGGCCTTTTTACTTTACTTCCTCACCTCCTCCCACTCAGTGTACTATAAAAGAACCGGGCATCCACACTCCAAGATGGGCATTTTGAGAGACTTTAGTTTGCCATCTTCTCAGGCTGCCAGCTTTCTGAATAAAGTCCTTGCCTCAACACCCCATTGCCTGACTTATTAGCCTGTTATGTGGCCAGCAGACTGAACTTGCACTCAATAATAGATGTTTTGGAGCATTAAGGTAGCGTCAATGAATAAGTGATGCTCTAACTCTTCTTTGAATATGTCACGCTTATGCCCAGCATCAGACAGCCAACTGTGATTACTTGACCCATGAAAATGGTACTGAATTTGATGTGAGTTCTTATTAAATACTAACTAATAAACGTGATTCTTTCTGAAAAGACAAGATTTTAAAAAGCATTTATATGGGGTATAATAGGGCACAGAGTTTTAATTTGCTAGAAAAAGAATATGCCTCACCCCACCTAATATGTTTATGGTCATAAGGGAAGGATATGGTCATTGGGATAAGGACCTTAAGAAATATTCCAGCCTCTGCCTCAGCCTCATTTCATAAAGTAAGACTGCTAGCTAACAAGTCATAAACTCTTAGTACTTGAAGAGGGCTTAGAGGATATCAAATATTGTCTTTCATGGAATTCCTTATAAAACATTTTATGAATTTTTACTAGCAGAATGATAATGGTATATTGGGAGAACATTAAATATTAAAAAGAAAGCAAGGTGTCCATGGGGCTTCCCAGGTGGCTCAATGGTATAGGATCCATCTGCCAATGCAGAACCATAGGAGATGTGATTCAGTCCCTGAGTGAGAAAGATTCCCTGGAGAACTGCATGGCAACCTACTTCAGTATTCTTTCCTGGAAAAATCCCATGGACAGAGGAGCCTGGCAGACTACAGTCCATGGGGATGCAAAGAGTAGGACACGACTTAGTGACTGAGCACATACACAAGATGTATGTGGGTATGAGACAGTGAAATGTCTTTCACATAATGTAAGTTCAACAAACAAATGTGAATTTCTGCCGACTCGTCTCCTTAACTCTTACTGAGATGAACATTTCTTCTTTTAAACTTGCACTCGCTGGACATGGTTCTACCTAATAACAAGAAAGGAGACCTTTGGTTTCCTATTC
Source organism: Muntiacus reevesi (assembly GCF_963930625.1). Lineage (NCBI taxonomy): Eukaryota > Metazoa > Chordata > Mammalia > Artiodactyla > Cervidae > Muntiacus > Muntiacus reevesi. The sequence goes on along the minus strand of NC_089253.1, from coordinate 29,725,899 downwards.
CACATGAGAACATTTCAGATACTTGGAGGTAACTGCGCTTCTTTCTCTCTTATAGTTCTTTCAACATGATTTTACACCCTCACTATACTAAATTTCCAACTCTAATAGGGTTCTTTAGTTCCTAGGATTTTTAAAGAAGAGAAGCTCCTTATTTTTTCCACCTGGCACACAGTACAGTGAGGATAACCTTTATTCTGTGTTGACAATCACTGTTAGCACAGCCCAGGTCTCTATTTATCTTTAGAGTAGCCACATCACACCATCAACCTCTTCCCAACAATTAAAGCCATCCAAACATATAGATATGTATACATTCATGTTTTTTTCTTTCTTTCTGATGGATTTTCATGAATCCCTGTTTTCCCCGTTCTGCATTTAATGCATCACTTCTTTTAAGTACAGGGCTTCCCTAATAGATCAGTTGGTTAAAAAAAAAAAAAAAAAAATCCTCCTGAGATGCAGGAGACCCCGGTTCAAATCCTGGGTCGGAAGATACTCTGGAGAAGGGATAGGCTACCACTCCAGTATTCTTGGTGAAGGAGTCTTTGGGCCTAGGAAAGAAAACAATGGTCTCAAAGGCCCTTGCTGAATCATCTAACGTGGGGAAAACAAAACCAAACTTTAAGTCCTACCCTGATGCTCCAGGCCAGTTGCATCTATCTACCTGGGACTTATCACCCCCTCCCCAGAAAACTTCCAGCCCCTACATCTGCCCAGGACTTATCACCCTCTGCCCAGAGGACTCACCACCCCCTGCCCAAAACCTCCCACCCTCTGTTAAACTACAAATGCCATTTCAACTAAAAACTACCCAAAATGTCCTGCCTGACTAACGTTTCCCTTATAACTTCCACAAACCTTCCTTTAACTATGAAGCCTCCCTGATCCCTCTCTTGCTCAGCCTGGTCGTTAGGCCAACTGTTGCCTCTTCTTGCCTGAATAAAGGTAACCTACCTCCATTGAAGTAGTCTCTCCTTTCTGCCTCGGCCCAAACTAAACCTTATACTTGGACTTCCTTTGTGGTTCAGCTGGTAAAGAATCTGCCTGCAATGCAGGAGACCCCTGTTCAGTTCCTGGGTTGGGAAGATCCCCTGGAGAAAGGAAAGGCTATCCACTCCAGTATTCTGGCCTGAAGAATCCCATGGACCCATAGTCCAAGGGGTCACAAAGAGGTGGACACAACTGAGTGATTTTTCACTTTCACTTTTTTAAAGTACAAGAATATATATATACATATAAAAAGTTCTTTCAGACTTTTTGAAAATTGCCTAAGTCCAATCTGTCAAAGCATTTTAGACGTCTAATTCTTATCCAGAATATGATTTAATCCAACTCTGATGTATCTAACTCTATGCTTCTTTATAAACATTTTATATGATATCGGTAATAATCAGAATAAACAAGTCAGGGAGCAGCGAAATCTGATAGCAAGCTGTTTCACAATGTACCAGGATTTGTTCTAACCGGATATGGTGAGAGACACAGACACAGAAATGACTATCAGGAGGGAAGAAGGTTACACTCACAGATTCCTGGAAGGAGGAGGCGCAGCGAGTATAGACGTGAGGCGTGTACACTGCCCCAGTCAGAAGTGAAGAGGAATCACGGCTGAGCCTTTAGGTAGGAAGGGAAGGAATGGGCTGGGCAGGGAGACAGGGCAGGCAGGGTGGAGATTGGCTCATTTGAATAATTTCCTTGTGGCCTGAGGTTAAGGGGTAGTCTCAAATTGTCCAGTACAGCTCAGACTGTAAAGAATCAGCCTGCAATGCAGGAGACCCAGGTTTGATCCCTGGGTCAGGAAGTTCCCTTGGAGAAGGAAATGGCAACCCACTTAGTTTTTCTTGCCTGGAGAATCCCATGGACAGAGGAGCCTGATGGGCTACAGTCCATGGAGTCCCAAAGAGTCAGACACAAATGGGTGACTAATGCACACACACAGTTCTGGGGTGATTTTTTAAAGCTTTTTATTTTTTTAATGAGGACCATTTTTAAAGTCTTTATTAAATTTGTTACAATATTGCTTCTGTTTTATGTGTTTTTGGTTTCTTGGCTGAGAGGCATGTGGGACCTTATTCCCCTGACCAGAGACCAAGACCCTGCATTGGAAGCACAGAATCTTAACCACTGGACCACCAGGGAAGTCCCATCAGTCCTGAGTGACTTAAGATAGGGAGCACAGTGTACCAGCCTGCAGACACCTGATAAAAGAAGGCAGGAGGGGAGGGCTGGTTCTGAACTGATGGATCAGCAGAGAGAATATTTACTATCTCCAGGAATTAGCTAACCCTAGGAGGGCTAGTCTCCTCCTAGCCAGTCAGGCCTCAGATACCAGATCATCAAGAATATAGAAAATGGAAAAATATGGTTAACACAGATTCTATTCTGCTTTATTGACCATGCCAAGGCCTTTGACTCTGTGGATCACAATGCACTGTGGAAAATTCTGAAAGAGATGGGAATACCAGACCACCTGACCTGCTTCTTGAGAAACCTGTATGCAGGTCAGGAAGCAACAGTTAGAACTGGACGTGAAACAACAGACTGGTTCCAAATAGGAAAAGGAGTACGTCATGGCTGTGTATCATCACCCTGCTTATTTAACTTATATGCAGAGTACATCATGAGAAACGCTGGGCTGGAAGAAGCACAGGGTGGAATCAAGATTGCTAGGAGTAATATCAATAACCTCAGATATGCAGATGACACCACCCTTATGGCAGAAAGTGAAGACGAGCTAAAGAGCCTCTTGATGAAAATGAAAGAAGAGAGTGAAAAAGTTGGCTTAAAGCTCAACATTCAGAAAACTAAGGTAATGGCCTCCGATCCCATCACTTCATGGCAAATAGATGGGGAAACAGTAGCTGACTTTATTTTGGGGGACTCCAAAATACTGCAAATGGTGATTGCAGTCATGAAATTAAAAGATGCTTACTCCTTGGAAGGAAAGCTATGATCAATCTAAATAGCATATTAAAAAGCAGAGACATTACTTTGTCAACAAAGGTCCGTCTAGTCAAGGCTATGGTTTTTCCAGTGGTCATGTATGGATGTGAGTTGAACTATAAAGAGGGCTGAACGCAGAAAAATTGATGCTTTTGAATTGTGGTGTTGGAGAAGACTCTCGAGAGTCACTTGGGCTGCACGGAGATCCAACCAGTCCATCCTAAGGGAAGTCGGTCCTGGGTGTTCATTAGAAGGACTGATGTTAAAACTAAAACTCCAGTATTTTGGCCACCTGATATGAAGACCTGACTCACTGGAAAAACCTTGATGCTTTGAAAGTGGGAGGAGAAAGGGAAAACAGAGGATGAGATGATTGGATGGCATCACCGACTCAATGGACATGAGTTTGGGTAAACTCCGGGAGTTGGTGATGGACAGGGAGGCCTGGAGTGCTGCGGTTCATGGGGTTGCAAAGAGTCGGACACGACTGAGCAACTGAACTGAACTGGAAAGCAAGGAGATCAAACCTGTCAATCCTAAAGGAAATCAACCCTGAATATTCAACGGAAGGACTGATGCTGAAGCTGAAGCTCCAATGCTTTGGCCACTTGATGTGAAGAGCCAACTCATTGGAAAAGACCCTGACGCTGGGAAAGATTGAGGGCAGCAGGAGAAGGGGATGACAGAGCATGAAATGGTTGGATAGCATCACCAATTCAATGGACACGAGTTTGATCAAATTCTGGAAGATAGTGAAGGACAGGGAATCCTGACATGCTGCAGTCCTTGGAGTCGCAGAGTTGGACACGACCTAGTGACTGAACAATAGCCAGCCTCCTTGAAGTAGCCACTAGGACAGCAGCAGCTTCCCTCACATGGTACTGTTCACCACCGCCACTGTCCCCAGAGCTCTCTATGAATTAGCTTTAATCTTCATTATTTCCACATAACGTAACTATCCTTACTAAAAGATGGGCAGAAATTAAGCAGCTTGTCCAAGGTCACAAACATAGCAGTGGAACTGGTCTTGTCATTCAGAGCTCATCTGGCTCTGATACCCAAGCTCTTTCCTTTGTGCAGCCTCAGTCACGCACAAGCCTGGCTTAACGTCAAATATTAAAGAAGATAGTCGACATGAGTCATGTCCATTCTTTTTTTTTTTCCCTTTGGTTTTTAATGGGATCACATTTAGTGTTTTGCCATCAAATACAATGTTGGCGGTTGTTTTTGGATACATATTCTTTTGCAACAAAGGGTTCAATCTTCTAAATCAGGTTTCATTAATGTGTTTGCTTTTTTTTTGCAAAAAAATTAAGAAGCATGTTGACTTTTATCAAATATTTTAGAGCATCTCTTATGATTGTTAGAGTTTTTTGCCTTAGAGGTAGAGATATGGCATGTTATAATCATATCTCTCCTGATAAATCACCAGCCTTTCAGTCTTAGGACAAATCCTACTTGGTCATGGTAGATGATTATGCGAAGATACCTTGAATTTGATTTGCTAATCATTTAAGAGTTTTGCATCAATTTTTCTCAGTGAATTCAATTATGGGTCTGTATTCTTTTTTTAATAGGTGGAAGCTTTCTTGTACATGTTGTGACATTTGAGCTTAAGAAAATGAAGTGGGTAAGTAACACTGTCATCTTCAAAGGCTTAAAATAGTTTATGTAGCATGAAAATTATCTCCTCTTTGAAATTTTAATGCTAAAATTATTTGATTATGGATCTGTTTTGAAGACGTTTTGGTAATTTAGTTTCTATTGTTGTTCAAATCAAATTTTCTACTTTTCCTTAATTTAATTTTGGCCAGTTGATTTTTTTTCCCTAGAAAATCATCCATTTAATGTAGTTTTAAAGTTACTTAGCATAATTTTTGTGTAATATTTCTTTGAGTTAGGGAAAAAAATCTCTTCTAATTTTAAAATTTTAATTTAAAATCTTTTTGCCTTCTCTTTTCTGTCTTGATGGGGTTTCCTTTTCAGGTATTTTCATTGGTATCAGTGTGTTGTATTTAAAGAAGAAGCTGTTGAACTTACTGAGAAACTATATTATTTTGTTTTGAATTCATCATAAAACTCTCTTTATACTTAATACACATTTTCCTCCTGTTGCCTAGGTTTGTTTTGTTTTCTCAATGTCTCTCTAACATATTGACTTTACTAAATTTCTTTATTTTATTATTATTCTAATAATGAAAGCACTTAAGATTATTGCCTCTGAGAATAACTCCGGTTGCCTTGCATTAGAATAATAAGTAATGTGTTGTTTTCTTTAAATTTCTGTTATTTTCTAAATACCCTATTATTGTAATCTCAATTTCTATTTTGTCCTTATAGGTTTTTAAAAGAATGCTTTAAATTACCAAATTGCTGGGCTTTATTTTTATTTTTTAACCTTTGGTTATTAATTTATAGTTTGTTACAATGTGACCAGGGATAACATTTTCCTGCTCAGTTTCTGATTTGAGGATTTTATTTGTGATCTACAATCCAATCAATTTTTATAATTGTTCATTAAAATTTGAAAATAAGAAATATGCTCTGGGTGCAGTCCAGTAGATACTAGAATTAAAATTTTTTTATAGTATTAAAATTGCCTGTGTATTCAAGATATATTTTAATGTTTCCTGTAACAATCCTGTTTCAATCAATTTCTCATGTATTCGTTTAGCCAGTATTAGTAAGCACCTTCTTTGTACCAGGTTCACTTGTCAGCACTGGGGACACAGTCTTGAAGATCATGTGAGATGACCTCTAGGGGCGGGATTCAAAGGCACACTGCCAAAAATAAATGGCTTGGTTATATGCACATATATGCATATAGATGTCTCCCCTTTTAACATAAGTTGAAACACTTCCATAAATACTGTGCTCCCTGCATGCATGGTTGTGTACTTTGATTTTTATCATTTTTCTTTTAATCTTAGTTTGAGCGCATCTTTATTTACTGTGTCGTCAGGGACATCACAGGGGAAGAAACCGGGACTCACAGACAGACATTTTTAAATGGCTTTAGTTGCCCTTAATTATTTGTGGCTTATCCTTCATAGTTTCATGTTTTTTAAAGACTTTAAGAAGGAAGTTTCAATTGAGCCATTTTATTTACCCTTTCTCTCTATATATACAGGAATCATCTTCCTCAACCAGGTTGCTTGCCCTTCTTTAACAAATACCTCTTGAACAAACTTCAGGGCTCCAGCTGCAGCAACCCATTCTGAGAAGACGTCCTCCAACCTAAACCAAGCACTTCAGTGCTGTGCTCCTCTCACTTCCTGCCCAGGTCCACTCTGATGGTCTGGGTAGCCAGTGTGGTCCTCACTCAGTCACTACCCAGACTCACTTCCTGCCCAGGTCCACTCTGATGGCCTGGGTAGCCACTGTGGTCCTCACTCAGCCACTACCCGGAAGTGCAGGGTAGCATCCTCAAGCACTGAAGGATGAGAATTGATGGATAGCACATCTCACTTTCATTTCTGGATTAGGCAGATGAGACTCACCTCCAAAGGCTCCTCAAAAGGTTCGTGGGATCCAGCCCACAGTCAGTTTGATGTCACTGACTCTATAATGCCTTCTGGGGATGGTTTTCCCTCCTTCCCTGTTTCATTCCTCAGCCCCAAACCTGCTTCTTGGGATCACCTCTAAACATACTACCGCACCTGAGTCTTTATCTAGGGCTCTGCTTCCTGGGAAACCCAAGCTGGGACATCTCCCTTGCTCATCTTGCTCTGCACATAGCTTTTAAATCTCTTTATGCTTTTTAAAGCATATTTCTCAAATGTTTGTTTCATTATAATGTTTAGGCTGCCTACAATTATTCTTACAACCTGGTGCTGCTCTTTGGTATTCTCTTGATGTTTATCCTTCTCCTTCAATATTTAATAGGTGTCCTTCTAAAATACGAACTTGACTTTCAGTGACATTACTACCTTTAGATGTATATCTTTTTTTCTTTATCATTAAAAAAATTCTGATTATATGCGATTTTCCTTGAGAATTTTTTTTTCCACCATCCTCTCTCTCTTGAGCTGTGTTATCTTTCAAGGCTTTTTCCCTAGGATCACACACCCACACACATTCTGATTATTTTTAACTTTGCAGTTCTGAAGTCATGTCTGTGTCTTTCGAGGTTTCTGTGAACATCACAAGATTGCTTTTTCCAAACATCCTCTCCTGACGGTGACCAGATTTGCCTCAACGGTCAGCATTAAACCAGTGCAGCCATTTCCTCCTTGTGACTCTCTTTACCGTTTTAAATACACAATAAGAGCAACTCATGTCATGGCTTTAACAGGTTGTTCCACTTTTAGAAGATTCAGATCTGCAAGGGCTGCCTGGATGATCAGAACATCCCATGATGTCAGTATCTTTCCCCTGAAGGTTTGTACTATGTTTCAGGTGCATTTTTATGGTGCATTTATACGGTGGGTTTAGAGAGACTGCAGCATTGCTTTGGCATCATATCGCTTTTATCTATTTCCGCTTTGATTCCACATTCAAGTATGTGCCATCATGTTCCAACCTCAGGGTAAAGATCTCTACTGATACGTGTATCTTATGCTTAGGCGCTCAGTCGTGTCTGACTCTTTGTGACCCCATGGACAGCTCCTGACCGTCTCTGTCCACTGAATCCTCCAGGCAAGAATACTGGAGTGGGTTGCCTTTTCCTTCTCCAATGTATATCTTAACATGCCTATTCTTCTGCTATTTCTATTAGATTAGTTTTGCTGACACAAGTATTCTCCTCTATTACCACACTCTGTGTGTGTGTGTGTGTGTGTGTGCGCGCACACACACACACACGCATGCTCCATCCCTCAGTCCTGTCCAACTCTTTGGGACTTCACAGACTGTAGCCCTCAGGCTCCTCTGTCCGTGGGATTCTCCAAACAAGAATATTGCAGTGGGTTGCCATTTCCTCCTCTAGGGGATCTTCCTAACCCAGGGATCGAAACTGCGTCTCCTGTGTCTCCCGCATTGGCAAGTGAACTCTTTACCCCTGAGCCATCTGGGAAGCCCATTACTTCACTGTAGCCATGTTCAAATTTTATACAGATACACATATATATGTAAATGCATATGTGCTAAATCACTTCAGGGTGTCTGACTCTTTGTGACTCCATCAATTGTAGCCCACCAGGCTCCTCTGTCCATGGTATTTTCCAGGTAAGAATAATGGAGTGGGTTTCCATTTCCTATGTCACTTTGTATTGAAATATACAGCCACATTTTATTTATTGACAATGGTTGGTGTGTGACCTAGAGATCTCTGAGGTCCACTGCTGCTGTTCCTAGTATAGTCATTATTTTCTCATTGTTCCCCACCCCCTGCACATCTTTTGCTTTCCATGGTATTAATTTTGCAACTTAATCTAGGCTTTCCTCTGCCTTTTCACAAAATGTTTATTTTTGCTATTTTGATCACTTTGATAAGTGTGTTTACATTTTCTTCCAGGTGTTTGAGTGATGGCCTCCATCATTTCCTCGGAGAGCATCATTCTTTTATAATAAGCCATGACACAGAAAACCAATGTTTTCCTTATTATTAATGTAATCAGAAGATTATTTCTCATATCTTCCTCCTAGTAATAATAAAAAGAACAACTGTAGTTATAAGTAATTGAGTTTCTTTGATGCACTGGGCTTAGTGTTTTTTTATGTATATTGTACCTGATTCTCATAACAACCATGAGAGGTGAGGATTCTTGGCCCTTTTCCTAGTTAAGAAGATGTGAGACCTAGGGAGTATCATAGTGAGAAAAGTCAGACAGAGATGGAGAAATATCATATGACATCCCTTATATGTGGAATCTAAAAAGAAATAATAAAAATGAACTTAGTTACAAAACAGAGACTCACAGACTTAAGAGAATGAACTTATGGTTCCTGGAGGGATGAGGGAGGGAAGGGATAGTTAGGGAGTTTGGCATGGACATGGACACACTGCTATATTTAAAATGGAAAACCAATAAATAAATAAACAAATAAATAAATAAAATACAATGGATAACCAACAAGGACCTACTGTATAGTACATGGGGAAAAAGAAGAGTTAGTTCTTGTAACTGTAAGTGGTGGATCCACCGATTACCCTAAGTTTGTCTGATTCCAAATCTTTGGCTCTTTTCTCTACTGCAACATATTTTTTGCTGATGCTTCCAAAGATGTTAAAGTCTCTTGGCTGCTATTATCACAGGGATGATAGGAAAGAATTTTTTTTAAAGCCTTAGTGTTCCATCTCTCATTAGATATGCAGAGTCAATGAAGACATTTTATTTTCTTTTAATGTTTATTTGGCTGTACCGGGCCTTATGCAGCATGCCACATCTTTAGTTGCAGCATGTGAGATCTAGTTCCCTAACCAGGGATTGAACCTGGGCCCCCTGCACTGGGAGCTCAGAGTCTCAGCCACTGGACTGCTGGAGAAGTCTCAGCTTGCCTGGTGGTCTGAATGCTTGGTGATACAAATGCACAAAGAAGACAACCCACTTTGCAATTCTCAGTGTCATATGTACACTGGCCATTTCTGTGGTGCTCAGCTTTATACATTGTGTCCTCTTGTAAGGGTTCCCTGCACCAGCTCTATTTCTCTGAGAGCACAAGATGCTGCCACTTCTGCAAATATCCTGTCTTACTCTTCTATTGGAAAATACCCCCATCACTTAGGTAGAACTTTTGTAGTTGTTGTATTTAGTACCCAGTGATGGAGAAACAGACAGAAAAATGCGTTAATAATAAAAATAGCTAAACATTATAAAAACACTTTCAAAGAGACACCTGAGAGTTAGATTCTGTCTTCCCACTTGCAAGTACTTGGGAAGATGATGCAGAATTGTATTTTTATCAAAATGAATGTCATTATTACTTAAAATTTCACTTACCTCATGCTTCCAGGGGTCAAGAGTCTGGCATGGATGATGGTTACACTGTCAAACTGAGTCCCTGTTGAGTCAAATAAATACAAAAACTCAAGGAATCCTGATTATTTTTGTGGCCATGACTTTAAATCAAAGGGTTGTGCATGGAATTCCAAGTTTCATGACTTACAAGCTCCATGCTCTTCAGTGAGTTACTTAGACTCTCTGCCTCAACTCTATTATCTTCTCCAGAGTTGTCCCTTAATTTTCATAGCTACCTTGTAAGTCCACAGTCTCCTTGGAATCTCAAAGGTCAATTGTTGTTTTTATTCAGTTGCTAAGTCATGTCTGACTCTTTGTGACCCCACGGACTGCAGCATGCCAGACTTCCCTGTCCTTTACTATCTCCCAGAGTTTGCTCAAATTCATGCCCATTAAGGAAATGATGTTATCTAACCGTCTCATCCTCTGTCACCTGCTTCTCCTTTTGCCTTCACTCTTTCTCAGCATCAAGGTCTTTTCCAGTGAGTCGGCTCTTCACATTAGGTGGCCAAAGCACTGGAGTTTTAGCTTCAGCATCAGTTCTTACAGTGAATATTCAGGGTTGATTTCCTTTAGAATTGACAAGTTTGACCTCCGTGCTGTTCAAGGGACTCTCAAGAGTCTTCTCCAGACCACAATTCAAAAGCATCAATTCTTCGGCTGTCGATCTTCTTTACGGTCCAACTCTCACATCTGCACGTGACTACTGGAACAACCATAGCTTTGACTATACAGACCTTTGTTGGCAAAGTTCTGTCTCTGCTTCTTAATATGCTGTCTAGGATTGTCATGGTGTTTCTTCCAAGGAGCAAGCATCTTTTAATTTCATGGCTGCAGTCAGAATCCTCAGTGATTTTGAAGCCCAAGAAAATAAAATCTGTCACTGTTTTCACTTTTTCCCCATCTATTTGCCACGAAGTGATGGGCCTGGATGCCTAGTGTCATTTGTAAATTAGCGGGGATTTTTGTGGATGCTCTGAAATTTCTGTAAACTCTCTATCTTTTGTCCTACTGCTACTGTGATGAAGAGATGTTTGAAGACAAGTATTCTGTTGTCCCAGACGTTGAGGTCTGTCTCCGAAATACCTGCAAGATATAAACTTCTTTTTCTTGTGACAGCCAATTCGATAATCAATAAAGAAGTTATTAGTTTATTTTTCTTTCCAAAGAGGAGTAAATTTATACTTTTAAAGCAAAAGTATAAGAACTTATGTGAAACCAGAAAATCCATGTAAAGAAATTTTCCCAAGGCCACATGGTGACTTAGGTGAGAAAACTAAGGCTTAAAGCCAAGTCTTCTAGACATTAAATCCTATGTTTTTTAATCTCTACACCCTTATTCCATGGGAAACATATACTTGCAGGTGTATTTATTAAAATATGCAAGTGCCTTATCATGAAGCAAACAAAGTTTAAGAGAGAAGTAGGTTTAGAAGAATGCTGGGATGAGATGAGGGGAATTCTACATGGAATTAAACATAGATGAGCTGGGAGTGTGATACAAACACTGAGAACTCTGAACAAGAAGGTTCCAAGAGGAAAACAGCAGTATCAAAGGGGTAGAAGCTCTTTGAGGACAAAACTAAGCAACTTTACAAATTTGTCTTAGGGTAACTAATAGGTGCTGGAGAAGACTTTCAAGAGTCCCTTGGACTGCAAGGAGATCAAACCAGTCAACCCTAATGGAAATCAATCCTGAATATTCATTGGAAGGACTGGTGCTGAAGTTGAAATTCCAATACTTTGGCCACCTGATGCAAAGAGCTGACTCACTGGAAAAGACCCTGGTGCTGGGAAAGACGAAGGGCAGGAGGAAAAGGGGCAGCAGAGGATGAGATGGTTGGATGGCATCATCGACTCAATGGACATGAGATTAAGCAAACTCCAGGAGATAGTGAAGGACAGGGAAGCCTGTTGTGTTACAGTCCATGGGGTCACAAAGAATCAGACATGACTTAGCAACTGAACACACACACACATATATACACACACACATACACACAGAGGCACATATACTCTTGGAGTTCTTCATGGGTCAATACTCAGTACATTATCCACTATCCAGGAGAGATTTGTCTCTGTTGTTGCTGCAATTACATTCCAATCTTTATATATATATATAAAACCCAGCTACCACAATTTTTAATAAATATTAATGGATGAGGAGTGGAGAGAGAACTCAAGATAGCAATGGAGTTTGGCCTTGGGATATCATGCAGAACCCACCTCTTTAGTTTAGATATCCCCAGTGGACCAGATACCAGTTTTGCTGCATTGATCCCTGTTTCATAATATAAAATTTAATTATCTCTATTATTTTACAATAAGCTTTTCTGCCTTGGGGCTTCTGGCACAGGGTACAGTTAGTAACAAATCTAATAAATAAAGAAATAAAACACTTCATTTCCTTTTCAGAAGGAAACTGTGCTTTCTCTATATGCCATGGGCTTAGGGGAATTCATTTTAGCTTTCCCTAATATACTCATTCTTGAGCTGAGCTGAGGCCGAGGCATTGTCCAGAAGTTTCAGAAAGGCTAATCAGAGGCTCTAGGAGTTTAGGCCATGGGAACCTCTGTGCTCCTTCCTGCAGGGACCTCAGTAAAAAGTCTCATCCCACACATGCTCTCAAGGACTGTGAGAAAAAAACAAAAACTCTTTATGTTTTTATTACTGATTCCCCCTCATTAACTTCCTTTAGTCCAAGATGCATAGAATTAAAAGTCCTAACTCTGATTAACCCTTCACCTGTTTACATTTTGCTTACCCAATTGTTTCCTTTTGAGCAAAGATTTCAATGGTAGACAAATTCAGGTTAGCAGATACAACACACAGATTTTGAGAGATTTAAAAAAAAAACCTGATTGAGGATGTAACTGAAATCAAACACTGAGCAGATCATGCATAATGGTTTAGTAAGCTGAAGAATAGATGACACAAATTTTATTATTAAGCCATCTAGACTTTGAAGAATGTGTAATAAAGGGTCCTCCATTCAACTATATACTGTAGGTCTCAGCAGCATGCATTTAATAAGCAATTTATAAGTGTGTGTTAGTCACTCAGTCATGTCCAATTCTCTGTGAGCCCGTGGACTGCAACCCACCAGGCTCCTCGGTCTATGGGATTCTCCAGGCAAGAATACTGGAGTGTGTTACCATTCCCTTCTCCAGGGGATCTTCCCAAACCAGGGATTGAACCCAGGTCTCCTGCATTTCAGACAGATTTTTTACAGTCTGAGTCACCAGGGAAGCCTCTTTTATAAGTATAAATTATGCATAATCACCAGGTCCAGTGTTTTGAGGATACAAAAAGATCTGAGCTAAACACTTTAAAGGACTAGTAAACCAGTAGTAAAAAAAAAAAAAAAAAAAAAAAATGTGAGGCACAAAATTATATTACAAGGCAGAATATAAGAACTTCTAAAAAATAAGGAAAACTAATGTTCTGTCAGAGTATACGGAATCTGATAGTAAGACTGGAAAGACTGCAGAGAAGAGATGGTCTAGGGGAAAAAAAAGGCTCTACACACATAATGCTGATCAAAACACAATTTCGAAAAGTATATTCAATATAATGTACAAATTTCATATTTTTAAATTAAAAATATATTGCTTATGATATATACATGATGGAATTAGAAAGAAAGTTAAAGGTAGGCTTATCACAAAAATTAAGAAAAAATTATTTTTCACTCTGAGGAAAGGCAATAAGTTGTAATTGTGTTTGGCACCCAAAAGTGTCTTCTAGAAAATAGGCAATAGATATGTATATTCTTCACCAGGCTGTTAGTTGATGGGCTTTACTTGTAAATATTCTTTAAGTTGTATATCATGGTATATATGTCTTACATAAACTTCAGTATTATGATGCACTTCAAAACAGAAAAGCTAAAATGTACACTTATAATTGAATTTTTTAAATAATATGGCAAAAAAGAGAAATGGCTTGCCATTGTAGAGATCAAGCTAATTTAGAACAGTGAGATTGTATTATAATTTGATTAAGCCATATACAATGAAATGAAACTGAATTGAAAATAATAAGGTAACCTATTAGTATTTCAACATGTATTTTAACATCTGATGTATTTTAACATTGGATGTATTTTAACATCCAAAGTAAGTTAATGTCAATAGAGAGCTAAAAAATAAAAAGGGAGGGTGTTTCGGAGGCTTTGAGGATGGACAAACTGTATCGATTAGAGGTTTTTTGTTAAACCACAAACACTAGTTCATCTCTCTTCCATCTTTCAAAGGTCAAAGTTTTGAAAGAGTTGTCTCTGCTTGGTGTTTTTCATTTCCATGATTGAATCACATAACATGCACTCCTGAGGGCCTTCCTGTAATTCCGGGGTCTCTCTGTGTTTTTTTTTTTTTTTCTAACCACAGCCAAGCTGGAAATATGACAATAGCCAATCATCTCCTTTTTCCAACCTTCAAACAATAGGATGAAGACATAGGTATGGTCCAAAGCAGTAGCAAGGTGAAAAGTTAGACCTTGACGCTTTAGAATCAACTGGAAGAATACTAATAGTTCTCTACTGGCTCACTCTGTTCTAGCCACAGTAACCTCCTTGCCTGCTCTCAGATATTCCAAACTCTAGCTTCAGTGCCTTTGCAGATGATGCCTGGTTCCCCTCTTTCCCTAGATACTCAACGTAATTCACTTCCTCAATTTACACAGGTCTTTGCTCAGATAGGCACTCATCAGAGAGACCTTCTGAAACTCACTATCTAAACGAGAACTCTATCACTTCCTGTAACTTCTGACATTTTTCCTTAGGTGACATTTTTACTACCTAATATTTCATATATTTAGGAGTGTGTTTTGCTATTTGATGTTCACATGCAAATGTAAACTCTATGAGAGGAGGGACATTTTCTCCATTTTCCACTGCTGGGTCTTTGGAATTTGATACAAGTCTCTGGCACATAATAGGGTCTAATAATTATTTGCCAAATAATTGTGTTTGCACTTGAAAGATCTTAATAGATTCAATGTCTCTTGTGCCCAGAGAGTTGGCAGCAAATCTGGCAAATGAATCTCATGAATATCCTTATTCTTACTCTCCCTGATGTCCATTAGGGCTGGACTTAATAAATAAATAAATATAATAGCAGAGCTAAAACAAAATCTTCCTTTTCACTTCAAGAGAGACTTATAAAGAATCCAGAATTCCTACTTAATCTGAGAACACCACCCAAGGTGGAAGCTTTCCTCATCCTTTTAAAGTTATCCCCAAACAAATAAGCAAACACAATCAATACAAAGTGAGCTTGCAAAGCATGAGTAACATCAGGATAAGGACCTTTCCAGCCACCCTTTCTGCCCTGCCTCCCTTTCAACAAAGTTATCCCTTTAATATGAAAATACATGTACACTCTGCTATATTTAAAATGGATAACTAATAAGGACCTACCGTCTCTGCTCAGTGTTACGTGGCAGCCTGGATGGGAGGAGAGTTTGGAGGAGAATGGATTACATGTATGTGTAGGGCTGAGTCCCTTTGCTGAAACTTTCACAACATTGCTAATAAAAAGTTTGCTATCCCCCAATGTAAAATAAAACATTTTTTAAATGCAGTAAAAGATAGGTAAGAGCTACTTTGATTCAGCTGAGCACTGTGAAACTGTTTCAAGACTCAGATTTGATAGGAAAAACCACTCAAGGGTAGGAGCAGAGAGGATCTGCTGAGGGTCACTAGAAGGAAGAGAACTGGCAAGGTGGAGAGGAGATGAGAAAATATTAGCGGAAGGGGAGAAGAACATCCAAGGGGTATCTAAGAACCAAGATTATGGAAAGGTGAGTGAAGAACCTCCTGCTTACGGATGCGCCTTTCAACCTTCAGCTCTTGCATACAATGAAGACTCTAGGAGCTGCCCTCCTCCCGGTGCCCCATGCCTGTCTGCTTCTTCACTTCCCACCAGCATCACATATGAGCAACTGATGCATGTGGCTCATTTTCTTTGAGCTTTTATGAGCTTTTGCTTGGTGAGACCATCCCCACTGTGTTCATATTCTGTTTACCTACCACACTACGAGGTGGTATTGAATTGAAGAGCATTTGAAAACCAGATGAAAGAAAATGAAAGCTCGTCCTTTCCTTGAATCACAAATCAGGAGCTGAAATTAGATCCCACCTCCTGCAAAGGGAAAGAGCCTGTGTCACCCAACACACACCAGCCCCCTTGACATATCCAAAGCCTCTAGTCCCTGCCCCTTGGGCTTTGGCACCAGGGGTTCCACGGCTGCGCCCAGGATAAAAGTGCTGTCCCCAGCTTGCTCTCGGGCAAAGACAGCCTGCTTTTAATTAGGAGCAGGGGCCGTTGTTAGACTGTATTTTTCTTTCCCTCTTTTATTTTTTTCCCCCTGTGCTTGATGGCATGATGTGTGTTACATATTTAATTAAAGAGGATCTAATGAGTACTTCTAACAGCCCTGGGGTCAGAAGAGGCACTGCAGAGATTCATGAAAATGAGACGGGCTTTATTGCTTCCCCAGTGAGCATCAGTGATGTTGTCCAAAATGGCAGAGCCTGTGGGAGTCCATCAGCTTCCAACATCCACAGGAGAACCCCAGGGGAGGCAGGCAGAGAGAGGGTAGTAGAATTTGCAGGCTTGCTTCTGGGTCCAGAAATAAGTCTAAATATATAAGAGGGGGATGTCTAAACTTCATGAAGAAAATGTACAAATGAGCCAGTTGGGTCAATGGCTTAGGCCCAAGAGCAACTCAAGGAGGACAAAGACTCTTAGGAACACACTTTTGGGTATAGTAAATTAAATAAGGAAAGAGTGGAGGAAGGAGAGATAAAGCAAAATCTGCTAAGGTGTTTGTATTCCATTTTATGGGAAATGGGTCATTAAATGACATTATATGTACTTTTTTCAATGTGCTTTATTCTTATATCTGCAATAGCACTTTTGCTTCATCTGCAGACATATCTAGATCCCTATTAGACACTGCACTGACTCCTTTAGAGTGGGGACCCCTCTCTTCTGCTCCCATGGCTCCTGCTAAACCTCCTCTCATATCCTGAACGTATCCCACTGTATTATAATTATCTATTGAGTTTCTGTCTACACCGCCTAATTGATTTGATCGAGTATGAGAATTTTTTCCATATTACTTTTATCACTCTTGTTTTTATGCCTAGTGTCTAGCAAAGAGCCCAGAATATAGTATGCACTCAATAAGTCACCATTAAGTGAATAAATTAAAAAATCAATGAATCAAATGTATTCAGTTTGATCTGATGCTTGTCTGAGCATAGTTATTGCATCCAAAGCAGACAAAGACAGACCACCAAGTTGTCCTGAAAGTATTAAAGAGTTGTTCAGGTTTTTATTGCAAATAAGCTCCTTGGACAAATGGAAAATGATGTTAAATTGCATATTGTACCGGAAGACTTCTTTAAGACCCTCCTTAAACTAAGATATTGAATGAGAAAACTAATACATTGTCCATGGCTGTATCTCAGTTTGGAAAAAAAGAGTCAGCTATTAAAGACATTTCTGAAATAATTGGGGGATAGTTGCTATTAGATGATATTCATAAATCATTTTTATTGGGATGATAATAGAATTGTGTTATGTAGGAGACTGCCTTTGTGGTGACTTTTAAAAGTAGCTACAAAGTTTTTTACTTTGACCCCACGTAAAGTAGGATATCCCTGCCCCTTGCCCTTGAATATGGGTGTTTGTGCATATGTTGGCCAACAAGGTTCAGGGTAAATGATGCCTCAAGTCTTCCAAGACTGTTTCAGAATAGCCTAAGCAGGTTCTACCTGGTTCTCCTGGAATGGCCATACCTATCTTGAGATGCTCCCCACAGAATCAAAGACCCCTGCTGTGAGATGCCCAAGCCACATGGAAGATCATTTAGGGGCTCCAGTCCCCAAGCCCAACTAAAATAAGATTTGAGTCATTCCTGGGCTTATTTACAGAGGGCTTCCCTGATGGATGAGACAGTAAAGAATCTATCTGCAATGAAGGAGACCCAGGTTCCAGTTCTGAGTTAGGAAGATCCCCTGGAGAAGGGAATGTCTACCCACTCCAGTATTCTTGCCTGGAAAATCCCATTGACAGAGAGCCTGGTGGGATACAGTCCATGGGGTTGCAAAGAGTAGGACACGACTGAGTGAATAACACTTTCACTTTCAAGATATTTCCAACCTCCAGTCATTTGAACACTTCTTACTGAAATCCCAGATACTGTGGAGCAGGGGTAAGCCATCTCTCCGCGCATTCCTGACCCATTCCTGAATCCGTGAGTGTAATGACATGATCGCTACATTCAGTCACTAAGTTTGGAGTGCTTTGTTAAGCAGAAATAGTAACAGCAACTGTCTTTGGTATTTTCTGGAGATGCATAGTAAAAAACTGAGGAATGAGATTCTGTGATATCTTTAACTTACTTTTAAACGGTTTCCCCAAAGTGACTTCTCTGGTGGCCCAGACGGTAAAGCATCTGCCTCTAATGCGGGACATCCGGGTTCTATCCCTGGGTCAAGATGATCCCCTAGAGAAGGAAATGGCAACCCATTCCAGTACTCTTGCCTGGAAAATCCCATGGATGGAGGATCCTGGTAGGCTACAGTCCATGGAGTCGCAAAGAGTCGGACACGACTGAGCGACTTAACTTTCCAAAGTGTAGACAAAGACAGTCATAGAGATAGACTGGCCACATGCAGTATAGCATCGGCAATTGTCAAATACAGATGGCGAGTAGGTGCCATTCACTGAGCGATTTTTCTACTTTTCTATAAGTTTTAACGTTTGTACAACAAAATTTTATTTTAAAAGTGTTTTTTAACATCCCTTTCTTTCCCCAAAGTTCCATTCCTCAGGGAAACATTCCTCACGTATCTGTCTGATGGCTCGCAAATCTTTTTATACAACCGTTTTTGAATGGTCCCTGCTTCTGCCTCCTTCTTTCTCATGGTTCCAATGAAGAACACGTAAACCAGTGCCAGTAAAATCACCTCTCTTTTCTGAGAGCTGTCATTTTAGAAGGCCGAAAAGGGGATTAGGATTGTAATAACTAATACTTTAATATGGCTTCTTTCAAATGAATGACATAATTTTAAAAGACTTAGAAGCTACTAAGCTTAGTTAAAAAAAAAAGAAAAGAAGATCTTCATTAAATTTAATATTTATTAGTAAAAAAGGGGCAAAAGACTTCCTGCATTCAAAGCTTAACATTTCCCAAGCAATGCTATTGATTGTTATTCTCATCAACAGAAAACAAAGCATTTTTCTAACTCATTATAGGGCAAATCAAGCCCCAAAAAAGGAACATTAAGAAAAGCTTTGATCAGAAGTGTTTCTGCCTCTATCCAGACTATCCTTGCCCAGCTCCTGGTCATTTCCCTGACCATCTGTCCCCTTCTCCTCTTGAAGGTCACTGCTTCCCTGAAGAGGAGCCCCAGGGTGAACCTTGGAACCATAATTCTGTTGTAGGCAAAATTTCTATATTTGGTAGTTTCTTTAAATAATCCTCCCCACCAGCCTACATGAGCAAAATCACTTTTCTGCACTTCTCTCCACTCCTTCCTATATACCCTTTTCAATAATAATAATAACAACAATAACAGCAACAGCATGAAGGTTAATTTTATTAAATGGTTGCTATACAGTGGCTTTCTATTACTCTCTTTTTTAAGAGATAAAATATTATATATCTTTTAAAATTTTTTATTGAAATATAGCTTACTTACAATATTGTGTTAGTTTTATACTACCCTTATTATTTCAATTAATCTTCACAGCAGTCCCATGGAGTAGATACCATCATTATCACCATTTTAGAGATGAGAAAATCGAGGCAAGGGATGGTCCAGTAGCTCACCCAGGACCACTGAGTTAGAAATGGACTGAACCAATATAGAAACCAGGGCTTTGACCAAGAACCCCTGCTGTAACCGTCATGCATTCTTGTCTCCCCTAGAAGACTTCCAACAAGCTCCATTTCTACACTCCACTACCCCTAACAGCCAAAACCAGGAGGAGCCTGCTTGTGCACACTGTAGCCTCCAAGCCAGTATCCCCTCACCATTGCAGAGAAACCTGCTCATCCTGGAAGCCCACACCCTATTTCCTCATTACCGGTATAGCGCTAGGACACCTATGGATTCCTTGACTTCAATACATGGGCGCCATTATACTTCTGCTATTGCCTCCGATCCTATACATCAATGTTCATGCTGATGATCTTCTAACCTTAGGATCTTCAGAGACCCACTAACCTCTTCCCATCTTACAGCCATGCATCACCATCATGCAGAACTGACTCTGCCATCTCTAGGGTTTTGAACTCGAAACAGTTCCTTTCTGATTCCTCCATCTTTATGTTCTATTTCCCTTCAGCCTTTGCTTCTACTAAAGCAGCTCTCTGTCTCAGCTCTAAGTCCCAGTAAATCAAGCCATTCTTTGTTCCCCTGTAACTCAAAGCCTCCATCGCTCACCTCTCTTCCTAATCCCCTGTGTTATGCTGAGTCATTGCACCACCCCAGGCACCTTGTCCTCCTTGTCTTGTTTCTCCTGGACAGTTCTCAATTGTGGGAAACTGCCCTCTGCTTTTTCCATTTGTCCTAAGTATGAAATACAATTGGGGGACTTCATAAAAACATGTTTAGTCCTTTAAAACCACCCATAATTTCAATTCAACCCAAGTGTCCTTTTCCTCTCATCTGAAATCTCATCACCTACTTATATTAATACCAAGCCCACATCCCGTTTCCCCTGGAAGATGCCTGAATCTCTATTTCCAGACCTACCCAATCCACCCTTGCTCCAGCAGATGACCCTGAGAACGTGGATGTAATCTGCAGAGTCTAGAGTGCCTTTCTTGGCTCACCCTCTCAATGAGCCCTCTTAAAACAGAAGAAACCCCCGTTGCTTCTTCTTAAGACCAAGCTCACTACTTGGATTCCTTTCCCACCACTCACTCCTTTCTCTAAGATCTCACTCTACCAAAAATCTCTTCAGTCCTCACCTCCTGTCTCATGGCTTCAGTTAGTCTGTCTTCTCTGCCTATGTCTGCTCTATTTGCAAACATATCTCTCTTTCTTCTCAATCACAAAATAAAACATCTTCCTGCTCTCTTGCTAACCCATCTTTCACTACCTTTAAGAGCTACCCTATTCCCTCAGCAGAGTCCCTTGCCCCCTCCCCACTCCTCAATCCTCAACAAGGACATTTGCCTTCATATATTAACCATCTATCCACTAATTAAACCTTTGCAAGACGGCTTTTCCTCACCAGTGTCTCAAAATGCTTCTCCCAAGGATGCTGGTAATCTCTAAATTACTAAAGCCACTGAGTGTTTCTTAGTCCTCATTCGCTGAATTCCCTAAAGAATAGGAAACCTTCAATTATCTTCTATAGCATGAAATTCTACCCCATCTGGATCTCCCTGGATGTTCCCTGGAACATCTCCCTGGATGTTCCCTTTCCTCTCTCTCTTTCCTAGTCCTTAGGTCAGATCTTTTATTACCTGGTTCCATAAGTTTCCTTCCCTTTCCTAAGATCCTTTAAGTGTCACTTAAATGTAAAGTTATATATAAATGTATATCTTCAGACCCTGCCTATTTTCTGTTGATCTCCGGTCAGAAATTTCCAAATGTTCCCAGATGAGTCTGTAAATTGCATAGACCTAATTTCAGAACCAACACATAAAGTTGAACAGCCAGAGTGAGCATCTTACCACAACTAGCCTGTCCCTGTTTGATGCCAAGTCCACGTCCACTAACTTGGCCAAGTGCCTCAGCACTCCCATCTCTTGCCGAATTAGGTCACAGATCTTCTGATTGGGCATCAACAGTCCACACAATGCAGCTCTAATCATGGCGGCTGCTGCACAAGAGCCTTTAAAGGCTCACTATGGCCATTGAATCAAATTCAACCTCTTTGACCTGGCGGTCAAGTTGACCCACGCTCTTACACATCCTAATTTTTCAGCATTTGCTCTTCTCCTGTCATACATTGATTCATTTATCTGTTAGGCCAACCTGTGAAAAGTTTAAGTTCTTTTAATATGAACATGTCATCAGTACATTTGTGAAGCAATTGTCTACCTTACCATACCTCTAAATACTCTCCAGGAGAACTTAGTGATAAAAGGCAAGGGCTTTGTGGTCCTATTAAAGCACCTTAGAATCCTAAGTCTGCCCATCTGGGAGCTGTATTTTCTGAACAAATTACATAATTTCTCTAAGTTCTGATGTTCTCATGGTTAAAATGGGCATTTTAAGAATCAAATGAAATAATGCAGGCAAAGGCTTTCCAGAGTACCTAGCACATAGGTCACATTTAAAGTGCTTCCTATTTTTATTTTATCACACTGTTTTATAATGATGGGTCTCTACTTCAATCAGGGGCCCATCAGAAGAACCTTTATTCCAAGCCCACTTCATAAAGAAGCAGAACTTTTGTATAACAAAGAATTGGGACCACATCAGGCAGTCCTTAAGTTCTTGGTTAGAAGAATCTGACTGAACGATTTAGGTAAGCTCTCACTTTCCTGGAGGCCTCTTAAAACTGTCCAAACCAACTGAAACTAGACAGTGAGCACTTCGGTTTTCTTTTCTTAGAAATTTTTCACTGCACTGGGCCTTTGTTGCTGCAAGAGGGCTTTCTCTAGTTGCAGCAAGACGGGGTGTTCTCTAGTTGCAGTGCATAGGCTTCGCATTGCGGTGGCCTCTCTCATTGTAGAGCATGGGCTCTAGAGTTCATGGGCTCAATAGTCTCCATTCTTGGACTCTTGAGCATGGGCTCAGTACTGATGCAGGGACCTAGTTACTCAAGAGCATGTGGAATCTTCCCGGACCAGGGGTCAAACCCATGTCCCCTGCGTTGGCAGACAGATTCTTAACCACTGGACCACCTGGGAAAGCCATCACTTGGATTTTCAGTGCAGCCAAACAGAAGTCCAAGGATTCATTTACTAACTGGAGGTTCCTTCCTATGTTTTCTCGGCTCTGACTCTCTGACCCACAAACCAGTTGACCAGGTTCTTTCTGAACTTGGAGTAAAATACCTGGCTTTGGTTCTGAATCTACTAGGGAGTGTTTCTGTGACCAGGGTAAAGTACCACATTTTCTGGACTTTTGCTTTCTCAACCTCAAAATAAAATAAGAAATCCCTCTACCTTCATCTGAAAGCCCGCAGAATGGCACACATTATAAGCTCAGTTGGGGCTTCCCAAGGTGGCGCTAGTGATAAAGAACTCCCCTCCCAATGCAGGAGCCACAAGAGAGGAGGGTTCGATCCCAGGGTCAGGAAGATCCACTGGAGGAGGGCATGACAACCCACTCCAGTATTCTTGCCTGGAGAATCCCATGGACAGAGGAGTGTGGTGGGCTACAGTTTATAGGGTCACAGAGTTGGATGTGACCAAAGCAACTTAGCATCCAAGAACATGCTCAGTTAATAATTAGTTAAATGAATAAGTGAATACATGAATGAATAGCAATGAGTCATTAGGTGCAGTCACACTTTGAAAAATGAAACAATAAATTCAATTTACATAACAAATTATTAAGTAGCAGATGATGAGTTCTTCAATTGCCTAGACTCAAAGCATTAAAAACCTTCTGCATACAGTGGGCTCTCCTTATCCAGGGTTTTGCATTCGCAGATGGAACCAACCATGGATATAGAGGGCCAGCTGTATTAAGCCTTTTTATATAAGAGATTTGAGCATCCACGGCTTTTAGTAAATGCAGGGAATTCTTGGAACCATTCCCCCAAGGACACAGAGGAACAACTGTAGTCCTCTAACCTCCCCACTTCTGCCCAGCCCCCAGCCTCTCCTAGAAGCAGTCCCTAAATTCTAGAATAACAATACGCCTTAGAAAAAGCACCACAGCCTTCCCACCCAGCAGCTCTCTGTATATTGTTAGCACTCAGGCAGCTAACTAAATATCAATAGTTTCTCCAAGATGTCGGTTACCAGTCCCTTTTAGCAGCAGGTGAGGTCAGGGCCAGGGAGGCTCCTGGTGTCTGTCTTGGTCCATCCACTCTCTGGGTGACCCCAGCCCGCAAGCAGTCCCAGAGGCATCTCCCTTGCACGCGAGCCCTGGAGTTCAGTCCCACTGGCTCACAGGTCTCAGCCCTGTCGGCTGGGAAGCAGTGACTGAAGTATAAACCTTGGCACCACAAACCCCACAGCCATAAATTTCACTTACATCCAGTAAAACACAGGCATCCAATTAAACCCATAATCCTATAAACTTGCCAGCAATCAAGCTCACAGTTAAAAATGAAGACGGACAGGTGCACTCAATCAATACCACCGAGGTTACAGCCTGCAGTTTTTAGGCTGTTCCTACATGGGCTCTTCATCTGTTCTGGCTGCTGTTTGTTTTCTGCCTGGGTAGCAGTAACAAATGTTCTTGCTTACTCTTCCATTACATGGTCCTGGCCACCAGAGCAAGGCTGAACCCTGAGGCTGACCAGATGCGGGACATGCAGGAGCAGAGAAGTCCCTTCCCGAGTGTAGCCCTATGCTCTGCCCGCCCCACGTCCCCACCTGGATGGTTCCTCCCTGGCCAGACCATAGTTTTAGCCTCTAATGCCTGGAAAGTGGCCGAGAGCCCCTGGGGGTTTCCTCAGCCTGGGGTGCAGCCTTTGCTTCAAGCACCTCTTCTGACCTTTGCATCATTCCCTTGAACCTCTGACTGCCACTACTGGCTGCTTTTCCCAACCCCTCCTTCCCCCCTGCCCCCCGCCTCCACGAAGGAGTTCCACGCTGTTGGGTTGCTATGGTTATCCCATTTACAGGGGATTTGGTTTAAAGATGAACACATTTGCTGTTATTTAGTTGCTTCAGTCGTGTCCGACTCTTTGCAACCCCATGGGCTGTAGCCCACCAGCCTCCTATCTGTCCCTGGGATTCTCCAGGCAAGAACACTGGAGTGGGTTGCCATTTCCTCCTCCAGGGGATCTTCCTGAGCCAGAGATCAAATCCATGTCTCCTACATTGCAGCCAAATTCTTTACCGCTAAACCACCAGGGAAACCCTCGACTATGAATTAAGATCTCCCAAAGCTTTCCTTGCCCCTTTGGTCAACTGAAATAAAGACTCGAAATGGGAAACTTAAATGATCAATGAGGAAAATGCATCTAAGCAAAAATATCTAGGCCCAGTCATTTGTTTGAATCAGAAGAGTTTTTGGTGACTGATGACTTTTTTTTCTCCCTGTAAATTCCTCATGGAGTCTCTAGTTGGACCTTCTGGCTGTTAGCGTCTCTGATGTGCATGGCTGCTGTTGGCTCAGGTACCAGGGCCTGGCATTTGCCAAGTCTTGTTCATTATCCCGGGGACATGAGTCATTACAACATATAGGAGAAATGTTTCTGGCAGCAGGCATGTCTGATCCCCGCAAGTAACAACATCAGGGAGACAGGAAGGCTTTGGAAGAAATTCAGGTCTATTTCTCACATAAGCATCTATGTTTCCCTTGTCCAGGTATAACGCAGCTCTTGAAATTGGAGGAAAGAGGTGCATTGGTAACATTAAGAGGTTTATTAAGAAAACCCAACCTTGTAGAAAGGTTCTTTCCTTAAGAATCACATAACTCACATTTTATATATATAGATACATAGATAGATAGATAGATAGAGCAATAGATATAGATACAGATATGGGCTTACCAGGTGGCACAGTAGTAAAGAACCCGTCTTCCAATACAGGAGACTCAAGAGATTGTTTGATTCCTAGATAGGGAAGTGCCAAATGCCATGACTGGGACTGAGACATAAACATGAGTCTTCTGACTCTGTGATTTGATTCTGGCCCCCATACTGTGCCATTCCTGATGGGTTTGGACTGACTTGACACCAGAGACAACAGGTCTGCCTGCTATTTGGAACATGGGCAAAGCAGACATCATCCTGCCGTGTCAACCCCAGAAGGGTGGCGGGGCAGCTCTTTCCTCTGCTGCCTCTCCAAACCTGGGGACAGGGATAAACTCCACAGAAAGGGTAGGCTTCAGCGAGTGGGAATAATCTCCTGCAGACACTGGTGGATGTGAAATATATATATATACACACACACACTTTGTCATTAAAATAACCCCATTTTTCTAAGCTGCTAATAGGATTATTCAAAATGTTTAAAGCAAAATCCCAAAGCCTGTTATTGGTTTGCCAAAGAAACTAAGTCTTTTCTTTATTTTTTTATCTTTCTATGAATGCTGATTCTGAGTCAGGCAAATGAATGGGCGCTGATCTTCTGGGCTGTTCCTGTCACTCAACACACATGGATTTTCTGAGTCGATTTCACCAGTTCTGAGTCCTCAGGGGTACTGGTCCCTCCATTTACCCACCTGTCTGCCTCCTACCGCCCTTCTCTGCATAAGAGAAGAAACACAGAATTCATCAAAGCTGGCTCAGCAACCTTCCTCAAAGAACCAGGCAGATGGGCAGAAGTAGACAGTGATTGCATCTTCTTCTACTTAGCACTCAGATACTTATCTTGGTAGTGAGAACCAGTGGTTTTTGAGGGTTATTTCCTAAGTGCTCTCAAGTCACTTCGAGTTGGTATGTTTTCTCCTCGCAATTAGATTTGAAGGATTGTGAGGACAAAGGCAGCTCTCTGTTTCTTTATTCTGCAGTCCTGTGTCTCTCTTTCTCTCCCATTCTGCATCACCACCACACCTCGAGAAAGCCCCAGGCCTGGGCTTATGCATCATACATCATGCTGATGGATGAGGGGACAAGGACCCAAGAGAGAAGTCAGCCTTGGCAAAGAGAACTGCTTCTGTCTGAGAAGGCAGTCATAGGACCAAGTAAACAATAGGGCTCATCTGTTTGACAAAGATATCAGGCAGATAAAGATTGAGGGGGGAGATGCATAAAGGTGCAATATCAAGAGTGGACAAGTACTTGTAAATATAGGTTCGCAGGATGTTTATAGAAGCTTTACAGGATGTTTATGGAATGTAACACAGAGCTCCTCTCTGGACTGACGAAATAGCTCCTGTTGCTCTTGCTGCCACATCGGTCTACTCCCCTCTTGTTCCTTCCCATCACTCTCTTTCTCACCTATGCATCCTATGCCATCAGTTCAGTTCAGTCACTCAGTCGTGTCCGACTCTCTGTGACCCCATGGCCACACACTATTACTGAGTTGTTGTTTATAAGTCGTGTAGGACTCTTTGGGACCCCATGGACTGTAGCCAGCCAGGCTCCTCTGTCCATGGGATTCTCCAGGCAAGAATACTGGAGTGGGTTGCCATTTCCTTCTCCAGGGGATCTTCCCAACCCAGGGATCAAACTCAAGTCTCCTGCATTGGCAAGTGGAGTCTTTACTACTGAGCCACCAGAGAAGCCCACTCTTCCTGAGGCTGGACTTAAACATCGTCTCCTTTATTAAAGCCTTCCCTGACCACGAACTTCCCCACCCGCACCTCAAACACTTTCACTCAGGCTGCACAGCCGTCTTCCCCAAATCAGGGTCCCAGTGGCACCTTGAGGTCAGAGCTACTTGCTCTTCTTCAGTATAATTAATTTATGACTCATCATTCAAATTTCTGGTGCTAAGAACATACATACACTCAATGAACATCTCAGATATGGAAGACAGAGAAAGACTGGGTGACTCAGATGGGTGAACTCCATTCCCTCTTCCGCCAAGTTTCATCTCCATCTCCACTTGTCATCATTCTTCCATACATTTCTACCCTAAATACAAACTGCTGAAACCAGACTTTTCTCATTCTTCAACCTACCTGCACCTCAGGTTTTGCAAACAAGGGTAGGAAGTTACAGTGTAATAACATGATATCTATTTGTAGACTATCATCTCCTCCTATATCCTCATGTTAGAGCTCTGGGCTAAACAAACACTAGCACCACAGGGATACAATGGACCTAGCTGCATGGTGAAGCCCTCCATGGATCGGGTTTGGAGAGCCAGGTCATTTGCCTGAGAGATACGGGAGGAAGAATTAATATTATGGGAAAAGAGACAATTAGCATAACAGGGTCATTAAAACGACAGTGGAAGAGATCATTGCTCCACAGTCCTGCAAAGCAATCAGGGTGTCCAGAAATGAGAAATTGGCAATGGTAATAAAAGAAATTGAACCTTGCTTTTGTAGCTTCCCTGAGTCTGGACTTCAGTCTCATGTGGATCTGGGAAAGACTCTGAGCTTGTCTGCTGCACTCAGATGCCTGGATTCTTGGAGCTGGGAGACAAGAGGTGGTAGAGGAAGGAAGAGGTGATAGAAATTCTAAGAGAGGTAGGAAGCAGTGAAAATGCTAAGAGCGAGGAATTGGAAGCATGGTCAGTGAAAATTCCTTGGCTAAAAAATATTTGGGAGGGCTCCAAGGGGAGCTATTTGGTTTTGAAAATTATTTTTTTCCACAAAATAATGTTGATCAGGAATCTCTCTTTCTACTGGAAAATAGAAACCATGAGGTCTCTCACTCCTCCAAGCATCAAATCTACCAAGGTTGCCTTTTATTTATCTTTTTCATCTTTTCTTTGACACAGGGATATTCCAGCCACTCATTCACTCAAGTGGAAAAAAAAAAAAAAAGAATTATCTCTGAATCTTCCTGTTCCTGCATCCCCTCCAGTTGATGGAGCAGCAAATTCACACTATCTCTTGAATGTTTCCACATGCCCCATCTCCCCACCATAACCCTCACCAGGCCAGTGTGTCCCTCTTACCAGGAGTAAAGCGATAACTTCCCCAGCCATGTCTGGTTTTCTACCCTACACTCCTCAACCCGTTCTCCACACAGGTTGTGTTCGTCCACCTGCTCATCCACTTCCAAGCTGTATAATGTCCTGTTGCTGCTTAAAACCCTCAGGTTAGGGACTTCCCTGGGGGTCCATTCTGCTCTCCCAATGCAGAGGGGCCAGGTTCAACCCCTGGTCAGGGAACTAGATCCCACACCTACAAAGAATATCAAAGATCTTGCGTGCTGCAACTATTCATAAGACCCAGCACAGCCAAATAAATACATTTTTTTTAAACAACTCAGATTACTTCCTGTTCCACTTAGAACAAAGTCTGAACTCCTTACAGTGGTCTTCTATGTTCTACAGGATCTGGCCCTCACTCCTCTATTCAACTTCTGGCCACACCTTTCCTGGTTTACTAGCTGCTAGGCACCAGACAATTGCACTACTTATGGATCTAGAAAATATCATGCCTTTTTATTCTTTTACTTATGGTTGAAATGCTGTCCCTTGATAATTCTTATCCTTCCCTGAATGCTTCTCTGTCTAAAGTAGACCCTTTTCAAGATCCTCTCTCTTGTTGTCCCCTTACTGCTACTCATAAACTTTTCACAGCTTGCAACAATTTAATACAAGTGTTTATTTACCTGTTCTTGGGTCACATCCTAGAATATAAGGTCCATGAGGGCAAGAACCCTCTGGGACAGTTTTGTTCACCAGTTTGCTCTGGAGATTCACTGTCAGGTCTCAAACATAGTAGACTTTTGGTTAGTTGGGTAGACTCTAGCAATTCAGATGAACTTAGAAATTAAAAGGACAGTGGTCTAATTATAAAGAAATGCACTTTTATGACTTTCAGGACATAGAATGTGTTCCTGACAGGGCCTAATTTATTGAACAGATAAGACTCATTTGTAGCTGGCAGCATCTATTTGTACCCATCTGCATCCCAGTAATTAATGCCAAGTTCTTAGAAGCAGTCTGTTCCCTTAAGGAGGTAGAATCTGTGTTTAAATTTGATAGAAGTGGCCTGGATAATAGGAGAACTTGACTATAGTGTCTTGAATTGTTCTCTGGTTTTTTCACATTTGAGAGTCTTTTCAAACCAAATGTAAGTCACTTAACAAGGAGGATTTCGCCTTATGTTTCCTCTCTGTATTAAAATCCGAAGAACTGCAAACTTTTCTTTCAGCTAATTCTAAACACAGAATACATCCTTCATGCATGAGATAAGAGGCGTGTGTGTGTCTGTGTGTGTGCCATTCTCCTTAGCCGGCAATGAATGGTGTGTTAGCATCTCATGTCACCTTTTAATCCAGATGAAGAGGATATTACTGCCATGCTTCCCTCTTATTGTCTGTTGCTATTCAGAATATAATTGAAAAGAAAATATGAATTAATTCCATATAAATAGGCAAACATAAGAATTCCACAAAGGGAGGAGGCAAGGCCTGTGCTGTTCATTGTTGATTTACCAGTTAACACAAAGCACCATGTCTGCCGCAATATAAACTCTCAATAAGGCCTGAATTGACACAATTTCTGTAGGTTTGGGTTATTTCCATAAACTATTTCTTCTGTATCTTCTTCCTGGTCCATATTTCACAGGGCTCATGGCAATTATCTGCCAGCGAACACTGGTTGATTTTCCTTGACAGCTTAGGCATTCCCCAGTTCCTCCAGCTAAGCTCTTTTTGGAAAATAATACCTTCCCAACAGTTTCAGTGGCCATGTAGTTTATCTGCGGGCAGTTTTTAAAAACAGCCAAAACAAACAAGAGCTCTGAGACCCCAAAATACTGCCCAGCTCGTAGGGGCTTTCATAGCTCTGACCCCTGTAGGGCCCTTGGGAAAGGAAACTCGGCCATCTCAGTTCCCTCCGGCACTTCCAGAGTTAATGCTTCAAGCATTCATCCCTGTACCTTTTCTGTTCTCAGATAACTCAGAAATGGTTGGATTAAGAATGTCAAACTTGGCCTTTAGGTAATCCTCAGTGCAGAAGGCCGCAGAGTTAAATTTGAAGGGAAAAATGGTTAAAAGATAAAGAAGTTCTGAAGCAGCAGGAAGAGCGAACACTTTTTATTTTAGGGAACATGGAGACATTTTCAGAACCCTTTTCATCAATCAGGTGCCTGAGTATTTTCTGCGTATTCACCACATCCCGCCCGGTGTGGGCCAAAAGTGAACATGAAAGCGTTAGTCACTTAGATGGATCTGACTCTTTACGACCCCGTGGACTGTAGCCCACCTTGCCCATTTGTCCAAGGAATTCTACAGGCAAAAATCCTGGAGTGGTAGCCATTCCCTTCTCCAGGGGACATTCCCAACCCAGGGATCAAACCCAGGTCTCCTGCACTACAGGTGAACTCTTTCCCGTCTGAGGCACCGGGTGTGGCCAGCAGGAAGGCAAATACAAAGGGAAATCTGGAAGACCCTTCCAAGTTTGGAATCTCACGGCTGGGGGCATCTCTGTGTTTTCAGCTCCTAGCCTTTTGCTTGACCCGTCTGGGCTCACATCCTGTTCCTGCCACTTGCAGGCTGTGGGAAATTGGACAAATTACTTATTCTCTTGAAATCTGTTTCTCAACTGTCAAGTGGAGGTGTTAACACCGTCTGTCTTGCAGAGCAGTTGTTATGAGTTTGCCCATAATAATACTTCCCACAGGACATGGTACATGGTCATTGCTGCCTGAACATCATCCCTCTCATTTTCATCATCATCTTCATCTTCATCTTCATCCTTAAAAACGCTCATCCCTTTTCCCCTCCTCTCAGCATCACTGGGTGGCAGATCAGGACCCACCATCCTCCCATGGCAATAATGAGAAGGTCCACCTCCCCTGCCCTTCCCTCCCCACACCGATGTGGGTTCCCACCAGCTATTGCCTGAATTAGACACTAGCTTTGAAGCTGGCCCATGGCCTCCAGAACATCTCCACTCCAAATGCCTCCTACTCATCCCTTTCTTTTGCAGACTGACTCTGGTCACCCTGCTAAATGAACCCTTACCGTTGTGTCCACTTTGGGTAGCTCACTGCCCCCACACATAGCTTTTACCCATCACTAACTCCTTGTGTGGCCCTCTTAAACTTCCTAGTTTGTCCCCCGTCACATTTCTCTTTCATTTATGTAAATTCAGCTTAATGCCACTTTCTCCATGAAGCTTTCCCTGACTTTTAGCTCCCATATCTAATCCTGAATTTCTCTAACATTTTATAGCCTATTTCTCTCATTCAGGAGCATGGTAAATCAGACACTACTGTATTCATGATTAACATATTATCTATATGGGAGAGCAAACGAGCCTTGGCTCTATCTATGTGACTTTGGGGAAATGACTGAAAGTCCCTGGGACTCAGTAGAACACACATAAAATGGAAGTAATTGTATACACCTTGACTGGTCATATAAATGAGCAAATCTAAAAGAAGTCATGTTAACACAACGCCAAGTTCATTTTAGTCATTTAATAAACAGCAGGTGTACCGCCCTGAGTTTGTGCATGTCTGGAAACCCTTCAAGGATAGGACTTTGTATTTCTTTTTGCAGGCTCATGTTGCCTAGAAAAATGCCATACTTGTTATATACCCTTAGTTTATGATGATTAATACCTATTCATTGAATAATGAAATATGCTTATAACCACAAATCTTTTCTGTCTCAATGAATGTGTTTGCCATCCAGCTATCCTGGTATTGTGTATGTGTGCACATGTGTTCTGCAATTCCTCTAATAAACCCAGCCTCTAAAATAATTAGAACTCTCTGAAGATCTAAGAATGGGGTTCCAATACCAGATTGTCACAAAGACTTAAATTCCATCAATAGAGAGATTTTCATGTGGGTGTGGGTTAAGCATTAGGCTCACCCAATAGTCTTTTTTTTTTTTTAATGCAAAAACCCCATTTCAAGTTCTATATTCATCAGCTCAGGCTGCCATACCAAAATACCACAGCCTGGGAGGCTGAAACAACAGAAATGTGTTTTCTCACAGTGCTAGAGGCTGTAAAGCCCACGGTCAAGGTGTTAGCAGGGTCAGGGTCTGGTGAGAGTTCTCTCCGTGGGCTGCAGATGGCCACCTTCTTGCCATGTCCTCACATGGCCTTTTCTCAGTGTATGCCTGCAGAAAAGGGCAATCTCTCTCTTCCTTCTTCTTATATGGCCACCAAGCCTATCCAGTCAGGACTCTTTAATTGCCTCCTAAAATACAATCACAGTTGGGAATAAGAGCTTCAATATATGAATTTGCAGTGGACCCACTTTGGTCCATAGAAAAATCGTTCATATCTTAACATAAATTCCATTTGCAGGTACTTCTTTCCTGAAAAAAAAGACAGCAGACTAGGTGGGGGATAGGATCCTATAAGTGGGAAAGTGACTGCAGACAAACTTTATCTGGGGCTTCACAGACACATGTTCTTTGTTGCAAAAATATTGTCCTTGCAAATATATTGTGCTGTTTCTGTAAATTTGTCGATGCAGCTCAGACCCTGCCCACCCCCCAACACACCAAACCTTCAGAGTCGTGAGACAGGAGGATGAGTGGTGACCTCTTACATTTCTTCTCATGACCCCACTACTGCCGATACAACCCAGCCCTCCAGCAGCTGCTGGAGATGGAGGTCACCTCTCTATAGCTAATGGACAGTGTAATCAGTTTCAAGGAACTGTCCCCATGCACGATGGGACACAATGAAGATCAAAGCCATAAGTTCTAACCTTTGTTCAAAACACAAAGCAGAGATCTCTGTAAGGAAAAGGATGTTCAAAAAGGAGGAGAACCAAAAGCAAGTTTCCAAAACTCAGTGTGAGTAAACTTTCATAAATCACTGCCAAGTAGAGGTGCTTCTTTATCATTGTTGTTCTTTGTTTTATTTGTTTGCTCTCTAGCTGCTCTTAAACCGAATCTTCTGTCTACCTTTATGTCTGTTGCTTTTTATGATAATGATTTTTCGAAGAGTACCAAGCAGTTGCCTTGTAAAATGCCCCTTGTATTAGTTTCTTGTTGCTGTGAAACAAATTACCATGCATTTAGCAGCTTCAAATAACACCTTTCCTGCCCTTTCCAGTTTCCATGGGATAGGAGCCTGCACTTCGTTACTTGTTTACTGATCAGGCTGAAATCAAGGGTGTTGGCCAATGCTGAGATCTCCTCTGATGCTCAGGGCTCTCTTCCAAACTCAGTGGTTGTTAAAAGAATTCAGTTCCTTGCAACTCTTGGTCTGAGGCTCTTAGGTCCTGCTACTTGTACCCTCCATCACAAACCAGTTTCCTTCTTTGAGGCTAAAAAAGAAAATGTCTACAGTTGCCTCTCTCCCCAGGGAAAGGGTTAAGCCCTTATTTCAGCCTTTCCTACTGAGCCACGTTCACCCAAGTAATTGTCCACAAGTCAACTGATTAGGGACTTTAATTACATCAGCAAAATCATTTCCCTGTTTTATATACAGTTATACTTGTTCTTCAGTATTCACAAGGGATTAGTTCTAGGACCCCTCAAATTCACAAATATTCATGTCCCTTATAAATGGACTTGCATAGAATTGCCTAGTAAAGTCATGCTCAATTGCTCAGTTGTGTCTGACTCGTTGTGACCTCATGGACTGTAACCTGCCAGGCTCCTCTGTCTATGGGATTTTCCAGGCAAGAATCCTGGCATGGGTTGCCATTTCCTCCTCCAAGAGAACTTCCCAAACCAGGGGTTGAATATGCATCTCCTGTGTTTTCTGCGCTGTCAGGCCGATTCATGGCCACGGGGCCATCTGGGAAGCCTGTCTAGTACAGTCAGCTCTCTGTCTCCACAGGTTCTACATCTGAAATGCATGGGCGCTGCTGCTGCTGCTAAGTCACTTCAGTCGTGTCCGACTCTGTGCGACCCCTTAGACGGCAGCCCACCAGGCTCCGCTGTCCCTGGGTGTCTCCAGGCAAGAATACTGGAGTGGGTTGCCATTGCCTTCTCCAATGCATGGATACTGAGGGCCAATTGTCTGTAAACAATCAGGGGAGAGACTACCTATCATCCACAGGCCCTGCCCTCCGCTGCAGGTGATTACCCAGGGATGGCAGAGCAGGCAGAGCTGCGGCCCACCTTAGGAATCTGTCTATCACGTCCTTCATTATTTTTTATCTTATTGGATGATAATCACTTCATCAAGTTATGTTAGATTCTGCGGTACAATGAAGTGAATCAGCTATACACATACATACAGCCCCTTCTTCTTGAGCCCCCCTCCGACCCCTCCCCCATCCCACCCCTCTAGGTCATCACAGAGCACCCAGCTGGTCTCCTATTCTACGTAGCAGCTCCCTCTTAGCTATCTATTTTACACATGGTAGTCTGCATATGTCAATGCTATTTTCCCAATTCATCCCACCCCCAACTAGAGTGTCTACATGTCTGTTCTTTACTTCTCAGCCTCTATTCCTGCCCTGCAAATAAGTTCATCTGCACCAGTGTTTCTAGATGGCACATATATGTGTTAATATGTGATATTTGTTTTACTTTGTTCTTGATTTGCCAACTTTGTCTGTTCCCTCATGATCAAAATCAAGTTTTTTCCTTTATCATACTGTTCACAGGGCTCTCGTGGCAAGATTACCGGAATGGCTTGCCATTCCCTCCTCCACTGAGGATGAAATAGTTAGATAGCATCACCGACTCAATGGACAGGAACCTGAGAAAACTCCAGGAGATGGTGAAGGGCAGGGAAGCTGGCATGCTGCAGTTCATGGGGTCACAAAGAGTCAGACACGGCTTAGTGACTGAACAACAACAAACAGCTTTTTTGGTGAGGACCCTGATAATGCAGTTCAAGCAGGTCTTCTTATCTCCAACATCTCTGGTTCTCCCCGGTCCCATTCCCTGCCATGCACAT